>NC_074677.1:54010512-54610512 GCF_029448725.1 Salvelinus fontinalis | reverse complement strand
TGCCAACCGTAATCTTGATTTGATCTGCTGTGTCTGTGAACTTGAAGCAGTGAGCAGCAGTCAAGATGAAGCGGGGAGTGACCAGAGACCCCATGCATTTACCATAACTTCCATCCTCATGCTGACCGGAGCAGGAGAGAGAGGTTGAACATAAATACTGTCAATGACAACATGCAAGCATTTGCATCGATATCTAATCAAAAGGTCAACAAGATGTCAATCTTTGTGTGTCCTGGGATGGGACAGGATACAGTTTGTCGTTTATCACTCTCCCAAAGCACAAACAACCTGAGAAATTGCATTGCAGAAACACACTCCGAGTGACGATTGAATTCCAGCCTAAAATGAAAGGCAAGGTCTGCTGGCTAGTTAACTAATTCATTTCTAATTGGAATTCAAACTAATTTAGTACAGCTGTCATGTATTGCATTGGTAATGATACCTTAAAACAGTGCACTGCACACTAAATCAAATATGATCATGAAGAAAGGCCACTGGTGCATTGACGAATAATCAAGTACTAAAAAGAGTTTCCATTTAGACAAATGAGGCATGAGTAATTACCGGGATGCCAATCCTTGCATTCCAGGGATATCTTACACGTATGGTGTCTGCGGTGTCATGGTCGTAGTTTCTATGGAGCCCGCACAGACCCACAACTTTGCTTTCATCTACATAGAGGAGAGAGGTGGCTCAACACACTGATAGAAAGACACTCAAATATAGCACTCTCTGAGGGAACAAAGTCCATGCAGAGACACACTCTCATATTTGCTGGTCAAATTAGAAGGACTCACCAATTATTTTATCAAAGGTTTCTTCCAATTCTGTACCATCCTTTAGTTTAAAGTAGTGGTCCTCATTATCCCGTTTTGTCACAAGTGGCTGGATATCTTCATCAAAGATTTCACTTCCAACACCAAAAACATAGATATCTAAAAAACAAAGAAACAAGAGGAAGTTCCAAAAGCATTAGGCATTAGATGAATCAAGAACATTCACATACTTAGGTAATAGACCTAGGAGTTCCGGTTATGTTGGCATATTGAAACTCGTGGCTTTCTTTTGCAAAATAACTATGAATTTAACAGACATGCTGAGCAGACCGTCCGCGATGCGTGCACGAGTGTTGCAAAAATGTTATTCAATCATTTCATCCAAACTGCTGCTTGTAGCCAGGCCCTATATTATAGGGTTCTAATAAAGAAGATTGGCCAATGTTCCCTCTAAAAAAACAAAGATAAAGCCTATTTGTTTAAAAAAATAATATCCGGCTGTTGGTGGCAGGTGCACCCGATTCAGCTGCACTGCGTTCCGGGTAGGCAAACTTTTGCCATTTTTAACTATTTCATGGGTCTGAAGGTACAACATCTGCAGGCCCAGAGAGCAAATCAAATGCACTATAGTCCTACAGCTGGCCAATCGGATGGCTCAGATTACACTGCATACAGTACAGTGCAGGCATAAAAGAAAGCTACAGCAAAATTGATCATGAGAGATTTCAAAATGTTGAAAAACCTGACTAGAGCGAGACTGTCAACGAACACAGCAAAGAGATTGTGTTTTTATAAGTGAGCTCATGTTTAAGTTCTTACTCAGCACTGTCAACACTTTGTATTCAACACTTTTATAAGCCATAAAATGCACGTTCTTCGTATTTCCACTCGGCTCTACAACAAGCACTGCAGCAGAAATGAATGAAAAAGGAAAGTATATTTATAAACTCGCATTGTTGTTATTATTAGCGCCTTGGGTGTTTCTTAGTATTGAGGAAAACGTCACTTTCTCTGTTCATAGGAGGAACATGATTTTGCATTGAGGCAGAAAGCTGGAAGACAGCGTCCCTTTTTGGTCAGTGGAGGGAAGGAGGAGAAGAGGGATGTTGAGAGGCGGACCCTCAGTCTGCTGCTCTCTCCCTCCGCCGAGACTGACTGTCAGATGCAGGAACCATCAGTTCAGTAAAATAAAAAATAAAAAGCGAATTATTTAAATGTAAGCTCACTCACCTGTGCCTCCCTGTTAACACTATCAACGTTTCCCTTTACTGTGGCAAGTGTGATTGAATCAACACACTATTAACGACTTTCAATGCAACAAACAAAATGAAACTACTTGGCCACTGTTAAAAGTGTAACTTAAAGCGGGCACAGCCTCAGTGTTCACAGTAAACACACGCACTGGAAGTTGCACAGAACTTTCACAATGTTCAAGTTTGCGCTCAGCAGACCTGAAATGTGCTCAATGCTCTAAAAAGATTAGAGGGAACATTGTGCTTGAGGAGCTGCAGTTCCTGCCTCTCCCGTCTACTCATTGGTTTTCACTAGCATATACCCACGTTGGTAAAACGAGGTAAAACTAAAAACTAGCTAGGTTTCCCCTTTTATCTCTGGGATGAACTATTGGAGTAGAGAACACGATTTTGTGACTCAAAATGAGTCAATATTCTACGAAGATCCGGTTAAAACAAAGGGCCATATGAATTTCAGGTTAAATAACAACAAATAACATCTCCCAGGAGAAATTTGTTAGCAAAACCAAGTTAGCTAACTGTCCGTGAATGTTTCGGCATCTCCCCAAATTAATATAGTTGGTTCACAGTTGGTTGTCGTATTTTAACCTGATTGTCACGGACACGTCTGGCGGGGATAGACAAATTGGGTTGGTCATCTTATTTAAAAATAATTGTCAACATATAATATCACATTAAGATGTGGGATGTTCACTGTATTTCAAGGAACAATATCAGGTCTATTTCGCTCCAACAGCTGGCATATTCTGTTCATACACAATTCACCAGTGGGAACATGGCGGCTCTCAACACCCAACAACAGAAAGAGTTGGCCACTACTATTCGAGAGATTGTTTGTGAGGAAATGACCTCTGTCCTCAACTTGCAATTAAAACTGATAGATTAACATATTGCACTGCTCACTTCTAAAGTGGATATCTACGTTTGGAGACAGTGGCCAACGTGACAGACCTGGAAACAGTGCAAACTACGCTAGATGAGGAAATCAAACTCCTAAAATATAAAACAGAATCACTGAACAATCATTCCTGTAAATTCAATATGCGGGTCACAGGACTTGAAACTGGTTTGGAAGCGGGCAACCCAACTTCCTTCATGAACAATATTTTCTATGAACTGTTTGGGCAGGAGAAGCTGGGTCCCATGCCGTTGATAAACATTGCTCTTCGCAAAGGTCCTCTTCATGAACGGATCTCGTGTATGATTGTACAAATCCACAGTTTTTAAGTCAAACGGCAAATTGTTCGTCTCGCAGCGGAATCGGGGGCTCTGAGGTATGAGGAGAAGAGGATTAGTATCTACCCAGATCTGAGTGCCGAACTGCAGAAACAGAGGGCGACCTACAACGAGGCGAGATCCCAGCTACGCAAGCTAACCCTGAGATGCGGCTTCAGCCACCCGGGAAAACTAATCTTGACCTTCCAGAATACAACACATGTTTTCCAATGCCAAGGAGGCTCAAGATTTATTCAAGAAGCACGTCAAGGCCAGTGGCGTGTATTCATGAATGTCAAGAGAAGCCAGGCTTCCACAAATATTTGACCAATACATCTTTTAAAAAATCTAAAATAATCTATCTTTCGTCTCTGTTGTGTTTTAAATATTTTCTGTCAACTCGCAAGTGGCTGAATCTCACTGGAGAATCATCAGAGCGAGGGTAACAGCGCACCTCTCTCAGTATGTGTAGCACATGTATCTGATGCTGTCTGAACCAAAAGATTTTAACATGTTGCCTCTGTAGCATTTGATGGATTGATGCCAGCAAGCATTTGGCCTCCCTTGATAAAATAATTAGCCAATCAGCGTTGTCCCAGTGCAGCAAAACGCCCCCCAAGGGAGGCCAGTTTGGATTTGGTTTCAGAGCAATCAAATCACTTCCTTTGCAAAACGTGACTGTTTCTGGTCTGTTTGTGTTGATGTCCAGCAGTCGCTAGCTTGCTAAATCGGCCCTCTTCTAAGCCATGGATGGAGAGAGTGATTTGGACTTGTGGTTTTGACTTAATTCTCTGTACATTCTCTGTAATGATTCTGATCTAACCATAAATGAATATGTTGTGCCACTGGCCTGAGACGATTGAAGTTCAATATGTAGCCTAGTAGACTCACATTAACTAGCTAGCTAGCTTAGCTGGTTCATTGTCGCCCATGTGAGGAAGTCAGGCTAGCAAGCATTTAAGCTAGGTAGCCTATGACAACAAAAACTCTTTATGACAGAGCCATAGACCATTTTGCCAACATGAACGAGAGGATGGCATTAGCATTCAACTAGACTGCAAGTAGAGTGAATCATCATTTTTTGTTTTACTTGCACACACACACACACACACACAGACACACACAGAAATCAGTGCCATGGACAGCCACATGATATTTAGCAACATTGATTGGACTAAATTGTTTTTGGTGTTTTAAACTAAGCATATAGCCTGGTTGATTTGATGTTTAAGTTGAAATGGTGCTGGAATAGTGGAGGCAGGGCTCCTGTAGTCTTTGTGCTGCCTTGCTGCAACTCCATGGTTCTAAATCAGTCGTTGTTTATTTAGTAAACTGTCGAAAACATGAACGTGCTTGACCATGCTATAGGTCATATAACTGTTTGTTTCATGCAATATTTGCTTTGTGGACTTCACCGGACAGATGTTGCTCTCTGGTTTTGTGATGAAACAAACCTATGTGTAGTTTAATTTATTCCGCCACTGTGTGACAGTTGTCTTTTTGTTGTCACGGTCTTATTGCATAACCCGGTGGTGTATGAATGAATGGGTTATAGAGCAAACAACGCAATTAATTAAACATAGGTTGTAATATGGCTTTTTTTACTTGAAAGAATGTGGAAATGCTGTTAACCGTTCTCAAGAAACCCTCTTTTCAGACCAGGTAGCTACTACTCTTTCTAAAGTCAAGACAGAACATCGTTTACTGATAAGACAGAAGCAGAATTTGCCATCCTCTGAGTAAGACTCGACCATTTCTTCCATGGTAATCGTCCCAGTCGTTTACCGGCCAACAAGCTATGCAGTAATGATCAATGAACTGATATAGCAACTGTTAATCTGAAACAGGGGAATTACTATCAGATTACTCCAAGATTCTCTCGCTTCTATAAAGAACTGTACACTTCTGATTGTAAATCTACACCAAGTCAGACTAAGTCCTTTCTAAAAGGATGCCACCTCGCCGGGAGCCCAATTCTCTCTCAATGAACTCAAAAAGGCATTGGATAGCATGAATAAAGGCACATTTCCTGAATGGGGTGGTATTCCTCCTTAGGTCTATTTAACATTTTGGAATCAATTAGGTCGACTATTGCTGTAAATGATTAATGCAGCCATTCACAAAAGTTAATTTGGGAGAAATGTGAATACAGGACTAATTTTGCTTCTATTAAAAAAAGTTGGGATTCCCCCAGTGTTCTTACTATCTTTGATAAACACAAATATTAAACTGTTTTCTAAAATGTTGTCATCCCGTCTCGAGACTTACTTACCCAAATAGGGCCACATGGACGAAAGCGGTTTGTTATAAAGCGTTCATCCTCAGATAACCTCCGTGGACTATTACATATCTAAGATACTCCATCAGAAACAACAGCTCCCTGGGCTGTATAATCTCTCCATGCAGAAAAAGCTTTTGATAGACTAGAATGGACACATCTCTGGCCTGTCTTGAAACATATGGAAATCGTCTCCAATTGATGATTAAAATATGCCAATCCCTAAATGGGTTGGGGTTATCTTTGTATGCATTTCTTTGATTTACTTTTTTTGTACCTGTAAACCCCCCCCCCCCCCCCACACACACACACACATTTTCTTTCTACAAAACTAAATAATAAGTTGGTCCCCCAAAAAAAGAATATTTATATACTTGAGATAATAGCTGACTTGAATGAATTTGAATATCGTACAGTGCCACAACCCATTGATGTTTGACCATCATTCTCGAGCCGACTGTTGTGTGCACTATGTAGACCCGGGTCAGTCTATAGTTAGACAGACAACTTGTATACAGGAAATGAATAGTTAAGACTAGAATGTCAGGCTGTCGTTGAATGCGGTTCTGTCCTTCAGCTGTTCTTGTCTATTAATGCTCTGTATTATGTCATGTTTTGTGTGAACCCCAGGAAGAGTAGCTGCTGATTTTGCAACAAACAGCTAATGGGAATCCTAATAAAATACCAATGTCAAGACAACACAAATAACTTTGACCTCACCAAGATATTGATCCCTTTCTTCCTTTTGATTCATGTAGACCATTTCCCTGATTTTGGCCACTGTGGTTTCGGGCCTACCCCCCATGTTGAAAGCACCTGCAAGAAAAGACAGTCAAGAGATTATTACTGAGCTGACCAAAGCTGAACTTTAAAAAATGTATTAAAAAATAAGCTGCAATCAATAATGCAAGTCAAATACTTTCCAAACAAATATACATGACTAGTAGTACTACGGTACAGTACCATCTGTGAAAAATATGAGGACATGGTGGACCTCCTTGAATAAAGTTTCATTTCGATGTTTTTGGATAGCCATGCGTTCCAGGATGGTTTTAAAAGCAAGGTTGAGATTGGTCCCAACATTTTCTCTCTCTGTGAAAAAGTACACACACATCCAAACACACACACACACACACACTATTTGTCAAGTTTATGGATAACTGGATGAGTGTATAGTTTGGGCAATGATGATGATGTAAATACATGTACGGTCAATCTTTGCTCACCTCCATAATTAAAGTTGTTCAAGTCAGCCAAGACTTGTTCAAGTTTTTTTCTTTTTTCTCCAGAAAAATCTAATATGTTGACAACTTCTAATACATCAGAAGCGAAGAAAAGGATTTCGTAATTTGGGCTGACTGCGAAGGAGCTGACCTGTGAAAGCACAAGGTGCAGGACAGAATTACATTTAGATGTGTGTCAAGGAATAGGAGTGGAAAACTGTGGTGAACAATAACTGAAGGCATAGTGTCAGTCATTTTTTGTGTGATGTGCATACATTAAGGGTTAAGAAGACATGCTCTGGTACTTTTGCGAATACTGACTATTTTTTAAACCTCCCGCTTTGGGCTGGATGTGTCAATGTGTAGTTCATAAATACATAATCTATGAGCAGAGTTACTGTTTTACCTCAATTCGCCACAATATACTGTAACTGTTTTTCTGGAAGCTGTGCTGTGCCATTTCCCCTACATTTTCCCTCACGTGGGCAATTCGAGTTCAACCAATAAGCAATAGCCCCTTGCCATATACAGTGCATTCGGAAAGTATTCAGACCCCTTGACTTTTTCCACATTTTGTGACGTTACAACCTAATTCTAAAAATGGATTAAACAAATTTTTCAACTCATCAATCTACACACGATACCCCATACGACAAAGCGAAAACAGTTTTGGGGACATTTTTGCAAATGCATTAAAAAAGGAAAACAGAAATACCTTATTTACATAAGTATTCAGACCCTTTGCTATGAGACTCGAAATTGAGCTCAGGTGCATCCTGTTTCCATTGATCATCCTTGAGATGTTTCTACAACTTGATTGGAGTCCACCTGTGGTAAATTCAATTGATTGGACATAATTTGGAAAGGCACACATCTGTCGATATAAGGTCCCACAGTTAAAAGTGCATGTAAGAGCAGAAACCGAGGCACAGATCTGGGGAATGGTACCAAAAAATATCTGCAGCATTGAAGGTCCCCAAGAACACAGTGGCCTCCATCATTCTTAAATGGAAGAAGTTTATAACCACCAAGACTCTTCATAGAGCTGGCCGCCTTGCCAAACTGAGCTGAACAAGAACCCGATGGTCACTCTGACAGAGCTCCAGAGGTCCTCTGTGGAAATGGGAGAACCTTCCAGAAGGACAACCATCTCTGCAGCACTCCACTAATCAGGCCTTTATTGTAGAGTGGCCAGAAGGAAGCCACTCCTCAGGAACAGACACCTTAAGGTTGCTTGGAGTTTGCCAAAAGGCACCTAAAGGACACTCAGACCATGAGAAACAAGATTCTCTGGTCTGAATAAACCAAGATTGAACCCTTTAGCCTGAATGCCAAGCGTCACGTCTGGAAGAAACCTGGCACCATCCCTATGGTGAAGCATGGTGGTGGCAGCATCATGCTGTGGGGATGTTTTTCAGCTGCAGGGACTGGGAGACTAGTCAGGATCGAGGGAAAGATGGAGTAAAGTACAGAGAGATCCTTGATGAAAACCTGCTCCAGAGTGCTCAGGACCTCAGACCTGGGTGAAGGTTCACCTTCCAACAGGACAACAAGAATGGGAGAAACACCCCAAATACAGGTGCGCCACGCTTGTAGCGTCATACCCAAGAAGACTCGAGGCTGTAATCGCTGCCAACGGTGCTTCAACAAAGTACTGAGTAAAGGGTCTGAATACTTATGTAAATGTGATATTTCAGATTTTATTTTTTATAGATTCACAAAAATGTATTTTTTTTTTTTACATTTGCTTAATCATTATGTGGTATTGTGTGTCGATTGATGAGAAAAAAAAATAGTTAATCAATTTTAGAATAAGGCTGTAACGTAACAAAATGTGGAACAAGTCAATGGGTGTGAATACTTTCTGAATGCACTGTAAGTGACAGCTAGCAAGTGCACACACAGCAGAGCGAGAAAGAGAGAGAGAGAGCAATGACGTGGTGCACATATCTGCACATATGTGATGTTGTAAGCAATTTTCTGGGACCACTTTTGGCTTGTGAGAGCTACTTTCAGAACTAGTGGCTAAAAAGTATACAAAAGTACCAGGGATTCTCTTTAAGGGATCCCCTGCTAAGACCTAAATTACTCAGCAACCGCATAACATACATGAACAAATCTCATTCCAAAATCATGGGCATTAATATGGAGTTGGTTCCCCCATTGCTGCTATAATAGCCTCCACTTTTCTGGGAAGGCTTTACACTATGTTGTAACATTGCTGCGGGGACATGATTCCATTCAGCCACAAGAACATTAGTGAGGTCAGGCACTGATGTTGGGTGATTAGGCATGGCTCGCAGTCGGCATTCCAATTCATTCCAAAGGTGTTCGATGGGCTCTGTGCAGGCCAGTCAAGTTATTCCACACCAATCTCAACAAAACAATTTTGTATGGAGCTCGCTTTGTGCACAGGGCATTGTAATGCTGAAACAGGAAAGGGCCTTCCCCAAACTGTTGCAACAAAGTTGGAAGCACAGAGTTGCTTAGAATGTCATTGTATGCTTTAGGGTTAGGATTTCCCGTTAACTGGAACTAAGGGGCCTAGCCCGAACCATGAAAAACAACCCCAAACCATTATTCCTTCCCTTCCAAATGTAATAGTTGGCACTATGGATTGGGGTAGGTAGTGTTCTCCTGGCATCTGCCAAACCCAGATTTGTCCGTCGGACTGCCAGATGGTGAAGCGTGATTCATCACTCCAGAGAACGCGTTTCCACTGCTCCAGAGTCCAATGGCGGCGAGCTTTACACCACTCCAGCCGACGCTTGGCATTGCGCATGGTGATCTTAGGCTTGTGTGCGGCTGCTCAGCCATGGAAACCCATTTCGTGATGCCTCCGATGAACAGTTATTGTGCTGACCTTGCTTCCAGAGGCAGTTTTTAACTCATAGTGAGCATGGCAACCGAGAACAGACCATTTTTACATGCTACGCACTTCAGCACTCAGCGGCCCGATTTTGTGAGCTTGTGTGGCCTACCACTTCGCAGCTGAGCTGTTGTTGCTCCTAGACGATTCCACTTCACAATAACAGCACTTACAGTTGACCGGGCTAACTCTAGCAGGGCAGATATTTGACGAACTGACTTGTTGGAAAGGTGGCATCCTATGACGGTGCCATGTTGAAAGTCACTGAGCTCTTCAGTACTGCCATTCTACTGCCCAATGTTTGTCTATGCAGATTGCATGGCTGTGTGCCCGATTTTATACATCTGTCAGCAACGGGTGTGGCTGAAATAGCCAAATCCATTTATATATAGTTGTACCTTGTGAGTACCTGTGACATACCTTTGTGATAAGTTTCTTGACAGCATTTCTTGCTTTGTTAAACTGATCCTCCACAATGCTGTCAGAGATGTCCATAGCAATGTATATGTTAAGCTTTCCAGCTTTATCTACCGTGATCTTCTTTCCTTCCTGATCTGTGTCATCTGAAAGACACCAGCAGGATATCTTACTTTGACAATCACAGGTGGAAGAGGATGTGTGTGAGGAATGGTGCCGCAAGGAAAATATGTGAAAGGTTTGGCAAATATGTTACAGTTACGGTGATATTGACAACAGAATAAAGACTTGATTAACATTACATATTAGTTGTTATGGAGAGACCTACCGATGGGCGCTGCCAACTGAAGGCTCTCTCTGATAGCACTGCCGAATGCCTCTGTGATCTCCAGTGCAGTGTCATACGTGTGCTTGTCTGCAACAAGAACAAAAGAACCAGACAAACACAGGGTTAAATCTCTCTTTCTCGCGTTCTATGAAATTGGACTGTACGTGACAATCCTTAGGTATATTTGATCAATGGAATACTGGTGACTGTGTGTTGCGCTGCTTGCAAAGGTGTCATTGTTTAGGATGTCTTCATGGGTCCTCACAGTAACATTTAGGCTCAGTCCCAGTCCATTGGCCATTCTCTTGACATACACGCTCCTTTGACCCCAGCAAATGTAAGCCCTCGTCACAGTGGTATGTCACTTTGTCTTCTATGCCAAAACTTGACCCAAACCTCCTAGCACCGGCCGGAATCCCAGGGTCAGCACAACGCTCTCCGCCTCCTGCTGTAAAACAATGTGGGAGAATGTCAGCGGGGAACAGAGAGCGAGGGTGTGAGAGAGGCAGAAAGGTCACAGCGTGAGGCTGAGCTACATTTCCAACGGGTCAGTGCGACCAAAAAAAAGAGGGTCCTAAGGAGGAAAAGAGCGGCGGAGGCAGACAGATGATAGTTTGTTACTCACAGTCGCGTCTGCAAATGGGTGTTCCCCCACTCCACTTCCCATTGGGTTGGCACACACGGGAGGATGAGCCACGTAATGTGTATCCAGAATAGCACTCATATGTGGTCTTATTGTTGACAAAATACTGCATTTGTAAAGGAAAGACAGAACCACTTTCCAAAACCAAGGGGTTGGGGCATTCAACCACTAAAAGAAAAGAAAATGGAGGAAGCAGTGTTTAAGTAGCGTTCAGCTTATTTCAAATATTGTTTTTATTAAAAGTACCAGTGCAAGGAATTGTTACTCACTCTTGCACTTTTGAACAGGCCTTATATGGGGAGTCGGTGACCAAGTTCCACTTTTCTGGCACAAGCGAGTTAAAGCTGGATAGGGATAGTACTCGTCTGGACAGTGGTATATCAGCATACTGCCGTATGCAAGCTTCTTGGTAAGAGTGTAATGACCTCCTTCCACGCCCACATTCTCCTCTTTACAGAAGACTTCACACAGAACACTGACACCTGTGAGGTCAGTGCAGGAAGATGTTCATGTATTTTACACATAGGCATGACTGGGCCCAGGTTGGGAACCTGGCTACAATAGCAGAAAACGTCAGAGTTTTGTCAAATCAAAATTCTTCAAAGTATACAGAAGCCTAATGGACGGAGTCAAAGCTGAAGATGTTTGTGTGTGTGTAAGTACCCATATGGATTCTAATACCCCAATAATCATTGATGTTAACCATTATGACATATAAAAATGATTGTATGATCACCCCAAACGTAAAATCCCACTTTGAATAATACCCAGTCAAAAAGTATTGGACGGTAAATTTCAATCAAATACAACACGTGGTTAAAAAAATCCCTCTTGTATATATTTATTTTGAGTACATGTATTTCCTTTTTCCAGCCTGTGTTGTATCATCCAGAATACAGGACAATTTGGAAAAATGTGCAACAAACGTTTCTAAAAGGTAACTAAAGACAAGCGCAGTTTGAATGTAAGAGCCATGTCAGGCCACTTACCCATATAAAGAGGACATATCAACAGCGCTGCACACAAAGTCCAGCAATCAGACAAAATCATGGTGAATCACAGGTCCAAAAGTAATACAATCTGCAAAAGGGTGTATATTTATACACACATGGCAGGAAGGATAAGGGGGAAGGCATGACAGAAAAAAAAAACACACTGTCACTGGTTAACCTCAAGTCAAATAAAAGATCAATGACCCACTCAACAAGAGACATACACACACAAACATTTTTTTTTTATATTGAGCCTGCGACTAACTAACAGAATGATCTGTTAACTTTATTACATTAAACATTATTTCTATGTTCATAAGCAACTCCTCGTCGGGACTGCTTTTCTCACAACAGTGTGCATTCAAGTAAATAAAGCTAGCCTTGGCTCTGGGTCTGTGCGTGAGTAATTCCTGTAACGATTTCAGGATGTTCATTATCTCTAAGTTCAGTCTGTCTGAGATATGGTCGAGGAAGTATTCTCTTCCTCTCAAACTTCTGACACAACCGTGGCTAAAGGACAGTCATAGTTATTATGTTGGAAAGATTGACCAGACAATTGAAGTTTACTGTGGGTTACAGTGTTGGAACAGCCAAGACGGGGAACTCCCTTAACTCATCAACAGATATTACTTTGGCTGGATGATGTCACACAGAGTTGACATCTGCACATAACACACCCTCTATTCGATGTCAGGACAGCTCAAGGTCACTATCACACTGAACAAAAATATAAACCCAACAATGCAACAATTTCAAAAGATTTTACTGAGTTACAGTTCATCTCAGGAAATCAGTCAATTGAAATAAATTCATTAGGCCTTCATCTATGGATTTCACGACTGGAAATTAAAAGCAACTGGCCTCAGGATCTCATCACAATATTTCTGTGCATTAAAATTGCCATTGATAAAATGCAATTATGTTTGTTGTCTGTAGCTTATGCCTGCCCATACCATAACCCCACCGCCACCATGGGGCACTCTGTTCACAACGTTGACATTAGCGAACCACTCGCCCATATGACGCCATACACGTGGTCTGTGGTTGTAAGGCCATGGTAAACAGCAGTTCTGGTTGACATTCCTGCAATCAGCATGACAATTGCACACTCCTTCAAAACTTGAGACATCTGTGGCATTGTGTTGTGTGACAAAACTGCACATTTTAGAGTGGCCTTTTATTGTCCCCAGCACAAGGTGCACCTGTGTAATAATCATGCTGTTTAATCAGATTTTTGATATGCCACACCTGTCAGGTGGATGGATTATCTTGGCAAAGGAGACGTGTTCACTAACCGGGATTTAAACAAATTTGTGCACAAAATTTGAGAGAAATAAGCTTTTTGTGCATACGAAACATGTCTGGGATCTTTTATTTCAGCCCATGAAACATGTGACCAACACTTTACATGTTGGGTTTTATATTTTTTGTTCAGGCTATATCGTCTTACATTATCATAGCCTATAAGTCATCCTGCTACGTCAAAACAACATAGATGAGTAAAAGTAACTTATCTTTGGCGTTCCCCTTTAAGGCAAACAAGAAGTCATGTCCAGTAAATTGACAGACAAGGCTATTGTAAACAAGTCAGAGTAAACAAAGGTAGTCATTTCCCAAAACTCATCCAATGAGTAATGATTGAATAACAATTTGCATTTATGGAGTGTTTTTTTTCTTCTCAGACGCAGCGTAAAACCCCAATCCCCACCAATAGGCCTACCAGTACGTGACTATCGGATCAATAATCCCACTGTTCCACAGTAAACGGCAGTTACATTCGTACAGATAGCCTACAGATACAGTATGCACTTTAACCTCATAGTCATTGTACCACTTCAAATCCAAAGTGCTGGAGTACAACCCCAAATAAACAAAACATGTGTCACTGTCAATACTTTTGGAGCCCACTGTATATCAGATGTTTCTTTGTTTTGGAACATGGTCATTGCATTACTTTTTAAGTGTTTTTGTCACAGGCCAGTTCACTCTGTGAACCATCCTCATCTTGATTAATTGGTATCAACATATACAGTACCTACCAGTAAGAAGCCAGTAAATATGGAGAGTTTGCTAGCTAGACAATTACATTTTCAATAATGCAGAATAAGCCAAAATAATGCATCTTTCATGGGAAATGACATGCTATAAATACACACAGATTCTTGGGACTTTCTCTTGAAAACTGTAGCCTATCTGCCATGTAGTGAGATGTGTGATGTTATTTACTGCTTTACCTGGAACACCACCCGTCAGCCCCCACTGGAAAAAATAAAGCTATGCCATACTATTTTATTCTATTCTATCACAACATTACGAGCAAAGGTGGAAAAAGTGTTCAATTGTCATACTTGAGTAAAGGCAAAGACACCTTAATATGAAATGACTCAAGTAAAAGTGAAAGTAACCCAGTAAAATACTACTTGAGGAAAAGTCTAAAAGTATCAGATTTTAAATGTACTTAAGTACAGTGGTGGGAAAAGTACTCAATTGCCATACTTTGATTAAAAGTAAATGCTATACATCAAATTCCTTATATTTAGCAAACCAGAAGGCACAATTTACTTTTTTATTACTTTTTTCGACAGCCAGGGGCACACTCCATCACTCAGACATCATCCAACAGATCAGAGGCAGTAAGGATGACCAGGGACGTTCTCTTGATAAGTGTGCCAATTTGACCTTTTTCCTTTACTTTTAAGTATTCAAATTGCAACAAGTACTTTTGGTTGTCAGGGAAAACATATGGAGTAAAAACTACCGAGTTTTCTTTAGGAATGTAGTGAAGAAAAAGTAAAAGTAGTCAAAAATATAAATAGTAAAGTAAAGTACAGATACTCCCAAAAATTACTTAAGTAGTACTTTAAAGTATTTTTACTTGAGTACTTTACACCACTGATTACGAGAGCTTGGGATTATACTGTTCTATCAAAATCTTGTTATTGACATAGTTCTGTTCAATGCTCTCTACCTGTATAGTACTCTGAATACCCCAATTCATGTTGATAAGTTCAACAGAATCAGTAGATAGGCCTCTTTAGTGTCCTAAGTTTTCATAACTGTGAACTTAAGCTGTTAGTGTCTTAACGACCGTTCCACAGGTGCATGTTCATTAATTGTTTATGGTTCATTGAACAAGCATGGGAAACAGTGTTTAAACCCTTTACCATGAGGATCTGTGAAGTTATTTGGATTTTTATGAATTATCTTTGAAAGACAGGGTCCTGAAAAAGGGATGTTTCTTTTTTTGCTGAGTTTATATGGGTCTTTCTATAAATAATGGGGCCAATGTGAGACTCTGGGATAATAATAAAAAAATGGTTTGAAACAAAAATAATGTTTATGGAGTTCCACATGTGTACTTCGAGGAATATATGCAAATTGGCCGATAACTCCACCTATAAAGCAACATAGGCATAGGACCAGTGTTCCCTCTCTTTTTTTTCGGCACTGAGCAAATTTCAGGTCTGTTGAGGGCTGAGACTGTACCCACTTTAAGTTACAGTTTTAACAGTGGTCATGTAGGCTACTGTGGCTATTTGATCATAATGTAGGCCTACCAGAGTGACCTACCATCAAAAACAACGGAGAAAATGCATCTCATAACATTTTACCATGGAAATAGCTGTTCTATCATTCAGCCTAAAGTAGCAGCCAATGTGTGGTCTTCAATGTAGGCCTACATTCCATGAGACTTTTGAAAAAAACATGCAGGGCTTGACATTAACCTGTTAATCCACCTGTCCTTCAGACGAGGAGGTGACTGAAAATGTTGTGTTGTTTGATGCAAGAAACCACTTTACAAATTAAAATGCATTATTATTCCCATACCATTATTACAGAGAATCAGACAAATTATGCTACTCTCTGCCTATTGGCTACTTATTCAAGCCTGTCTCAAAATACAACACTGCCCCTTTTAAGACAAAAAAAAGCTCTTTACCAGACTTGCTTTACAAAGATGTCTAGAAATGTACACGTTTTGTGATTTTGCAGGAAACAATCACTCACCTATTGCTGACTACAAATGATCTATAACTGGGCTAATAACTCCCTAACTAGCAAAGGATATGAACAAAATGTGTACAGGTGGCTACATGCAGCTCTCCCTTTGATCTCAAAACAAGGGCACATCTTACTCAGAACCGCTCATGCTGTAAACACAGTCCAGTTAAAAGTAAATGGCACAGATCCATATTTGGCTGTGTTTATGCCGCACCGGTCTGTGTAGAGTACAGGCTGAGTAGTATGTGTCAATGCAATAGAATCCTACTCCGATGCGTCCTGCCTACAACAAAATTTCTTGCATAGTTCAATTTGCTTTGGTTTGTTGCATTGAAAGTGGCTAATAGTGCGTTGATTCGATCACAATTGCCACAGTAAAGGGAAACGTTGATAGTGTTAACAGGGAAAACTCTTGAACAGTGGTCACCAACCTTTTCTGAGTCAAGATCACTTTCTGAGTCAAAACGCAAGCTGAGATCTACTGCTCTGATTTTTTTTAAACATGACTTAAAAAACGTAAGCCTGTGCAACATTAACCAATTAAAAACAGTACTGTAGCGATGAGGTTTGTGCAGTAAGCTATAGGCCCAATTATCACCACATATTGGCTTTGCTTGAATTGCCTTGCCAAATGCATTGTTGTTCAGGACATTTAAAAACAAAACAAAAAAGGAAATTTGAGGTAGGCTATATGATCACACCGGTAATAGATCATTTGTTGTATTACTTGTGAGGCACAGCTGAGTCAGCATACATTTAAATAATTAGCTTTTTATTTTACTGGGCTGATGGTGCCTGCATCTGATGGTCAGTGTCTCAGCGGAGGGAGAGAGCAGCCTCTCAACAGCCCTCCGCTCTCACTTTCCTCCACTGACACTGACCAAAAAGGGACACTGACCAAAAAGTGACATAGTCTTCCAGCTGATGGCACCGCATTATTTATGCCTCATGCTCAAATTCATGTTGTTACTCCAATGAACAGAGAAAGTTAAATATATTAATATATATTAATGTTATGTTAAAAAACCCAAGTCGCTAATAATAACAAGGCAAGCCTATAGATACACTTTCCTACTCATTCATTACTGCTGCAGTGCTTGTTGTAGCGCTGAGTGGAAATAGGAAGAACACATTTTATGGCTTATAAAAGTGTTGAATACAAAGTGTTGACAATGCTGAGTTAAACATGAACTCACTCATAAAAACAGCAGCTCTTTGCTGTATTCGTTGACAGTCTCTCTCTAGTCGGGGTTTTAAACGTTTCTTAAACCTGCTACGTTACAGCAGACACGGTAATCTGAGCCATCCGATTGGCCAGTGGTAGACCTATAGTGCACTTGATTTGCTCTCTGGGCTTGCCGGGAAGGCAGAGTTTGTACCTTTAGACACATGAAATGGTTCAAAATGGTAACAGTTTGCATACCTGGCGCACAGGGCAGTTGAATCGGGTGCAACTACCGCCAACAGCCCAGACAACAACAAAAAATAGAACACAAGGCTTTATCGTTGGGTTTTTTACATAAGTGTTTGGCGATCGACTAGGAATGCCTTGGAGATCGACCAGTCGATCACGATACACCGGTCGGTGACCACTGCTCTAGAAAGTTGAGTGAAGTTCAATCTCGTTGCTTCTCTCTGTGGGCTGATATTTGGAACTGGGATGACATGTACTATCTTAGCTCTTCATCTGTAGCTGATGCGTCCTCCACTTTCCTTATGGTCATTGCATTTGGAGTTGCATTCACAGCCACAAATCTCACATACTCCTCAGCTCCATGTGTGTGTGTCTTTCACAGCAGTCCCTCCAATTAGACGATGTTGTTTTGCCCTGGTATGTGGACAACTCGAAAGTCACAGGGTTGGAGCCTCAGCATCCACCGTTCAATGCGAGCGCATGGCTTTGAGCGAGGACTGTAAATAGCATCTAACGCCTTATGATCAGTAACAAGATCAAATTCCCTGACGTGTACATATGGGTGAAGACTTTCACAAACCCAAAGCAACGCAAGGGCCTCACGCTCAGTTTGTGAATATCTGCGTTCACATTCTGACAGACTCCTGTTCACATAACAGTCTGGAACCATTTCTCTGTGTTGTTCTTGCACGAGCACAGCTCCTAGGACCACTGGTCCTGCGTCTGCTATTGCTTTTGTGGGCATGTCTTTGTCAAAGTACGCGAGTGTCGCGGCTTCAGCCAGTTTCTCTTTTAATGTCTGAAATGCCTTCTGTTCCGGTCCGAAGTGGAATGTTGTGTTCTTCTTGGTCAAATTCCGCAGAGGCTCTGAGAGTGTAGAGAACTGGGGAATGAACCTACTGCTATAGCCCACTGAACCTAGAAAGCTAAAACCTCTGATGCAGTCTCAGGCTCGCTGGCCTCGACCACTGCGCTCCCTCTTTCAGCCGTGGGCACAATGCCCTTCTGTGAGAGTAGCATGCCCATAAACACCAATTTGTTCATGTTGAATTGACATTTCTCTGAGTTGAGAGTCAGCCCACAGTTCTCCAGCTTGTTGAGGACAGCATGCTGGTCATGGGTCTCCTTGTCCGGGGCGTGGACGATGATGTCATCCGATATGTTCTCCACCCCCTTGATGCCTGTCAGGGATGTTTCGATTTCATGTGGATACTGCTCGCTCGCCGATGAAACTGCAAATATGAGTCTTTTATATCTGTACATCCCATTATTCTCTGCAAACATCAATACGTCTCTTGACTCTGGTGTTAGCTACAATTGATGATAGCTCCATTTAAGATCCAGTTTACTGAATGTGATAGACCCATTAATTCCTTGCAAAAGTTAATCTACTTTGGGGATTGGGTACCCGACACGTATGATTGCTGTGTTCGCTTGTCTCATGTTCAGACACGTCCGGTTTTGGCACCACCACTACCGGATTCACCCATGGTGTGACACCATCCACTCTCTCCATTAGGTCCATGTTTAGTAGTTCCTCTATCTTTTCTCCACAGCTTCTCTCAGGCGGAATGATTTCTTGCAGGTCTGCCTGCGTGCTGGACAAGCAGGGCCCCTTGCTGTCACGTTCCTAACCTTATTTTCCCTGTTTAGCGTTGTTTAGTTGGTCAGGACGTGAGCTGGGTGGGCAGTCTATGTTGATTGTTTTTATGTTTAGTTTCATTGTTAATTAGCCTTATATGGTTCTCAATCAGGGGCAGGTGTTTGACGTTTCCTCTGATTGAGAACCATATTAAGGTAGGCTGTTCACACTGTTTGTTTGTGGGTGATTGTCTTCCGTGTCAGTGTTTGTACCACACGGGACTGTTTCGTTTGTCTAGTCTGTTCCTGTTTGTGCGTTCTTCGTTATATGTAAGTCCACATGTTCAGGTTTGTCTACGTCGTTTTGTTGTTTTGTAGTTATCAAGTGTTCTTCGTGTTCGTCGTCTTGATTTAATAAATTCATTATGTATTCAACCCAAGCTGCGTTTTGGTCCGATCCCTGCTCCTTGGACGAGGAGGAGAACAGCCGTTACAAAATCACCCACCAACCAAGGATCAAGCAGCGTGGGAAAAAGCAGCAGCAGCGATCGCAGGATTTCTGGACATGGGAGGAAATACTGGACGGTAAAGGTCCATGGGCACAACCTGGAGAATATCGCCGCCCTCGTGAAGAGCTGGAGGCAGCTAAAGCCGAGAGGCGGCGGTATGAGGAGGCAGCACGGAAGCAGGAGCAAAATCTGGACTACACTACGTGGGAGGAGATCGACAGGTGGGCGATCGACCCAGGGAGAAGGCCGGAGCCCGCCTGGGATTCTCTGGCGCAGTGTGAGGAGGGATACCGGCGAATGGAGGCAGCACGACGACGCGGTAGGAAGCCTGTAAGTCAAGCCCAAAAATGTATTGGGGGGGGGGGGGGGGCTAAAGGGTAGTGTGGCGAAGTCAGGTAGGAGACCTGCGCCAACTTCCCGATCTTACAGTGGAGAGCGAGAGTACGGGCAGACACCGTGTTATGCGGTAGAGCGCACGGTGTCTCCTGTACGTGTGCATAGCCCGGTGCGGGTTATTCCACCTCCCCGCACTGGCAGGGCTAGATTGGGCATTGAGCCAGGTGCCATGAAGCCGGCTCAACGCGTCTGGTCTCCAATGCGTCTCCTCGGGCCGGCATACATGGCACCAGCCTTACGCATGGTGTCCCCGGTTCGCCAACACAGCCCAGTGCAGGTTATTCCACCTCCCCGCACTGTTATGGCTACGGGGAACATACAACCAGGTAAGGTTGGGCAGGCTCGGTGCTCAAGGGGTGCCAGTACGCCTGCATGGTCCGGTATATCCGGCGCCACCTCCCCGCCCCAGCCCAGTACCACCAGTGCCTACACCACGCACCAGGCTTCCTGTGCGTCTCCAGAGCCCTGTTCCTCCTCCACGCACTAGCCCTATGGTGCGTGTCTCCAGCCCGCTACCACCAGTTCCGGCACCACGCACCAAGCCTCCTGTGCGTCACCAGAGCCCTGTTCCTCCTCCACGCACTAGCCCTATGGTGCGTGTCTCCAGCCCGGTACCACACACCAAGCCTCCTGTGCGTCTCCAGAGTCCTGTGCATCCTGTTGTTGCTCCCCGCACTAGCCTTAAGGTGCGTGTCCTTAGCCCGGTACCTCCAGTTCCGGCACCACGCACCAGGCCTACAGTGCGCCTCAGCCGGCCAGAGTCTGCCGTCTGCCCAGCAGCGCCAAAGCCGCCCGTCTGTCCTGAGCCTTCAGAGCCGTCCGTCAGTCAGGAGCCGCTAGAGCCGTCCGCCAGACAGGAGCCGCTAGAGCCGTCCGCCAGACAGGAGCCGCCAGAGCTGTCCGCCAGACAGGAGCCGCCAGAGCCTTCCGCCAGACAGGAGCCGCCAGAGCCTTCCGCCAGACAGGAGCAGCCAGAGCCTTCCGCCAGACAGGAACAGCCAGAGCCTTCCGCCAGCCATAAGCAGCCAGAGCCGTCAGCCAGCCATGAGCAGCCAGAGACGTCAGCCAGCCATGAGCAGCCAGAGCCGTCAGCCAGCCATGAGCAGCCAGAGCCGTCAGCCAGCCATGAGCAGCCAGAGCCGTCAGCCAGCCATGAGCAGCCAGAGCCGTCAGCCAGCCATGAGCAGCCAGTCTTCAGCCAGCCATGAGCAGCCAGAGCCGTCAGCCAGTCCGGAGCTGCCCCTCAGTCTGGTGTTGCTCCTCAGTCTGGTGTTGCTCCTCAGTCTGGTGTTGCCCCTCAGTCCGGTGCTGCCCCTCATCCCGGTGTTGCCCCTTAGTCTGGTGCTGTCCCTTAATCCAGGTGGGTTAATTTGGCGGGTGGCTATTGGGAGGAGGCTACGGAAGCGGGGATTGACTATGGTGGGGTGGGGACAACGTCCAGAGCCAGAGCCGCCACCGTGGCCAGATGCCCACCCAGACCCTCCCCTATAGGTTCCGCATCTTGGGGGGGGGGGGGGGTACTGTCACGTTCCTGACCTTATTTTCCTTAATTTAGCGTTGTTTAGTTGGTCAGGACGTGAGCTGGGTGGGCAGTCTATGTTGTTTGTTTTTATGTTTAGTTTCATTGTTAATTAGCCTTATATGGTTCTCAATCAGGGGCAGGTGTTTGACGTTTCCTCTGATTGAGAACCATATTAAGGTAGGCTGTTCACATTGTTTGTTTGTGGGTGATTGTCTTCCGTGTCAGTGTTTGTACCACACGGGACTGTTTCGTTTGTCTAGTCTGTTCCTGTTCGTGCGTTCTTCGTTATATGTAAGTTCACATGTTCAGGTTTGTCTACGTCGTTTTGTTGTTTTGTAGTTATCAAGTGTTCTTCGTGTTCGTCGTCTTGATTTAATAAATTCATTATGTATTCAACCCAAGCTGCGTTTTGGACCGATCCCTGCTCCTCCTCAGACGAGGAGGAGAACAGCCGTTACACTTGCAAAGTTATCTGCACATCCGGTGGCGACTTTAGCACGTAAATATTGGTGGGGCAAAAAAATATATATGTGGGATGCATGCCAGCAAAGCCACTACACAACACAACACTAAACAATACATTAATTGCACTGTAACGGTGACAAACAGTGCCCACAAATTGTTAGGGCCTACATAAAGCTATCCCAACAGCAGTCCCAACAGCAGTCCCAACACCTTACCACTGCAACACCTGGCTATCAGCAGAGCCTTGTCTGGCAGCAAAACAGTTAATTCAGCCTCATTTACTGCCTTTAAAAAACATAGCTGATGTGGCTGACTTGCTTAAACAAATGTGGGTTCTAATGACAATTGAGATGTACAAACTATGACATAAGGGGTGACGACAAGCAGATAAGAGGCAATATGTAATTTCGATTAAGACATTAATGAGCGAGCTAGGACGGACGTAGTCAATATAATAATTTTTTTCAGCACGTTTGAATGTACAGCGACAGAATTCAGAACATGGGCCGTTCTTACAGTACACCAAGTCAGAACCGTAGGATAAATAAAGGGGGCATATACGCAGACAATGAAAGCTCTTACAATATTTGATATGCTTTCAAGACAACTGAAAACTTGAAGGAAAAAAAAGGTCAAATTATGATGACGTCAGTGATCTTCAGGTCGTAGCTCTAGAAAGAGGCCCGAGTTCCGAATGTACAATTCCGAGTTGGATGAAAGTTCAAAACGTATTTTCCCAGTACCTAATTTTTCCCGAGTTCCCAGTTGTCTTGAACTCACTAAAGTCAGATTTTGCAGTTCCGAGTTAACAGTTGTTTTGAGCATGGCACAAATCATGCTTCATTGACAGAATGGCCAATGTTGAATGTTTATAATTTTAAACTAGTAAAAGAGACCCTTAAATGATTGCTTTGCAATGCTTGCAGTTAGCCACTGATTCCTTCCAAACCACTCATTGTTGAATTAGTGATTTACAACTTGTTGTGTAATGTTTATGTCCAATGGCCGATGAGCACCGATACGTTTTATCTATAATTTCTCTTCATTATTTCTCTTCATATGACAAGGATTAAAAATGATTTACCAGGAGATTGTTGACTGCTAGTTAAGATTTTGAAAGTATAATGTTGACATGATCAGTCCAATCAAAGCTACTGCAGATATAATGTGATTTTAAGTCATTTTATCTGTGGCCAATGACCTTGAGCCTTCTTGGATGAGCACTTCTAATGTAACTCTATGGCAGCACCCAAGGGGCTGGAATTTTCTAACTCTACCCTTAGACTTGGCGGTGAAGTAGTGTCCCCATGAGTGACAGAACACTGAGCCAATCACGGCTCTGCTGGCTTGCCCCACCACCACAGAAAGAACTGAGCTAGGCTGAAACACCTGCCTTACAAAAGAAAACAAAAGACCATGTTTGTATGCGACTTTATTAACTCAACTATATTGTAGCGATCCGCACAGACAGCTGTGTGTTATGTGTTAGTTGGTTGTGTTGTACTTACCAGTACCCAGTGTTCAAGGGGTCGGACATGCCAATCAACCTGCTATCTGCCAATCACAGGAATGCCTGGAATGTTCTGAAGCAGGGCATCCTGGTGGTTGGCGGAGTGGTGTGGAGGGGGGTTGGGCAGGGGGATGGAGCATTGGAAGTTAAGACCAGGTTTTGTCATGGTTATCTCTCGTACGTCTGGCCTTCACAAGAGAAGGTCACAGTTGGTTAATAGGGTATCCTTCATTTATTTGGCGTGGGCTACGGCCAAACAGTAGCCTGTGTAAAGTTGGGTTAATAAACCGTAAATTCGTAAACTCAATCCTGTCTGGACAATTGTTCCTTTATGATCTAGTCAGGTCATTACAATATATATATTTTACATTGTTTGCCAACTGATATGTGACACATACTAATACCCCAAAAACATGCAAAACAGGAAATCCCCCCCCCCCCCCCCCCCCCCACACTGTTCTATATTCTCTTTGATTTAGTTGTTACTGCAACTCCGACAAATGACTGAATGGATGACATACTGACTGACTGAAGGATGAATGAAATGATCAAATATGTTGGAATGAGGAGTTGCGTGCATCACACACGCACTGCACTTTATTTGGCTAGTAGGCAAATAGGCCTACATTAGAGTATAATGACTCTATGATTGCATTTCTCCAGAAGGGAATCTTCTGAGGCTGAGGGGGGCTTTTCTGAAGGCGCATGGTGCTGCATGGAGATCACAAGCTCTTCAACTGGGCAGCAGTGTCGTGATGGAGGGAATAGCCTATATGGGTAAGGGTAAGGCTGCAGGATCGGGGCACCACCAGTACAGAGCTTGCTCAGGAATGGCAGCAGGCAGATGTGAGTGCATCTGCACGCACAGTGAGGTGAAGACTTTTGGAGGATGGCCTGGTGTCAAGAAGGGCAGCAAAGAAGCCACTTCTCTGCAGGTAAAACATCAGGAACAGACTGATATTCTGCAAAAAGTACAGGGATTGGACTGCTGAGAACTGGGGTAAAGTCATTTTCTCTGATGAATCCCCTTTCCGATTGTTTGGGGCATCCGGAAAAAGCTTGTCCAGAGAAGACAAGGTGAGCGCTACCATCAGTCCTGTGTCATGCCAACAGTAAAGCATCCTGAGACCATTCATGTGTGGGGTTGCTTCTCAGCCAAGGGAGTGAGCTCACTCACAATTTTGCCTAAGATCACAGCCATGAATAAAGAATGGTACCAACACGTCCTCCGAGAGCGACTTCTCCCAACCATCCAGGAACAGTTTGGTGACAAACAATGCCTTTTCCAGCATGATGGAGCACCTTGCCATAAGGCAAAAGTGATAACTAAGTGGCTTGGCGAACAAAACATCGATATTTTGGGTCCATGGCCAGGAAACTCCCCAGACCTTAATCCCATTGAGAACTTGTGGTCAATCCTCAAGAGGCGGGTGGACAAACAAACCCCCACAAATTCTGACAAACTCCAAGCATTGATTATGCAAGAATGGGCTACCATCAGTCAGGATGTGGCCTAGAAGTTAATTGACAGCATGCCAGGGCGGATTGCAGAGGTCTTGAAAAAGAAGGGTCAACACTGCAAATATTGACTCTGCACCAACTTCATGTAATTGTCAATAAAAGCCTTTGACACTTATGAAATGCTTGTAATTATACTTCAGTATTCCATAGTAACATCTGACAAAAATATCTAAAGACAATGAGGCAGCAGACTTTGTGAAAATTAATATTTGTGTCATTCAAAACTTTTGGCCACGACTGTACATTTAACAAACAAGAAAATTGTGCCCTTTGGTTTGCTTAATATAAGGAATTTGAAATTAATTTGAAATTATTTATACTCTTACTTTTTCTTTTGTATATTTTAGCAATTACATTTACTTTGATACTTAAGTATATTTGAAAACAAATAATTTTAGACTTTTACTCAAGTAGTATTTTTGCTGAGTTACTTACACTTCTACTTTAGTCGTTTTCTATTAGTGTATCTTTTATTTTACTCAAGTGTGACAATTGGGTACTTTTCCACCCCTGAACAAACTTAGCTGAACAAAACATCCAATAGGCGCTCTCAAAATTGGCGCTCCGTGTACAGGAAACACTTGTCTGTCAAGCAATCGCGCTAAATGTTGAAAAGCGTTCACTTCATTGAGCGCGATTAATCAGCTTCGCAAAGACGATACCAGCTACTAAACAATTCGACTCTAACTGGTGAGTTTAATGTTTATCATACGTTGCTTTTATTATTTTGTCAGCATTTCTTTTCATTTGGCTGTGTTTTTTTATTATTTTGTTGGCATTTCTTTTCATTTGGCTGTGTTTTTTTATTATTTTGTTGGCATTTCTTTTCATTTGGCTGTGTTTTTTTGCACGGTGATATAACCTATGTACCGTGAAGAACAGCTCAAATAGCCTCGAGGCGCTCAACTATAGGCTACTTTTTTATTCGCTGACAATTTTTTTGTGATCCAGAAATTAAGAAGAATTGTGCTTTATTTGTCCAATTTTAATAGTGCCCGCTTCGGGGCACTTCTTCTCTCAGCGTCTAGTTTATGTCTTCACTCAGCAACTACTGCTCTGTTGCTTGAGTTTTGAATAAGATGCTGTATTGTTGAATGTGTTACATGTTTTAACTGTTAGAATAAATCAAATGAATAGCCCGCAAAAACAATACAGACAAGCAAAACATCCTTTCAATTGGTCTGTACATAAAAGAGCGACATGCGCAGCGTACTAGCCTGTGTGTATAGCAACTGTTGTTACTTTGTTGTACGTGTATGAGTCATATCCTCAACGTGGTGTTCTTCGAGGAGCCACCGGTGGTCCCGACACCAAGGATTTAATACAATATAATTCGATGTATCAACTACATTTTCTATTTGAAGCATAAGGCAGGTAGGTGGTGAGTGTGTGTCGACAGGTGTGGGCTACCCCAAGATGTTATAGTCCATCGGGAAGGATCTCATTTCTGATTAGATCTAGAGCGTTATAATTAAGGCTGTATAGGTCTGAAGTTAATGCCAATAGTTTAATACGCCGGTATTAGCCGAAGTAATGGAACACATTTTTCTCCATGTCAGTAATAAAACCGTTCATTTTGAGATGTTGTATCATCTTCTATAATAATACTAATTTCATCTCAAAGTTTGCCATTGAATACTTCGTTTCAGAAGCCATGTGGAAAGCTTTTCTTATTTACCACATGGTTCATTCAGAAAGTAGCCTTGTCTAACCTGAGATACCTACCAGCTTCTGAACATGGCAGACAAGGAAATTATGTTGTAGAAATGATGGCGGGAGGGGACTGGATATGGTTAACTCCTTTGAAGTTGTCGACTTTTTAGAACATGCTGAAATCACCAAGAGCAAAAAATATGATGTTATTTCTTGTCAAAGATGACTGATTAGAATAACATCAGGGGGATTTGCTGTGGTTATTTTCAACACAGCAGTATTTAAAAGAGTGAAACGTTCAGAAGCTCTCCTCTGTCCCATGTTTGTGTACAGACTCGAGAGGATCAGGATGACTACCCAGAAGAAAGCCCCTGTGGACCGGTGAGTTTACTCACTTTTCATTGGCTGAATCATCTGTGACAAAAAGCTTGTGGTGAGCAACTTTCACGTGCTTCTTCGTTTAGTCACCATATAACGACACAGGGCGAGATCCAGATGCAGACACAGGAGGCAGATGGTTTGAGTCTCTGCTATTTATTCAAATACAAAGGGGCAGGCAATCGGCAGGTCGAGGACAGGCAGATGTTCATTAACCAGGTCAGAGTCCGAAAGGTACAGGGCGGCAGGCAGGCTCGAGGTCAGGGCAGGCTGATTGGTCAGGCAGGCAGGCTCGAGGTCAGGGCAGGCTGATTGGTCAGGCAGGCGGGCTCAGTGTCAGGGCAGGCAGAAAAGGTCGGAACCGGGAGGGCTAGAAAACAGAGGCTAGGGCTGGTAGGCTTGACGAGACGAGACGAACTGGCAACAGACAAACAGAGAACACAGGTATAAATGCACTGGGGGTAATGGGGAAGATGGGCGACACCTGGAGGGGGGTGGAGACATGCACGAAGATAGGTGAAACAGATCAGGGTGTGACATACCATATCGTTCATCTGAGCACTGGTCCATGGGAATCACATAAGAAATGACATGATATATCAGTAATTACTCAGTAAAAAACTAGAAATGACTTGTTTCTTTGGGATACATTAAGCATCACTAGGCACCATTTAGTACTAGGTAATCACCGATTGTGTAAGTAAACTATAAAATACCCATTCTTACCACATACATTCCTATGAAATACAAAGTAAATACCAGTGGAAACAGTAACCTACCTTAAAACGCTGTGCTACCAGCGGATGTAGGAGTGGTTGCTATGTGAGATGTGAGTGATGTCTTCTCTCCCCTAACAGAGGCTGTGCTGTGGCCGTCATCATCTTTATCCTGGGACTGGGGACACTGCTGCCATGGAACTTCTTCATCACCACCACTGAGGTACCACACAGCTCCTCTACCTCATCACAACCAGACACACACACACACACACTGAGGTACCGCAAACAATAAACATTTTCACTGAATATTACACTTTCACACAAACGTCCTGTCTATTATTAGTTTGCTGTATGATAAGAGTAGGGGGCTTCAGCTAATGTCACCTCTGTTCTCCCATTGTTTTCTGCTGAAGTATTTCGACGACCGCCTCAAAGGGACCCCGTCAAGTTACGGAACGACCCCAGTTACTAATGGAACGACCCCAGTTACGAATGGAACGACCCCAGTTACTAAAGACTACGAATTTGCCAGCTTTATGACCCTTCTATCCCAGCTGCCCCTGCTCCTCTTCACCCTAGCCAACTCGTTCCTGTACCAATGGTGAGCAACATACCACATGGTTCTATGTGTCTTACTTTTGATTCCACACCTCTCTCCTTTTGAATGGAAGGTCTAGTTTAATGTAGTGGTCTAACCCAACCTTCTTTTTCCTGTGTGGCGCTAGTATCAGAGAGAAGGTCCGGATTGCTGTCAGTCTGGTCTCCATCCTCTGCCTCTTCCTCCTCACGGCCATTATGGTCAAGGTGCCCATGCAGCCCGACAGCTTCTTCTCTATTACCATGGCAACTATCTGGTTCATCAACTGTGAGTTGGTTCCCACCTGCCCTCATGTGTCTCTGGATCCCGTATTATATCGTTCAGAATCAGAAGTAGTAGTATCATTGTCTGATGAAAATGTGTTCCAATCAGATTTTACGTGGAAATACTCACACATCCCCTCTTCCTCCCCTTCTCCAGCTTTTGGAGCTGTGCTCCAGGGCAGTCTGTTTGGGCTGGTAGGAATGCTCCCCCCGAAGTACAGCACATTGTATCTGAGTGGTCAGGGACTGGCAGGGATCTTCGCTGCTCTGGCCAGTCTGCTCTCTATCCTCAGTGAGTACTACACTTCCCTACGCACAACATATCACCTCACGACACACACTAACAACGAACACAATGACACACCCAGGCGCACTCAATCAACATGACCTTCTCCTTAATATAGTAACAGGCTCACTAAAACAGGTCTTTTGCTAATGGCATTTGCTCACAATGTTTGCTCACATTAGCATAACTGGAAGAGCAGGCTCAAACTGTGGTAAACGTGTGTTATGCTTCAGCTTCACTCAACTGATTAACTGGTCACCACATCCTGTTTGGTGGGAAACATCTCAGCTCCGCCTGCCAGCATAGATTTGACTCTGTTTTTAGGTCAACTTGTCTTTTAATTCTATTTAGTACTGAGTTTCTCTTCTTCTCTGTGTAGGTAAAGCAGACAAGGCCAGTGCTGCTCTTGGGTACTTCCTAACCCCCTGTTTGGCAACTCTGCTCACTTTGCTCAGCTACTTACTACTGCCACACCTGGTGAGTGGCTACACCGGTCATGACAAGAGAGCAATAGTCAGTTCTCCTACTGTTGCTTAGGACACTACAGAGGAATGTACTCATTGTGTGTTGGGTTCTAGGAGTTTGCCCGGTTTTACTTTGAGAAAAGTAAAAGTCACCATGACCAACTGGCGACCTCAAGCGAGCCTCTCAAAAGTGCAGGTAGGTTTATGGACATTATATTCCATCCTTAACTAATAACAAATACATTATACCATGTACAAGAGCTATTATTACTAATAGTTAATTCACTTATGTGCAGGGATTTTCCTTAATATGTTTGTTTGTTTTCAGCTATGTTTTCAAAACGATATAATGCTTGAACCATTTGTCACTGTCATTTATCACGGTCAAATCAGTGCAGTTGCCAGAGCCCTGACGATTTTTTCCCTATTCTTCTCAAAGACAAAGAAAAAGAAGCTTTGGCCAATGGTGACCTGAATGGCTACAACAATAAACCCATAATAACAAATGGTGATTTTGAGGCCAGTGGGACCAAAGAAGCCCTGTCAATGACAAAACAGACTGACAGTCACACCAGGTCATCTGTCCTGGCAGTCTTCAAAAAAGTGCCTTGTTCCCTATCCCACTGTCATTCCAATCTCAATTCAAAACAACATTTTCTCAAACATTTCTCTCACACTTTGTTACTGTTGTGCAGATTTGGGTGATGGCCCTCTGTGTGACGTGTGTGCTGGCTGTCACACTGTCGGTTTTCCCCGCTGTCACGGTGAAAGTGAAGAGTGTGTATGGAAACAAGGAGTGGGGTGAGCAAACAGCTGGGAGAATAACACATCATTGCCTAGTAATATAATGTCCAGTTGTGGTTGGACATCTGCCTTACACCTGTATCTTTCAGACCGATACTTTCTCTGTGTCTGCTGCTTCGTCGTCTTTAACGCCATGGACCTGATTGGCCGCAGTGTCACCTCTATGGTTCAGTGGGTGAGTCTGACATTTCTGCCCTCTGTCTGTCTTCTTTACTACCAATAACTGCATTCAATTGCTGCTCCAATGCCTCAGAGCATGTTTCTCTGCCTAATAGTGTCTCTCTGTCTTTATCTGTCCACAGCCCTCAAAGAGAAGCCGTCTGTTGCCAGTGCTCGTGGGGTCCCGTGTGGTCTTCATCCCTCTCATTATGCTGTGTAACACTGACAACCGTCAGTACCTGCCAGTCCTGTTCTCCCATGACGTTGCCTTCGTTGCCATCATGACATTATTCGCCGTGTCCAATGGATACTTAATCTGTCTCTGCATGTCCTACGCACCTCAGTGAGTCACGGAATTGATATCTTCCCGGAATCTCTTCAACAGTTTTGTTAAATTGTTCCATTAACCGTTTTTTGTTTTGTTTAATTTAACATGTTATTACACTGTAGTAATCCCTGTTCTCTTTCCCAGGTTGGTGAGGTCTAAAGACTGTGAGACAACAGGGGCCTTGATGACCTTCTTCCTGGCTCTGGGTCTGTCTCTAGGGGCAGCCCTCTCCTTCCTGCTGAGGAACCTGCTTTAGAGAACACTACCTTCTACATACCGCTCTAACCAAACCAAGTCTGGTTACGCTCTTATAAAAATAGACTGCTATCTTGAACCTAAAAGGGTTATCCATCTGTCCCCATAGGAGAAGACTTTGAAGAAGCCTTTTTGAATCCAGGCAGAACCCTTTTGGGTTCCATGTAGAACCCTCTGTGAAAAGAAAAGGGTTCTACCTGGAGCCAAAAAGGGTTCTCCTATGGGGACAGCCAAATAACCCTTTTGGAACAATTTTTTTCTAAGAGTGTATTTATGTGTTATTCGTTGAATAGAAATGGGTTATACACATATTCATTAATGCCAAAGCAAACGTACAGTACCAGTCAAAAGTTTGGACACACCTATTCATTCCAAGGTTTTTCTTTATTTTTACTATTTTCTACATTGTAGAACAATAGTGAAGACATCAAAACTATGAAATAACACATATGGAATGATGTAGTAACCAAAACATTTATTTTATATTTGATATTCCTCAAAGTATCCACCCTTTGCCATGATGACAGCTATGAACACTCTTAGCATTCTCTCAACCGGCTTCATGAGGTAGTCACCTGGAATGCATTTCAATTAAGAGGTGTGCCATATTAAAAGTTAATTTGTGGAATTTATTTCCTTCTTAATGCGTTTGAGCCAATCAGTTGTGTTGTGACAAGGTAGGGGTGGTATACAGAAGATAGCCCTATTTGGTAAAAGACCAAATCCATATAATGGCAAGAACAGCTCAAATAAGTAAAGAGAAATTACAGTCCATCATTACTTTAAGACATGAAGGTCAGTCAATCCGGAAAATGTCAAGAACTTTGAGTTTCTTCAACTGCAGTCGCAAAAACCATCAAGCACTATGATAAAACTGGCTCTCATGAGGAAGGCCACATGAAAGGAAGACCCAGAGTTACCTCTGCTGCAGAGGATAAGGTCATTAGAGTTAACTGCACCTCGGATTGCAGCCCAAATAAATCCTTCACAGAGTTCAAGTAACAGACACATCTCAACATCAACTGTTCAGAGGAGACTGCGTGAAGAAACCACTACTAAAGTACACCAATAAGAAGAAGAGACTTGCTTGGGCCAAGAAACACAAGCAATGGACCTTAGACCGGTGGAAATCTGTCTTTTGTCTGATGAGTCCAAATTTGAGATTCTTGGTTCCAACCGCCGTGTCTTTGTGAGACGCCGAGTAGGTGAGCGGATGATCTCCGCATGTGTGGTTCCCACCGTGAAGCATGGCGGAGGAAGTTTGAAGTTGTTGGGGTGCTTTGCTGGTGACACTGTCTGATTTATTTAGAATTCAAGGCACACTTAACCAGCATGGCTATCACAGCATTCTGTAGCAATACGCCATCCCCTCTGGTTTGCGCTTAGTGGGACTATCAGTTGTTTTTCAGCAGGACAATGACCCAAAACACACCTCCAGGCTGCGTTAGGGCTATTTGACCAAGGAGAGTGATGGAGTGCTGCATCAGACCTGGCCTCCACAATCTCCCAACCTCAACCCAATTGAGATGCTTTGGGATGAGTTGGACCACAGAGTGAAGGAAAAGCAGCCAACAAGTGCTCAGCATATGTGGGAACTCCTTCAAGACTGTTGAAAAAGCATTCCTCATGAAGCTGGTTGATGAAGAGAATGCCAAGAGTGTGCAACGTTGTCATCAAGGCAAAGGGTGGCTACTTTGAAGAATGTAAAATATAAAATATATTTTTGATTTGTTTAACACTTTTTTGGTTATTACATGATTCTATATGTGGTATTTCATAGTTGTGATGTCTTCACTATTATTCTACAATGTAGAAAATAGTAAAAATAAAGAAAAACCCTTGAGTAGGTGTGTCCAAACTTTTGGCAGGTACTGTATATGTATATTTAAAACGAAGAAAAGTTATTGCACTGTCACGCCCTGACCTTAGAGATCCTTATTATTCTCTATGTTTGGTTAGGTCAGGGTGCGACTCGGGTGGGAAAGTCTATGTTTTCTATTTCTTTCTTTTTGGCCAAGTATGGTTCCCAATCAGCGGCAGCTGTCTATCGTTGTCTCTGATTGGGGATCATATATAAGTTGTCATTTTCGTTTTGGGTTTTGTGGGATCTTGTTTTCTGTTTAGTTTCTTAGCCTTACAGAACTGTGTGCTTTCGTTTTTTGACTTTGTTATTTTGTTTGGTGTCATCAATAAAGTTACGATGTACGCCTACCACGCTGCGCCTTGGTCCACTCATTCTACCACCAACTAGAGCCGTTACAGAAGATCCCACCAAAAACAGACCAAGCAGCGTGGCCAGGAGGAGTGGACATGGGAATCCTGGATGGAGAAGGACCCGGAACAAGGCCCGGGGAGTATCGCCGTCCAAGGGAGCAGATGGAGGCAGCGAGAGCGGAACGGCGACGATACAAGGAGTTAAATCAACAACGGAAGCCCGAGAGGCAGCTCCCCCCCAAAAACATTTGGGGCACACGGGGAGATTAGCGGAGTCAGGGTTTAGACCTGAGCCAACTCCCCGTGCTTACCGTGGGGAGCGAGTGACTGGTCAGGCACTGTGTTATTCAGTGATGCGCACTGTGTCTCCAGTGCGCATTCACAGCCCGGTGCGCTCTGTGCAAGCTCCCTGCATTTTCCGTGCAAGAGTGGGCATTCAGCCAGGACGGATTGTGCCGGCTCAGCGCTCCTGGTCTCCAGTGCGTCTCTTCAGCCCAGGATATCCTGGGCCTGCTCTGCGCACTGTGTCTCCGGTGTGTCGTCACAGCCCAGTGCGTCCTGTGCCAGCTCCCCGCATTTGCCGGGCGAAAGTAAGCATCCAGCCAGGACGGGTTGTGCCAGCTCTACGCTCGAGACCTCCAGTGCGCCTCCACGGCCCAGTGTATCCGGTGCCTGCTCCACGTACCAGGCTTCCAGTGCATCTCCCCAGTCCGGTGAGACATGTTCCGGTTCCACGAACCAGGCCTCCAGTGTGACTCCCCAGCCTGGTAAGCCCTGTGGCAGCTCCATGCACCAGGCTGCCAGTACGTCTCCTCAGTCCGGTGAGACCTGTTCCGGCTCCACGTACGAAGCCTCCAGTGATGATCCATGGCCCGGAGCCTGTAGTGATGATCCATGGCACGAAGCCTACAGTGATAATCCATGGCCCGGAGCCTCAGTGATCATCCATGGCACGAAGCCTCCAGTGATGGTCCATGGCCCGGAGCCTGCAGTGATGATCCATGGCATGAAGCCTCCAGTGACGATCCATGGCCCTGCGCCTGTAGCGACGATCCATGGCACGGAACCTGCAGCGGCGGTCCCCTGTCCGGAGCTTCCAGCGACGGTCTCCAGTCCGGAACCAGCAGCGACGGTCCCCAGTCCGGAACCAGCAGCGACGGTCCCCAGTCCGGAACCAGCAGCGACGGTCCCCAGTCCGGAGCCTCCAGCGACGGTCCCCAGTCCGGAGCCTCCAGCGACGGTCCCCAGTCCGGAGCCTCCAGCGACGGTCCCCAGTCCGGAGCCTCCAGCGACGGTCCCCAGTCCGGAGCCTCCAGCGACGGCCCCCAGTCCGGAGCCTCCAGCGACGGCCCCCAGTCCGGAGCCTCCAGCGACGGCCCCCAGTCCGGAGCCTCCAGCGACGGCCCCCAGTCCGGAGCCTCCAGCGACGGCCCCCAGTCCGGAGCCTCCAGCGACGGCCCCCAGTCCGGAGCATCCAGCGACGGCCCCCAGTCCGGAGCCTCCAGCGACGGTCCCCAGTCCGGAGCCCCCAGCGACGGTCCCCAGTCCGGAGCCTCAAGCGACGGTCCCCAGTCCGGAGCCTCCAGCGACGGTCTCCAGTCCGGAACCAGCAGCGACGGTCTCCAGTCCGGAACCAGCAGCGACGGTCCCCAGTCCGGAGTCTCCAGCGACGGTCCGGAGCCGGCAGCGACGGTTCCCGGTCCGGAGCCGGCAGCGACGGTTCCCGGTCCGGAGCCGGCAGCGACGGTTCCCGGTCCGGAGCCTTCAGCGAGGGTCTCCAGTCCGGAGCTTACAGGGGGGATTCTTAGCCTGGAGTCCCTGACGACGATCTACGGTCCGGAGGTCCCGGCAACGATCCCTGCACCAGAGGCGCCACCGAAGTGGGGGGAGGTGTGGGGTCTGCGTCCCGCACCGGAGCCTCCTCCGAGAGTAGATGCCCACCCAGACCCTCCCCTATAGGTTCAGATTTGCTGCCGGAGACCGCACCCTTGGGGGGGTGGGTGTACTGTCACGCCCTGACCTTAGAGATCCTTATTATTCTCTATGTTCGGTTAGGTCAGGGTGTGACTCGGGTGGGAAAGTCTGTTTTCTATTTCTTTGTTTTTGGCCGAGTATGGTGCCCAATCAGAGGCAGCTGTCTATCGTTGTCTCTGATTGGGGATCATATACAAGTTGTCATTTTCCTCTTGGGTTTTGTGGGATCTTGTTTTCTGTTTAGTTTCTTAGCCTTACAGAACTGTGCGCTTTCGTTTTTATACTTTGTTATTTTGTTTGGTGTCATCAATAAAGTTACGATGTACGCCTACCACGCTGCACCTTGGTCCATTCATTCTAACACCAACGAGAGCCGTTACAGGCACACTGACCTACAACATGTGGAAGTCAATCTAACTATGCAATGTGGGATACTGTCTGTGGTGTCCCATTCACTGGTGTAACATTTTTTGATAGATACCTTGTTCTATTTTGGAGTTATTTAAGATTAAGTATTTTACCATTGTATTTCTTTTTATTACAGTTTTTATATAGTTTTTATACTGCATTTTGATTTGTTACGATTTTTTTACTACTATTTACTATCTTATTGCATTTTATCTTCATTTAACTGCATTTTATAAACAATAATTCAGCTTTCATGGAAATAATCTTTTGGGGGAAAAGTCTGGTACCTGTCTCCCTGACATTTTGATGGTTTGAAAAATAAATGAAAAACTTTTCCAGAAAAACAAAGAAGCTTCTACCTCTATCTCTCTACCATGTCTGTTAGCTAAGGCAAGCAGCTGGGGGTACAATTATAGTAGCTATTATCAAACCCCATTAGCTCTTGTCCTAGAAGCCATTACATTCTTGTCCTTACAGAGGAGAGGACAGTGAATTTATTTATAAAAAAAAAAATATATGTCACCTTTATTTTACCAGGTAAGCTAGTTGAGAACAAGTTATCATTTACAACTGCGACCTGGCCAAGATAAAGCACAGCAGTGCAACACAAACAACAACACAGAGTTACACATGGAATAAACAAGCGTACCGTCAATAACACAATAGAAAAAAAAAGAAAGTATATACAGTGTGTGTAAATGGCGTGAGGAGGTAAAGCAATAAATAGGTCATAGTAGCGAAGTAATTACAATTTAGCAGATTAACACTGGAGTGATAGATGAGCAGATGATGATGTGCAAGTAGTGATACTGGCGCAAAAGAGCAGAAAAGTAAAAAAAACAAGCAATATGGCGATGAGGTAGGTAGATTGGGTGGGCTATTTACAGATGGACTATGTACAGCTGCTGCGATCGGTTAGCTGCTCAGATAGCTGATGTGTAAAGTTAGTGAGGGAAATATGTCTCCAGCTTCAGCGATTTTTGCAATTCGTTCCAGTCACTGGCAGCAGAGAACTGGAAGGAAAAGCGGACAAAGGAGGTGTTGGCTTTGGGAATGATCAATAAGATATACCTGCTGGAGCGCATGCTACGGGTGGGTGTTGTTATTGTGACCAGTGAGTTGAGATAAGGCGGAGCTTTACCTAGCATAGACTTATAGATGACCTGGAGCCAGTGGGTCTGGCGAGGAATATGTAGCGAGGGCCAGCCGACTAGAGCATACAGTTCGCAGTGGTGGGTGGTATAGACTTGGTAACAAAAAGGATGGCACTGTGATAGACTGCATCCAGTTTGCTGAGTAGAGTATTGGAAGCTATTTTGTAGATGACATCGCCGAAGTCGAGGATCGGAAGGATAGTCTGTTTTACTAGGGTAAGTTTGGCAGCATGAGTGAAGGAGGCTTTGTTGCGAAATAGAAAGCCGATTCTAGATTTGATTTTGGATTGGAGATGTTTGATATGAGTCTGGAAGGAGAGTTTACAGTCTAGCCAGACACCTAGGTATTTGCTGTTGTCCACATATTCTATGTCAGAACCGTCCAGAGTAGTGATGCTAGTCGGGCGCGCGGGTTCCGGGCAGCGAACGGTTGAAAATGCATGCATTTGGTTTTTACTAGCGTTTAAGAGCAGTTGGAGGCCACGGAAGGAGTGCTGTATGGCATTGAAGCTTGTTTGGAGGTTAGTTAACACAGTGTCCAAAGAAGGGCCAGATGTATACAGAATGGTGTCGCCTGCGTAGAGGTGGATCAGGGAAACACCCGCAGCAAGAGCGACATCGTTGATATATACAGAGAAAAGAGTCGGCCTGAGAATTGAACCCTGTGGTACCCCCATAGAGACTGCCAGAGGTCCGGACAACAGGCCCTCCGATTTGACACACTGAACTCTGTCTGCGAAGTAGTTGGTGAACCAGGCGAGGCAGTCATTTGAGAAACCAAGGCTATTGAGTCTGCCGATAAGTATATGTTGATTGACAGAGTCCAAACCCTTGGCCAGGTCGATGAAGACGGCTGCACAGTACTGTCTTTTATCGATGGCGGTTATGATATCGTTTAGTACCTTGAGCGTGGCTGAGGTGCACCCATGACCAGCTCAGAAACCGGATTGCACAGCGGAGAAGGTACGGTGGGATTCGAAATGGTCAGTGATCTGTTTATTAACTAGAAAGGCAGGGCAGGATGGATATAGGTCTATAACAGTTTGGGTCTAGAGTGTCACCTCCTTTCAAGAGGGGGATGACCGCGGCAGCTTTCCAATCTTTAGGGATCTCAGATGATACAAAAGAGAGGTTGAACAGACTGGTAATAGGGGTTGCAACAATGGAGGCAGATAGTTTTAGAAAGAGAGGGTCCAGATTGTCTAGCCCAGCTGATTTGTACGGGTCCAGGTTTTGCAGCTCTTTCAGAACATCTGCTATCAGGATTTGGGTGAAGGAGAAGCTGGGGAGGCTCGGGCAAGTAGCTGCGGGGGGTGCGGAGCTGTTGGCCGGGGTTGGGGTAGCCAGGAGGAAAGCATGGCCAACCGTAGAGAAATGCTTATTGAAATTTTCGATTATCATGGATTTATCGGTGGTGACCGTGTTACCTAGCCTCAGTGCAGTGGGCAGCTGGGAGGAGGTGCTCTTGTTCTCCATGGACTTGACAGTGTCCCAAAACTTTTTGGAGTTAGAGCTACAGGATGCAAATTTCTGTTTGAAAAAGCTAGCCTTTGCTTTCCTGACTGACTGCGTGTATTGGTTCCTGACTTCCCTGAACAGTTGCATATCGCAGTTGCATATCAACAGTGTGACTTCTCAAAGAATGCACTGATATAAGATGGTAGAGAGATGCAACATACAATTTGAATGTGATTGAACACTTGTAATTTAATACACTAGTAAAAACATGTCTTTGTCAGGGTCCATCCCTCAGAAGAGTCTGCAAGCTCCTCATGCAGATCAGTATCAGTGCCCTCCTAGGCTTCCTCTGTGGCCTCCAGCTGTAAACGCTGGCCCTGTTCCTGGAGCATAGCCTTGCTCCACAGCAGAGCCTCGTCCAGCCCAGCCCGCTCCAGGATCAGGGAGAAACGCTTGTCTGCCTCTCTCAGGGTCTTTGGACAGGACACAACACAATATACCCTATGATGTTATCCCCACTTCCTGAGATCAGGCACTAACAATGTGGAGTTGTAGGCATAGCCGCGAGAAGTAGTTTGGGGGGATGCTTGCCTGCGCTACAGACGGCTATATCGGTCAGCTAATACAGGACTAGTAAGCTACTTTTAGTAGACTACTTTTGTGAAGATGTTATTTTTTATTTATATATATTTCATTATTATGATTTTTCAGGGGACTACTTCCCGCTGCTATGGGTGTAGGCACCCGAATTATGCTGAACTCTGACCTGCCAGTGGCGCTGGAGCAGCAGTGGTCTACTGTTCACTCTCTCCATCATGTCTGCCAGCTCAGATTGATACTCGGCACTACGCACCTTCATCTCCTTCCTAAGTTACACAAAGGGAGGGTTGAGTATTGTTCAGTGTAGTAATATTCTGTGAGCTCCCCTCCATGGTCTTAAGAGGTATACCTGTAGTTCTGTTGTTGCCGCTGTGCCCTGGCAGTACTGCGCTGTTTCTGGGCGTTGAGCCACTTGGCCACTTCTTTCTGAAGACTACAGCTAGCTTCTGACTTCTGCTGCTCTGCTCTCAGTCTCTTCTCTCTCATTACTAGTCTCTTCCTGTAAACAGCAGAAGATGTATTCATTAGTCTAAATAGAAACCTACCACAGTTAAAAAAAACTAACATTTTCATCAAGTTAAGAATTGAAATTCAGTATACTCTGCACATACTTCGCAGCCTCCTCTCGTAGCAGTGCAGACTTGGTAAGTCTTTGTGAGCTGGCCAGAATCCTAGCTAGCTCCCACTTCACCACGGGGCATGGGTCCTTCTTGCCATGCTTCTGAGTTTCCTTAGACGTACTGACAGTCTGATCCCCTCCAGCGTTCACCTGGAAACTAAAAGGCTGTGGCACGGTGGAATGCATTCCCTGTCTGACGCTCCTGAGACGGTCCTCAAACCTGTGGTGCAACCTCCCAAAGTCGGGTATAGTCCGGTTGATTCTGGGTTGGAAAGTGAGCTTCTTCTCCACTCTCGTTGGAGGAGGACGACGAGTAGCCAGCTGGGCACATCTTTTCAGTATGTCCGTATAGGAGCGGACAGGAACTGAAGTCTCAGGCTTTGGTCCCTCGTCTTCCTCCTTGGCTGCTGTTCCCTCTCCATCACCCTCAGCTACAGCCATCCTCTTGGCAGAACCATGTGCAACCTTTGACCCCAAGTTAAAGGGCTGTTGCATGGCCAGCATGAGATCACTCCGTTTCTCATAGAGAACCTTTCTCTGCCTCTCACACTCCTCTACGATCTTATCATACAAGGGCAACTGGTTGCTCTTGGGAACAGGGTTCGCCTTGAATCGAGGCAGCGTGGCTGTTGGCTTGTTGGCAGTCTCCACCCAGGCCTTCCTAAGCTGCCTCTGCTTCTGCCCCTCGCTCTCCTCACGCAGGGTCATCTTGAAAGGCTGCGGCACGGTCACTTTGGGTAGGCCTCTCTTATCTTCCTTCAGTTTGGGTGTGATGATCTTTTGTTGGGGACCTTGGGGTTGGGGTTTTGGGTTGTAGTCGTCTATGGAGAAGCCCTCCCACATCCAGGAAGGAGCATCTCTCGCAGGCAGCAGAGTCCCTGTAAACCCTTCATCCATGTCCTCCTCATTCTCACATGTCACCGAGGCCGCTGACTCTTTGTGCCCCTTTTCATTGCCGCTCCTTACTCCTTCCTCACTAGAGATGATGGGAATTAAATACATTGCAGTGTTGTTGGCTGAGTCCCACCTAAATAGCCCACAGCTTACACAAGTGAGGCTCACCTAAATAAGTTGCAGAAGACACATCAATTGTGATTCATACATGTAATCATGGTGATCATGGGACACCTTCTCACCATTTACTGTCCAAGGGTGTGGGGACAATTTCAACTGTAATGCACTTCAAAGGTATGTAGACAGGCTGAAAAAAAACAACAACATGAGAGCTCTGAAACCTTAGAAGAAAGTATGGTCTCTATTCGTTCCGTAGCACTGAATATCCGCTTTTTAGCGCGATTGACAATTAAAGGCAATGGTCCGGTCCCGCAGTCGCAGAGACTGCATTCATGGTACACGCTCCACCTGTCGGCTCAATCAGAAATTACGGATCTACAGTAATACGGATTGAATCAATCCCATAGTTTCCCATGCATTAAAGTAGATGTATTATTAATCCAGTTGCCTGGTTACATTTTCTCTATGTGTTCCTCTATTTCTCTAAGTCACTGTATCAGACAATTGATAGCAAGACCATGTTTTATATTACTGTACACCATTGGGGTGGTTATTCATTACATTAATGTGGACCTGCCATTTATGCCAATTAGTTAAACGAAGACGACAGTTGGTGGTGGGCACTGCGCTCCAACTGCCCAATCGGCCTACCTTCAGACAGCTCCAATCAACAAAGCTGCGGGTCTTCAAAGTCACAAAATGCGATGTGTTAGGCTTTACATTTTGAGGCCCTGCGCATTGATTCCACTTCTGGTTAACTGGCGAATTTATACAACCATTTAACATGACCGAATTTCGATGTGCGCCCCACATTATTTTACTAAATTATATTCACAAAACAGAGGCCACTTCGTATGATCCCATTCTCCCGTTTGGAACAAGTATTCTGAGAAATAGAACACACGGAACACCGCCTGTTGTTAAAGAACTCGTTATGTCACAAGGGACACACTATTTAATTGATTTTTAGCTATCACATCATTTGTACCACTCGACAAGAGCATTCTACAGTAAAATTGAAAATATCCGCGAACGTCTCCATATCCAGTCAATGGTGAAAGCATTGGACTTTTTCCAATTTGCACCAAATTTCAATTGATGTCCTCTGCCCCTCTTATCTGCTTATGTTACAGTGCCTTCAGAAAGTATTCACACCCCTTGACTTATTCCACATTTCGTTGTGTTACAGCCTGACTTCAAAATGTTTAAAAAAAAATCTCACCCATACCCCATACACGATACCCCATAATGACAAAGTGAAACCATGTTTTATATATTTTTTGATTGAACATCTCATGTACATAACTGTTCACACCTCTGAGTCAATACATGTTAAAATCACCTTTGGCAGCTATTACAGCTGTACGTTTTTCTGTCTTGCCCATTATTCTTCGAGCTCTGTCAAATTGGTGTTTGATCATTGATACCAACCATTTTCAAGTATTGCCATCGATTTTCAAGCGGATTAAAGTCAAAATTGTAACTCGCTGTCGTCTTGGTAAGCGACTCCGGTATAGATTTGACCTGCTGAAAGTTGAATTAATCTCCCAGTTTCTGGTGGAAGGCAGACTGAACAAGGTTTTCCTCTAGGATTTTGCCTGTGCTTAGCTCCATTCTGTTTATTTTTTATCCTGAAAAACTCCCCAGTCCTTAACAAGCATACCTATTACATGATGCAGCCACCATAATGCTTGAAACTATGGAAAGTGGTACTCAGTAATGTGTTGTATTGGATTTGCTCCAAACATAACACGTTGTACTACTTTAGTGCCTTGTTGCAAACAGGATCACTGCATCCTGTCTCAAAATGTGCTGGTCCTCATTAAAGTCCCATAGATCACTTCATTACTCCATTTTTGTTTACAAAGCTCAAAGCTTTCTAAGTAACATTTTACTCAGTCAAAACATTTCTTTTTAATTAATTTGTCATTAAAAAAAAATGGAATTCCTCTGACATTGGTGGGTATTGTGTGTAGTCAAGAGACAAAATAAATCGCAATTTGATCATTGTTAAATTCAGGCTGTAACACACAAAATGTGGAAAAAGTCAACGGGTGTGAATACTTTCTGAAGGCAAAACATGTATTTGGTCTTCTACGTCCTTGCGGTTCTGTGTGACTCGGTTGGAAGAGCATGATGTTAGCATTGCTAGGCTTGTGGCTTCAATTCCCAGGGCCACCCAAATGTAAAATGTATGCCCATGACGAAGTTGCTTTTGATAAAAGTATCTGCTAAATGGCATATGTACTACTTCTCTCGACTGAAAATGGTAGCCTAAGGAATTGTGGTTGTAAATATGTGTTTAGACACATTTCTGTTGTGTATGTGTGTGTGTGAGAGAAAGAGAGCGAGCGAGGGGGGGGGGGGGGGGGGGGGGGGGTTCGCTCAATAGATTAATTATGTTTGCCCAGTCAATGCCTCCGCATTTGAAATGAGCAGAAGGGTGGGCTACTGACACTGCTGTTATGTGATGGACAGAGAGTAGGCAACATTTCTTCTTCTTAGATATGGGCTGCGCTGGAGGGTGGCTGCTCCAGGCTGTGTGTCTGCTGTCTACCCTTCTGGAGTATGGTGAGTTGAGTAAAATATAGATAATATACCTCATTATAGGGGGATTTCTTTGTTTACCAGTAGCCTGTCTGCCAAAAAGATTGCAGTGTATGCTATCATCTCAGCAGCATATGATTTTGCTGTGGAGATGATCCATTATCATTTGAAACTACGGATTTTAAACGTTTTATTATGATTACATCATGGTAATAATTGTGTTTTCCCCCCAAAAACGTATGGTATCTAATTGACAAGAACGAACTCTTGGTTATATAAAAAAACTGAAATAGAAGATATAGCCTGCCTTTGAAGATGGGAGGTATTTGATATGGCTGAGACAAATCTAAATGTATATATATATAAAAAAATATCAATAGGGGTTTTCACTGAATAGAGAATATGTCTCTATTGTTCTCTCTCTGCCTCTCAGTGATGAGCCATGTTTGGCTGCTTGGCCTGAGCTGTCAGCTGTAATTAGTTCCCAATGTCCATGCTAGTTTCCCACACACATACAAAGGGCCCGGGGATGCCTCAGTAGTGTGGAAGGACGCATTATTACAGTAATGAGAGCAGGGGAGGGAGGGAGGGAGGCCCAGGCCAGGGTCAGGAGCATGCATGGGACAAACCATTTTTGATAGAAACACAAGGAATGGTATTTGTTGTGTCATTAGTTTGTTCTTATTTCATTGCTACACCACCAAACCCAATAAGTACTAATGTGTGCCGTTCATGCTGCTGTATTACCTTGTATTCACCATAGGATACCTCTTATATGTGAGAGGAATTTGAATAGTGGAATGTGCCTGCCTTGCCCATTGATAGGTGTTGCCCTATGCTCCATCCCCTGTGCAGGTGCAGTGAGGGTAACCATGAGACACTCCAATCTGGAGGTGGTTCAGGGGGATTCGGTGACCCTGCCCTGCTCCTTCTTCACCATGAGTCCCCTGTCCAGACTCAACATCATCTGGACCCTGGCACCCTTCTCTGACCCAGACTTCCCCACACAGGTCTAGTTTGTATCCCCATTAGTAGATACGGTGATGGTGTTGAAACATACTGCTTGGCACGTCAGAAAGGTCTCAGTATGGCGATTTGTCTGTCCCCGTCCCTCAGGTGATAGTGTTTGATCATGGCCAGGTGATCGAGAACCCCTCCCTGACAGGCAGGGTGGGTTTCCTAGGCATCCCCTGGAGTGCTGACATCATCCTCAACAACACACGCATCTCAGACGCTGGCACCTACCGCTGCATGGTGAGCAACCCCCCAGAGACTGGAGACCCTGGTATAGGGGAACTGGCCTTTAACGTCCTGGGTAGGTGGTTCACATACCAAGTCACTATAACCATGTCGTATTACTACCTGAATGCAATTCTCAACGATAACCGTATCTCACTCGGTGTGTGATTTAACATCGAGTCAGCCTGCTGTACATTGAGTTCTGAGTTACTTTGACAATCTGTACCCGATATGTGTTGTTCTTTCAGCACCCCCCTCGCTGCCCCTGTGCCTGTGGGATGGGGTCACTGATACGGGGGGGAGCGTTGCCCTGTCCTGCATGGTGGCTGAGGGTGTGCCCACTCCCGAGATGCGGTGGGATAAATTGGAACCAGAGAAAATCTCACTACCCATCAACATGGACGGTAAGAGCAGCCTTTAACTAACCCATGACTAGAGCCCAAGAGACATTAACAACATGCTGCAGGTGCGGTGGAGCTTGTCTAAGGGTAACCTCGTTCCCAGGCTTAATTGCTACCACATAGAGAGCCGTCTGGTGGACGATCGTTTCAGCTACGGCACAGCAATTAGAAAAAGTGTGTCATTCACACCATTGCGATGGGTTTAATTCTATTTCAGGACTAAAAACAGTATAGTTGTAAAATGCAAACTAATGTTTGTGTCCTGTAACTTCTGTTGTTCTCCATGTCAGGGGACTTATCAGGCTCTGTCCAGATAGTCAACATCTCGTCCCAGAACTCTGGGCTGTACCGCTGCTCCGTCACCAACCTCCTGGGGACCCAGAACTGTTACGTCAACCTGTCCATCTACAGCCGTGAGTCCCTCCCTGGTCCACATGGTCTTCAGTTCTCCCTCACTCTTACCCCCCCAATACTTGTCAGTCATATCATACACATTCATAAGGGTTTTGAAACGTTGATGAAACGGGTCAGAGTTACTTTAACTGCGTTGGAAGTGCTGTGTGTTTAGAATCTGAGTACCGCGCTCCCTCTCGGCAGCTCCAGCCAGCTCCCCGGGGATCCTCCAGGGGGTGTTGTTGACCCTGTCCATGGCCCTGGTGCTGCTGTCCCTGCTGGTGCTAGTAGTGTGGCTCCATCGCTCTGGCCAGAAGAGGAAGTGGACGGAGGGGAAGGAAGAGGAGTGTTATAACGAGATAAGGTACACTCCCTCTCTGATCAAACGCTCCTTTGTTTGATCCCTCGATCCAAGGAAGACAAACGCCCGGATGCATTCTACAACAACAAAAAAAGATTCAACTCACACTGTACAACTCATTCAATTGAACATTTGTTTCATAAAATGTGTTAGGAATGAGCGTGCATTCCATTGGGGAATGAAGAGAGTTACCTCACCGTGCCCTGCAGATAGACATTGGTTCCCACTATTGAAATATTTCCCACATAGAATACTTGATAAACTGTAACATTTGTTGCTAATAAAATGTTTGACTGGAATGTGCTCGGGTTTCTGTTCAAGACAGGTGTTCTGCTGTTCTGAATCAATATTCAAATGATGATAACATTGTCCGACAAAGGCTGATAGAGAAAAGAAGACAGGGGAAAGGTCAAATGAAAGCACTCATAGCATTTAATTAGCAAATGATGACACAAAAAGCTTTAATTTAAATAGAGGGGGGGGGGGGGGGGGTCACAGAAAACTGTACAGAACTTTGAATATATCGGCATACAGTTTTTAAATAAAACATCCCCCCCCCCAATAACTAAAATAATTACAATAAAAAACATATGGGATGGTGTACTATTATACAACATTTGTGCAAAAGAAGTATTAATCGATTCTTCCCAAACTGCATGATTCAATGTGAAGAACGTCCTTCCTCAGGAGACGGATCTCTCTTCTGAGGGGAAAACACAAGAGAGAACCTCCCCGAAGACTCAACATAGTGTCTTCCATGAAAAAGAACCAGAAATCCAATAATAATAAAATAGATTTATGTATATATATTTTTTAAATATATATATTTATATACAAAACATGCTGTACATAAATGGCAGAGATCAAGGAATCCCTTTTATTATAGACACCCAGTTCTGTCCAGTAACTTGTGCTTTCCTTTCTCCCAGTAATAAAAGTACTCCCTGTTGCTTTGGATATTACACTGAGAATAAGGGGAAAGAAAAACAAAAAAAGGACCCCCGATTACAAATGGCTCGGCTTTTCCCGAGCCTAGGGAGGACACGCGTTAACAAGGGCCGATCAATTAGCTAGATACTGGGTTTTAACATCTGGTAGGCGCCAGCTCCCGTCTGCTCCTCCTCAACAATAACCATGACAGCCATGGAGTTAAGATTCAATGATCTGACAAACAAAAAGACTCGATTTACATCAGCCCAGTGCTTGTCCCAAGTCCTCAAAATGTTTTTCTAGATGATGAAACCAAAAGGATGGTTTTAGAAAATTAAAGAGACCTGTAGCTCAAGCAGAATGAAAGAAGAACGAAGTGGCAGTAACCCACTTCAAACCACTGCTGTTTCTGTAGTGGGGACATCACATTGACTGGCACTTTGAGTAGTGACCCATAAATTCAACCATGAGGCCCAGACTCCCAAGATTCAGACTAAATTACTCTGCTACTGCATAATTACCCAGTCCAACTTATCTAGATACCATCTAACCTAGCGCTTGAGAACTCTTCCCTTTTAGACACAGTACGATGAGTAGATAGCAGATCATTCCTATTCGTTACCAAGGAGAATGGCATTTTCCACCAATTAGTTCTTACCCCGTAAGAACAGATTCCCAGAGAAATTTTAGTAGACAGTTCAGTCCGCTAACTAAAGTGAGACCTAAGATGGCTAGGGGCGAAAACGAGCATACAAGGCAGTCTTCTAGGACCAGCTTTACACTATGGTACAAAAGGTTATTCCAGATAGCTCTACCATTGATATAAATACATGCCACGACAGACCAAGGTACTGGCACATGGATTACTGTAGTGCTGTAAGGCTCTAACTCTCGGGACAGAACAGAACAGTGGGAGACGGCCAGCTTGTCTGATATGTGCTCTGGTTAGAGAGATCATGGGAGCGGGTCTCTAGTCAGAAGTGCGTCAAGCACTTGGCAAAGTAAACATCTTAAAGTGACTCCTCGGGAATACTTCCAGTTACATTACACAGCAAATAAAGAGAGGAGAACCATTGGTGAAAGTGTACAACGACGACGCCAAAACACGCGGGGCAAAGGTGACGATTAACAAGAGCCCATTTCGATCGCCATGCTTCTATCACGCCAGCATGTCAAATAGACAAACCCTTTTAACAGTCTTCCAGACGTTGTCAATAATAAATATGCCATCTTTGTTTTGAATATTTATTCAACTTTGTTTGTTTCCAACTAAAACGCTGGAGGTAAGTGTAGCACAAACAGCAGTTGTAGGTATAGTAGTGGTAGCAGGAGGTGCAGTAGCAGTAGTTTACTAGTAAGAGGAGCTGGCACTGTAGCTGGAGGCAAGGAAAGCAGAAGGGCCTCTGTCAGAGCCCTTCCCACCGTCTAGAGTCCACAGCTGATTGGATCAGGTCAGGGCCGAGAGTGGTCGGTCACTAGGGCAACTCCGCGGGCTAGCCTAAAGCCACCGAGGAGGTTGTGATTCTTCAAGTAAAGTAAAAAAAAAAAAAAAAAAGACATTCCACTCACCCCGAAAATAGGAAACAGAAATCTAAAAGGCTTTAGAAAGAACAATCCCAGTTTAGAATCGTGTGGTCTGAACAATCTCCTCCCGTCCTGTACAATGGGCACCATCTCTGTCCAGAGTCACATCTCCCTAGACCTCCCCAAATTCAGAGCTCGTGTCCAGGCCGGACTGGATTGTAAACTCTGCCGGGAAAAAGCACCACATGTTGGAAAAGGTGGGAGTAGGCGGGAGTCTTATCCCTGAAACAAGCTCCTTGACAGAACGCTTGAGATTGTTGATGCGTCAGAAACACCTGAATGAGCATGAGGGTGTTTCTACAGGGAGGGGCTGTTGGAATGTGGGTGGTCTGCTGGGGGAGGTGGGGTGTTGATATTGACTGGTCATATGATGTGACCCATGCAGTTTCACAGTGGATTTCCCCACAGTGAATTCTTTCTACAGTGAAGCAGCAGGTTGGAGCAGGAATGGGGAGTGGGGATAAAGAACAAGGCTTGTTATGGTAGTAACTCTGGCTTCACCTGTACATACAGCAACAGGATATTGGCATTCCCTTTTTGGATTCGTTATGCTGTTGCTGCTGCTGGTGGATCTCAGGTGAAGGAGAGGAGAAACGAGGGGTTTTTCCCCCTTCCCCTATATAGAATTTCAAAAAACTAACTAAACATTACACAACATCCCTTACAATTGCACTGGCTTTTTGGCCTGCTAGAGTTACCATAGCCATGGCCAAAAGGTTGTCCACAGAAACTCTGAGGGTGTATCGGGCGAGAGCTCCTGTTTCAAGTCCTAGGAGGGGACACGGCGAATGTTTGTTTTTTTGGAAAAGGGGGGGGGGGGGGGGTCGGTGCATACATTTTGTTTTTACATGCATCCTTACGGTGGTTCGATGAGGAGCAGATGAATGTACTTAGACCTCCCAGATCCATCCAGTATTGCAAAGGCTGGAAAACATTTACAAATGAACATGTTGAGAGGTTGTGATCTGCCAGAGATGTAGCGAACCTCAGAGTCCAGTTCTCTTTGGAATGACTCCGGGAAGCTGGAATGAGTCCAGTTTGAGCCGGTTAGGCCCGCTCTAGAACTGGCCATGGTGGTGGTGTGCTTTGGCTGCAGGGGTTCTCATGTGTTCTCCAGTGCAGACTCAGTCCAGATGCTCAAGTAAAGGCAGCTCTGTGGACTCCTCCCGGGGGGCGGGGCTGTGGGGCTCCCCTGCAGTGAGGGTCGTGGTCTCAGCGGACTGGGTAACGCCCAGTGGGTCTTGGGTTGGGCTGGCCTCAGGCGGAGCTGCAGGTGGAGTAGACTGGAACACAGAGTGACAAGATGTAAAAAGCCTCACTGCAACGAATTACCATCAGGATATTTATTTTATTAGGATATTTTCTACCTGCAGGCTGCAATGATTTTATTTGTTGGCTTTATGTAGGCTATTTTACATAGTTGGCAATATAAATATAAATTACTTTTAGAATTCTGATTATCCACATGAAAATGATTTTGAGATACAAAGACCAATATAAATAAAATTAAACTGTTCCACAAAAATGTGCATATAAAAATCACAACGGGCACGCAGATCAGTAGAAAGGGTAAAATAAAATGGCACTCTAAATGCAAAAGGTTGCAGACCCCCTGGTGTAGCCTATTAGGAGCGTAGCAGCAGGAGTCTAACAGCAGAATCTGCCAAGGCCAGCAGCAGCGGAAGGAAGAGGGTCTGGAACAGTTGATTTTCTTTATTCTGGTAAGGTTGATCTCTGGCTCCCTCGAGTCATGAATCACAGTGTGCTTAAAGCATCAGACAAGCTCAGTAGCCTACATATAGTTGATTTTATTTTACACACATAGGGTGTCTATATATATATATATATATATATATATATATATATATATATATATATATATATATATATATATATATATATATATATATATATATATAGAAAAATACACATTTGAAAATGTTCAACCCATCGATGAGCTTTTTAGTCGGGGACGGCCCTAGTTCATAAAGACAGTCACGCTATGCTCTAGCTCCCCCCCACACACACGCACACACTACGTTGTTTTACTATCCTCACCTGTGTCCGTATGCACGGAGACCCTCCGCTGTCGCTCTCAGCGGAGGCAGGCCCGTTGAAGCCCTTTCTGCCAGACAGGCTCCACTTCCCGTAGAGGCCCTCATAGGGCAGCCCGCTGCCCTGCCCCAGGCCATGTCCTGTCCGTCCGGACCCTCTGTGCACCCCCTCCTGGAAGCTGCCTGGGCAGAAGCGCTCCGGGCCGGGCAGGGAAGGCATGGCCACAGAGCTACTGAAGGACAGCTGGGAGCTGGACAGGTGCTGGCCCAGGAGGCCCTGGATGGACGAGGTCCGGTGGAGGGAGGTGACCAGCCCAGCGTCCATCCTGCCCTCTGACTGGCTGAGCAGGGCCAAGGGGAGGGGCTGAGGGTGGTGGGGCCAGGTGGGGGTGGGACCCACAGGGTTGTCAGTTCCTACAGTGACAACGAGAGGCATTTCATACACATTACAGAATGCAATCATTACACAAACAGTTCCATGGCTGTCAGCATACTGACAGTATTGACATTGCTATAATAGCTAGCAGCAGCTGAACAGTGGACATCAGAGGCTGTAGTGAGTGGTGGGGTCCTGAGCTCACCCATGGGGGGGTGGATGGAGGTGAAATGGGGCTGGGGCAGGGGCAAGCTGGAGGCCGGGGTGCTCTGGGTGGTGTGAGCCGCTGGGTTGTTGGAGATGGAGGTGGAGCCACCGCCGCAGTCCGAGTCCTCGATGTTCCCTCCACTGTTGCAGCCAGCCCCACAACCCTTCTGTAACCTGCAGGGGAGAGACAGAGTTCAAATTAAACCGTCTTATCGCACACGGTCAGTGGGCGTGTGCGAGAGAGAGCGAGAGAACATCCGTGTATGGCATGTGCGTGATAGTATGTGAACTTCGCAGGAATACCTGGCTGTGTGTGTGTGTGTGTGTGCGTATATCAGTCCTACCATGGCTACTGCAGGCTGTGTAATGTAAGTGTACCTGTCCCAGCTGCTGATGAGCCAGGTGTAGATGTTATGGGGGCTGATAGGCCCCCCCCAGACGGAGCGGAGCTGGGTGTGCCCCCCTGCGTAGGAGGTGGTGAGGGGCGACACGTAGATGGGGTAGCCGATGGGCTGGTCACATGACGAGTTGATCATGTTCCTCAGGGCCTGCTTGGCGTTCTGTATGCTGCCGCGCTCCGGGTTCCGGTTCCGCAGGAACACCAGCTCCTGCTGCTGCCCCGCCCACAGGCCGCGCACACACTCCCTGTTCACCTTGATGACCCTGAAGCTGAGGAACCGCTTGTTGAGCATGATGATCTTGTACTCGTCGCTGCCGTCGTCCATGACGTGGCGCAGGGCCAGCAGCGAGGGCATGTTGGCCAGGATGGCGCTGCGCCACACCGGGTCGCCCTCGTGGCTGATCAGCATCTTCTCCTCGTTGGCAGTGATGGCGTCGTACAGAACCACCGGGTCCTCGTACTCGTCTGGGGACGTGAAGTGGTCCTGTTGGAGGAGGGGGAGGGGGGGGGGGGGGGTCGGAGACGATACTTTGTTTAGTGTGAGCGATGTCATCATTAAACTTCTTAGTCTCTGCTCTGGCCACCACAATGTTTCTAAAGAAAATCGTAAATTCTTAGGGTGCGCTCGTAAATTCGCTCTGGCAATCTACGGCGAGTTCAGAGCACTCTGGTTTGAGTGTGCCCGAGCTCAGAACAGTTGGTGAATTTACAAAACAACCTGGTGTCAGTAAATATTGGCGGGAAAAAAACAGAACACAATTGTTGCCAGTAACACAGTTGCAGCCATTAACCCTTGGGATAACAAAAACAGCCTAACCAGCTCTGCTAGGGCGAGTAAAACGGTCAGTGAGCTGTTCTCTCATTTGTGTCTGCAAGTAGATAGCAAGCTAGCCAACGCTAGCCATTTACCTTGGGTGCTTGACTGCTGTCGGGAGAGGGAAACGCTCTGAATTTCCGAACGGACAATCTGACAACGCTTTGAATTCTACGGACAGCCCAGAGCGCACTCTTGACACTCCAGAGTGAATTTACGAACGCACCCTTAGTGTGGGTGATGACATTACATTGACCACCATACTGTCTGTAATGAGTCACGTCCATATGACATGTCTTACCTGGTGCAGTTTGAGGGACATGCGCACCCCGGGGGCCACCACCCTGTTCAACAGGTCCATGTCAGCAAACACCCACTCGTCCCTGGGAGAGGTGATGCGGAAGTCCCCCTTGAAGAGGGCGTGGAGGCCGTACAGGAAAGGCTCCAAGCTGACAGGCGGGGTACAAACGTACGGATAGTCACCGTCGGTTATACGTGATCACATTAGAGACATATTACATGCTCAGTTAGCGAACAGACAGACAGTCCGGCCCTGAGACTTACCTGGCTGACATGCTGTGGGAGGCTGTGCCCAGAGCCCGTCTCCCCAGGATGCAGAGGCCAAAACACAGGATGATCAGCGGAGAATCCCTCTCGCTGTCCTCCACTGGCTATAACACAAAGCATTTCATTAAGCTAGTCGGCTGATAACACTAATGACATTGCTATGGAAAGTTCTGGTTTAAAAAATATAGATATCATTTTTTATATATATTTTTTAAATGTGAATTGACAGCTACACAACAGTTAGATGAGAAGGAACACTAACCGTCGGGCGTCTGCTGTTGCAGTACTGGATCCAGTCCAGGTAGACCATACAGAAGGCAGTGGGGGTGACGCCAGAGGCCCTGTGGTCGTAGTCCTCGTCTATGTTCAGGTTGAAAGTCGGGTCACTGTCCACGTAGGCCGGGCCCAGGCAGGGCCGCAGCGCCTCCTGGACCGTCTCATTGGCCAGCCACTCCTCCAGTTTAGGAGAGCGACTCACGTAGAAGATGATGCTCTACGGTAGAGGAAACACTGGTTACAGACCGGGCCATCTACTGTTCAATTGACATGTTATTGTATCTCATTTTACAGTTCACTGTATGTTCAGGATGGATCACACACCTTGACGTAGTAGGTAATGAGGATCTTGCGCAGGTCGAACACCTGCAGCATGGAGGCAGCGTTGTTGTCGCTGATGCTGTAGCCCTCCAGGACGTACTTGGTGGCGGCCACCTCCCAGGCCAGCCAGCGCTGGCCGAACGCCGCGTTGAAGGAGAGCATGTGGGGCAGGTGGCCTGGCTCACAGCAGCAGCAGCCCTCGTCCTCCTCCACCCCTTCGGTGATGGCCTCCACCTCCCGCTGCTGGCAGTAGGTACCTGGGGGAGAGACACCGGGAGAGGGGGATGAGGGACAACGGCAGAGAGAGAAAAGATAGCATTTTCAACTTGTCCACCTCGCGTTCAAACCATTAAAGCCCACCACATTGAACTCGGTTCCATAAAAGCTCATTCTAGCCCAAACCCTCTCCCCTCCTCCTCACCCCTGAACTCCAGCCCCCTCAGCTGGAAGGTGACCAGGCCGTTGCCGATCTCGATGATGTGCACCAGGGCGTTGAGGTAGTCGGAGGCCAGGATGAAGCAGTCTCCTGTGGTGTAGTTTCCCCAGCGGCCCAGCAGCAGATCGCCACACAGGCTGTGCTGCAGAGAGCGCGTCAGGTGCTCATAGAAGATGGAGTTCAGGTTGTTGTCGTCAGCACCTGGAAGAGAGGAGACCACAGGCATGAGAGCAGAGTCCTTTTAGAGAATGTTAGATGAGGGGAAGGAAGACTGCGGCAGCTGACCTGGGTTGCGGTCCAGCTGGGTGGCCAGTCGCGTGTTGGAGTGATCAACCCTCTTGGTGCTGGAAAGACAGATATTATGTTAACCGGGCGACACAGAGGCTCTAGAAACGGCACGTTTCACAAGACAGGTGGTGACTTGTGTAAAATGGTAATGCAGCCTGCTAGCTTTCACGGCATTTAGCAATAATCTCCTTAATCCGGTTTTAACATTGACCTCTGAACGGCAACAAGCAACTGCTAGAGTCATGGGGTGTAATCATTAGTCCAAAACATTTTTCAATGGAAACCGTTTACTCTATGCAGAAAACGTTTTGCCCACGAAAACAAGAGAGTTTCTATTGGACACATTTAGGTAGGTCCTTCCCTGTTTGGTTCCCGTTTGTGTCTGTTTGGTTCCTAGTGAATACACCCCCCACATGGTCTGAACAATGCATCTCTACCTCTCTCGGGCTCCTGGAAAGTAAAGAACTCACTTGTAGTCTCTCTCCCAGAACTTGACGGGCCTGGTGTAGGAGGTGACGAACACAGCACTGCCCAGGACAGGGTTAAGAGGGGTAGAGAAGAGAGCAGAGAACACGGCCTGGACAAACAGCATGGCTGAGTCTGAGAGTTAGGTTAAGGACCTCTAACAGACAACACTAACACACAGGACATCCAATGCGCACAGCATTTAGTGTTGTTTAAACACTTTTTCTCACGGGCTAATGAGCAACAGGGAGTGCAGAAAGAACTTTGTTGAACAAGGGTGTAATCTAACCAACAGTTTTCTGCTGATCACAGACACCAGTGTACAGGGATACGGGGCACAGCGAAGGGCTGGGCGAAGGCGTGGAAGGCAGAGCCCCAGGTGATCTGCCAGGGAGCGATGTAGGTGAGGACAAAACGCAGCTTGTAGAGCAGGTCCCAGAGCTGTAACGAGAAACCATCCAATCTAACGTGAGCGATCAAACACCCGAGTCCAGTCATTTCTCAACGGAACATTCTTGCGTAGCCAGAAATTACTTATAAAAAAGGGACATTTCAAACATGTTCAACGGCATATGCATCAATCTCCAGCACCACCCTAACATCAACATACCGTATATGAAAATGGCACGTTTATGTTTTACATAAAAAAAATAAAAAAGAATAAAAGATACGTTTTTCAAATGACATCGGTGTGCATCATGTGATTTTAACCAAGTGTTAGTAGGCATTGCCTATTCATTGGTTGATGATGTCACTGGAAACACTATTCTTCCTCTGTTTTTACAAAAAAAAAACATGGAAACACTCCATTTTAACATACAGTGTGTGTCGATGGTGGGGTGGTGCTGATGATTATGATGTGGGAAAACGATGACATTTGCCTTTAAGGGTCAGAGTATACAACTACGCTGAGCAAAAATATCAACGCAACATGTAAAGTGTTGGTCCCATGTTTCATGAGCTGAAATAAAATAAATTCAGAGACATTTTCTATACGCACGAAAAGCTTATTTCTCTCAAATGTTGTGCACAAATGTTTGTTTTATATCCCTGTTATTAAGCATTTCTCATTTGCCAAGAAAATTCATCCACCTGACAGGTGTGGCATATCATTAAACAGCATGATCATTACACAGGTGCACCTTGTGCTGGGGACAATAAAAGGCCACTTTAAAATGTGTAGTTTTGTCACAATGCCACAGATGTTTCAAGTTTTGAGGGAGCGTACAATTGACACGCTGACTGCAGGAATGTCCACCAGAGCTGTTGCCAGAAAATTGTATGTTCATTTCTCTACCATAAGCTGCCTCCATTGTTTCAGAAAATTTGGCAGTACGTCTAACCGGCCTCACAACCACAGAACACGTGTAACCACGCCAGCCCAGGACCTCCACAACCGGCTTCTTCACCTGTGGGATCGTCTGATGGGGGGGTGCTGAGGAGTATTTCTGTCTGTAATAAAGCCCTTTTGTGGGGAAAAACTGATTCTGATTGGGTGGGCCTGGCAGCCAAGTGTGTGAGCCTATGCCCTCCCATGTCTGCAACCCTACCCAGTCATGTGAAATCCATAGATTAGGGCCTAATGAATTCATTTCAATTGACCGATTTCCTTATATGGACTAACTCATTCAAGTCTTTTTAATTGTCACACGTTGCATTTATATTTTTGTTCAGTATACATACAGCTAAGTATGTGTAGGTACTTTCATTTGGTTGAATTTGTGCAAAACCAAATCCCAGGGAGGAGTATTTTGTACCTTGCTGAAGAGGATGGACATGAAGAAGTAGTCGAGCAGGAAGGTCTCTGAGAAGTGTGGGTAGTCGAAGAGGAAGAAGAGGGCGGTGAAGGACAGCGTGACGTACTGCAGAGACGGGGCGCAGAACGACGAACGCAGCAGCTTCATCCCCGCCAGAGAGATGAAGAGAGCACGGCCGCTGGAGGGAGGGGAAGGAGAGAGAGACCGAGAGGAGGGGGACATCAAAACACATTAATGGTGCAATAACAAAGCGTGGTCTCAAACATGCCCTCAGCTCTGACTGGGTGGATAGATGGGATGAGGGAGGGAGAGGAACGCGTGGTGAGGTTGGTAAAAGGGGATGGCTTGAGCTGCTTACTAGATGTCAAGCTCCTTGGGTTTCAGGCTGACGCGCTGCGCCTCTGTAGTGAGGGAGTTGAGCACTACAGCCGGATAGATGACATACTTCTCCACACACTGCAGCCACGCATACAGCTTCTCGAACCACATCAACTGGGCGGCATCTGGGATGAACAGGGCATAGCAAAACAATCAATGACAAACCACAGGCTTCGACACAATTCTTCAGGGCGTGTGAACGTGTGCGTTTAGGGGGTGACGGGTTGCTACTTACCGCGGACCTCGAACTGGCTGTACTCTCGAGAACGGAGCACGGGGTGGGCCAGGCAGAACCAGGGCAGCTGCTTGCGGAGCTGAGGCAACAGGTAGTGTGTGAGGAAGCCCACCACCCCGGCCACCATGTACAAGATATAACTAAGAGCAGGCTGGAGGGAAGAGAGACAAGGTTTCACTGGGGAGTGTCATAGAAAACCAGAAGGGTTTCTCTCTAGATATTGAAACGTCATATCGTCCATCTACAGTCGACCAGGTGAGTTGACTGACCTGCAGAGCGATGAACACGGTGCTGGCACTGATGGCAAACGTGATGACAGCCATGAGGGGAAACATGACCAGATCCGAGTGGAAAATCTCTCTCTGTAAAAAAAAAAACAGACAGAGAGAGATGAAGAGGGTTTTAAAACCTCAGACCACCAACCGCATTCAAACATTTATGTTATATTCGCTGAGCGGACAAAACATTAGGAACACCTTCCTAATATTGAGTTGCAACCCTTTCCCCCCTCGGAACAGCCTCAATTCGTCGGCGCATTGGACTATACAAGGTGTCGAAAGTTCTTGACACACTCGCACCTACTACCATACCCCGTTCAAAGGCACTTAAATCTTTGTCTTGCCCATTCACCCTCAATGGCACACATACACAATCCATGCCTCAAGGTTTACAAATCCTTCTTTAACCTGTCTCCTCCCCTTCATCTACACTGATTGAAGTGGATTTAACAAGTGACATCAATAAGTGATAATTGCATTCACCTGGTCAGTCTGTCACTGCTTTGTGAGTCCCAAATAGCACCCTATTCCCTACATAGTGTACAGGTACCCCTTGTATATAGCCTCGCTATTGTTATTTTACTGCTGCTCTTGAATTATTTGTTACTTTTATTTCTTATTTTTCTTAAAACTGCGTTGTTGGTTAAGGGCTTGTCAGTAAGCACTTCATTGCAAGGTCCTACACCTGTTGTATTCGGCGCATGTGACAAATACAATTTGATAGTGCACTACTTTTTTTAACCAGAGCCATTTGGGACGCATCCTTGATCTTACTACAGAGTCGCGTAGCTTCTCAGGCAGGGGGTCTTTGATCTCCAGAGGAGGCTCCTCAGGGGTCCGGCTCTCCAGCTCGGGAAAGAACTTCGAGCGGACCAGAGACCTAGAGAGAAAAACACATGCAGTGTAATGTATGATATGAGTGATACAGGGTAGAGTTGATCTTAAGACAGTAGCTAGGATCAGGGAATTAGTGAGTTTCAAGGTACCCGTGGGTATATCATTGGCATCATATTTATATTAAATCAACGCAGAGACAGTAATGAGCTGTCCATTGACCAGACACAGAGCCGTAAAGAGTAGTGTTGTCACGATACCAGAATTTTGACTTCGATACCGATAATAGGTTTAGTATCACAATGATAAAACGATACCACATCAACAAAAAAACACGGGGATGCACTGTGAAATGGTCAGTTCTGGTTACTTTTTTGAAGAGGAGATTCAACTCCAAAATGAACACAAAATAAAATGAAACAACCAATCCCTGATGCATTCTGTTCATGTCTTCAAATCAACTTGGGTAAAAAATATAGGTACAGCAGACCCCCTTATTGTATGGGACACTTTTAAAATATGTGCCTTTGGAGGACATGCAATTCAATACCCATCTTTAAAACAAAAAGTAGTTCGGTCAGAGTTCATCTTAAAAAAAGGAAATAGAGGAACTAACAGTACAGATAGACAGCATTGCTGACCAAACCAGACTGACCAAACACGCGCGTGATTTTGTTCACCCACACCAGAAGTGATCAGGACACGCAGGTTGAACTATCAAAACAAACTCTGAACCAATTATATTAATTTGGGGACAGGTCAAAAAGTCTTAAACATTTATGGCAATTTAGCTATCTAGCTTGCTGTTGCTCGCTAATTTGTCCTGGTATATAAACATTGGGTTGTTATTTTACCTGAAATGCACAAGGTCCTCTACCACAACAATTAATCCACAGATAAAACAGTAAACCGAATTCGTTTCTCGCCATATCTCCTCCTTCCTTCAGGCTTCTTTTTCTTCTTTGGACTTTATATAGCGGTTGGCAACCAACTCTACAGCATTACTAAAACCAACCGGAGTGTGGACCTAAGTTCATCTTTCATTCACCCACGTGGGTGTATGCTCCTAAAAACCAATGAGGAGATGGGAGAGGCCACACTTGCAGCGCGTTGAGCGTCACAAATAGAACCAATTTCTATTTTAGCGCCTGGCTACGCAGACGCTCGCTTGAGGCGCGCAAGCGGTGTGGTCAGCATGTAAGGGACCTAGCCCGAATCATGAAAAACAGCCCCAGACCATTATCCCTCCTCCACCAAACTTTAGACGCCACTATGCATTCGGGCAGGTAGTGTTCTCCTGGCATCCGCCAAACCCAGATTCAGCCATCAGACTGCCAGATGGTTAAGCGTGAATCATCACTCCAAAGAACGCGTTTCCACTGCTCCAGAGTCCAATGGCAGAGAACTTTACACCACTCCAACCGACGCTTGGCATTGCGCATGGTGATCTTACGCTCGTGTGTGGCTGATCGGCCATGGAAACCCATTTCACGAAGCTCTTGACGAACAGTTATTACGCTGACGTTGCTTCCAGAGGCAGTTTGGAACTCGGTAGTGAGTGGTGCAACCGAGGACAGGCGATTTTTACAAACTGCGCATTTCTAGCACCCGGCTGTGCCGTTTTGTGAGCTTGAGTGGTCTCCCACTTCGCAGCTGAGCCGTTTTTGCTCATACACGTTTCCACTTCACAATAACAGCACTTACAGTTGACCGGGGCAGCTCTAGCAAGGCAGAAATTTGACTCAACAGTCAAGAGGCAAATCCAGGATGCTGGCCTTCTAGGCAGAGTTCCTCTGTCCTGTGTATGTTATTTTGCCCATCTTAATCTTTTATTTGCCAGTCTGAGATATGGCTTTTTCTTTGCAACTCTGCCTAGAAGGCCAGCATCCCGGAGTCGCCTCTTCCTTTTCACTGTAGACGTTGAGACTGGTGTTTTGCGAGTACTGTTTCATGAAGCTGCCAGTTGAGGACTTGTGAGGCGTCTTTCTCAAATTAGACACTCTACTGTACATGTCCTCTTGCTCAGTTGTGCACCGGGCCCTCCCACTCTTCCTATTCTGGTTAGAGCCAGTTTGCTCTGTTCTATGAAGGGAGTAGTACACAGCATTGTACGAGATCTTCAGTTTCTTGGCTTTTTCTTGCATGCAATAGCCTTAATTTCTCAGACCAAGAATGGACTGACGAGTTTCAGAAGAAAGCTATTTGTTTCTGGCCATTTTGAGCCTGTAATCGAACCCACAAATGCTCCAGATACTCAACTAGTCTAAAGAAGGACAGTTTTATTGCTTATTTAAATCAGGACAACAGTTTTCAGCTGTGCTAGCATAATTGCAAAAGAGTTTTCTAATGACCAATTAGCCTTTTAAAATGATAAACTTGGATTAGCTGACACAACGTGCCATTGGAACACAGGAGTGATGGTTGCTGATAATGGGCCTCTGTACGCCTGTGTAGATATTCCATTAAAAATCAGCCGTTTCCAGCTACAATAGTCATTTACAACATTAACAATGTCTGCACTGTATTTCTGATCAATTTGATGTTATTTTAAAAATGGACAAAAACATGTGCTTTTTTCCCCAAAAACAAAGACATTTCTAAGTGACCCCAAACTTTTGAACGGTAGTGTATTTATTTACAAAACAATATATATGAATACATCATTCTAATACCGGACCGTTTTTTCATGTTGTAGTAGCAAAAAAGCACAGAGGTTTCGGGTATGCAACACTAAAGAGTAGAGGTATACTGACCACAGGATGACAGGGTCACTGCTTTGGCGGCTCAGGTGGTAGGAGAGGGCCAGGAGCAGGCCGCAGAACACTGAAAACAGTACTGGCACATGGGGGTGTTCCCAGGGCGCATTGATAGCCCCGAGGCAGAATCCATAGAGCAACGCAGCCACCAACACACTGCGTAACAGGCTGTAAAGAGACGACAGGGGGCTGGTGGTGGCTGTGGAGAGAAACCACACACACACACACAGGGTCAACAGGCATCACTCAACAAAAAACTGAGAATTTACTTTGTGAATTACAGTGAATGGCATCTCACTGTGTGGCCCTGTCTTACCTGTTCCCCCAAAAATGTGCATGTCAACCTGCTCCAGCAGACACATGAGGAAGGTATTGACCTGAGGTAGAAGCCCAAAAAGGAAAATGACGGGGAAACACAAGGCAAACACTGAGGGGGAAGAAAGAGACAGAGAGAGGGAGAAAGGGCTTGAATGAGTTGGTTGGTCGCAACACGATACAAAATACATAACAGCACACAGCTAGAAGTTGCTAACACTGACTGACCTATGAGCACGTCCCTGGCACAGAGCAGGAAGTGAGCGGAGAAGAAGGTGACGCCGTAGAGTGAGAAGGGCTGCAGGTGGCCTGAGCGCCCTGCCACGTCTAACACCCAGATGAGAGCACAGCACAGGCAGAAGTAGACGGGCCGACTGTACACGATGACCCAGTTATGGCCCTGACGGGTTAGACCAGACAGTCATCAGGTTGTGCCATCAAAACAAGAATCAACGATAGATAGGTTACCAACTTGATAATGACCAAGACAGATGTTTGAATGGCATCATCCACTTACATGCATTGGGGAGGCTGCATCTGGTTGAACACTCTGAGGAAGGAGAGAGTCATTTCAAGAATTAACACATTAGTTTACGTCAAGTTAACACTGGTCTATTACGGTTCAACAAACGTGTTGGCAGTTGATTTTTTACTGTATTACTGTTTTAATAAAAAGGGAATATAGGATTTGAATAGAACTTTATTGAATCCTTATGACTTGTGTTGTGTACCTTCAGTAGTGAGTACTGACAGCTGGCGATGACCAGGCAGAACTGGAAGACCCAGATGTCCCTGAAGAAGCCCTGCAAGAGGAGCAGGAACCCCAGGAAGGCCACCATGCTGGCCAGCACCACAGCAAACACATTCTCCCCTACACCACGGTTCCTACAGGACAGACACAATAGAGGTAATTTACTGTCCAGGGTTGCAAAATTCCAGTAACGTTACAAAAAATGCCCAGGTTTTCCAGAAAATGCTATATTTTTGGAGAAAGCAGTAACCCTAACACTGTTACTCCACAGTATATAAAAGAACCTCTTAACTTCTAAATAGGGGGCGCTGTTTTCACTTTGGGAAAAAATCGTGCCCAAATGAAACGGCCTCGTACTCTGTTCTAGATCATACAATATCATACAATATGCAACAATATGCATATTATTATTACTATTGGATAGAAAACACTGTTTGAATTATATCTGTGAGTAAAACAGAACTCATTTGGCAGCAAACTTCCAAACAGGAAGTGAAAATTCTGAAAATGGGGCCTGCCTATTCAACTGGCTTATATTTATGGATCTGTATGCACTTCATACACCTTCCACTAGATGTCAACAGGCAGTAGAATGTTGAATGGGGTGTCTAGCTTGATCTGAGACCGAATGAGAGCTTTTTGAGTGACAGGTCCGCTCTTTTGTCAGTATTCAACTGCGCACCAGGGAACCTAACATTGTCTTCTGAAATGCGTTACGTATACACGACAAAATGCTCCGGCTCTGATTTTATTGGATACATATGAGAAAAACATCCTAAAGTAGGATTTTCAACCGAGTTTGACCAGTTTATTCAACGTTTATTGGGAATTTTGGAATTTTCCGTTCAGTGCGCAAAGATTTCTTGTACATGTGCCCTCCACATGGCTAGCCAAAGTTGCTAATTCGACAGAAGAAATGGACATTCTAAAACAAAACAACAATTTATTCTGGAACTAGGACTCCTTGCACAACATTCTGATGGAAGATCATCAAAAGTAAGAGAATATTTATGATGTTATTTCGTATTTTTGTGGTTTGTGTTGGCTCCAACAAGGCGGAGAATATGTGAGCGCTGTCTCACTATATTGCATGCTGTATGTTGTACTAAAGTTTTTTTTTTTTTAATCTAACACAGCGGTTGCATTAAGAACCAGTGTATCTTTCATTTGCTGCACAACATGTATTTTTTAGTAAAGTTTATGATTAGTTTTTTGGTTAGATTACGTGACTGTCCAAAATATCTCCGGACAATTTGGTGCATTATGGCTACGTATTCACAATGTAAAACCAGGATTTGTAGCTCTAAATATGCACATTTTCAAACAAAACATAAATGTATTGTATAACATGATGTTATAAGACTGTCATCTGATGAAGTTGTCCAAAGGTTAGTGATTAATTTTATCTCTATTTGTGGGTTTTGTGAAAGCTATCTTTATGGTGAATAAATGGCGTTGTGTGTTTAGCTATTGTGGTGAGCTAATATAAATATATATTGTGTTTTTCGCTGTAAAACACACAAAAAAAAGAAATATTGGCCGGATTCACAAGATGTTTATCTTTCATTTGCTGTACACCATGTATTTTTCATGAATGTTTTATGAGTATTTATGTATTTCACGTTGCTCTCTGTAATTATTCTGGCTGCAATGTAAAACTACGATTTATACCTCAAATATGCACATTTTCGAACAAAACATAAATGTATTGTATAACATGATGTTATAAGACTGTCATCTGATGAAGTTGTTCAAGGTTAGTGATGAATTTTATCTCTATTTGTGGGTTTTGTGAAAGCTACCTTTGCGGTGGAAACATGGTGAAAACATGGCGTTGTGTGTTTGGCTATTGTGGTGAGCTAATATAAATATATATTGCGTTTTCGCTGTAAAACATTTTAAAAATCGGAAATGATGGCTGGATTCACAAGATGTTTATCTTTCATTTGCTGTATTGGACTTGTGATTTCATGAAATTATATTATATGATATCCCTGTCGCGTTAGGCTAGGCTATGCTAGTCAGCTTTTTTGATGAGGAGGATCCCGGATCCAGGAGAGAGAAGCGGTAGAGGTTAACGAAACCTTGGCTTCCTCCTCAGTACAGTGACAAACATTGGATCATATTACCACTTCGATAAACTAGCTAGCTGGTGTGTCTCACCTGTCCAGTAGCGCCAGCAGGGCCAGGCGGTCGTAGCGTACCCTCAGCCACTTCCCTGGCAGCACCCAGAAACGATAGTACTGTTTGGGCTTGGCCTTCTCCTCGATCATCAGCGTGTTCTCGTGGGACTCATGCAGAGACTCATGGTCCAGGTCAAACTGGAGATAGAGAGGGGGATTCAAGTCAAACATTAAAACATTTAAAATAAACTAAAGCCACATTTACAGGAATTTGCAAGAAATGTCCAGAGGGTTAATTTTGTCTGAAACACATGATTTTGATTTGATTGATTAGGATCCCCATTAGCCGACGCCAGCAGCAAGCCCTACTGGGGTCCGACATAACGAAATAAACATTAGTCAAAATACTTTACAATTTGCATACATTTACATGTAGTGTGTGTGAGTGCAGCTATCAGTTACCAATACATGTCAGTACCCACACACACAAGTAGGTCACCCAGAGGAGAAGCGTTCTGCCGTGAGGTTTTGCTTTACTTTTTTAAAACCAGGTTTGCTGTTCACATGCACTATATAAGATGGAAGGGAGTTCTCTGCACTCCTGGCTCTGTATAATATGGTGCGTTTCTTTAAATTTGTTCTGGACCTGGGGACTGTGAAAAGGTGGGTTAAGTGTGTGTGTGTCAGTGCTGTGTAGAAGTTGACTAGGCAAACAATTTGGAATTTCCAACACATTGTTTCTTATAAAAACAAGAAGTGACGCAGTCAGTCTTTCCTCAACTCTTAGCCAAGAGAGACTGGCATGCCTAGTATTAATATTAGCCCTCTAATTACGATGAAGAGCAAGACATCCCGCTCTGTTCTGGGCCAGCTAAAGCTTAACTAGGTCTTTCTTTGCAGCACTTGACCACATGACTGTACAATAATCAAGCTAAGATAAAACTAGAGCCTGCAGGACTTGCTTTGTGGAGTGTGGTGTCAAAAAAGCAGAGCATCTCTTTATTACAGACAGACCTCTCCCCATCTTTACAACCATTGAATCTATATGTTTTAAACATGACAGTTTACAATCTAAGGTAACAGCAAGTCATTTATTCTCCTCAACTTGTTCAACAGCCACACCATTCATTACCAGAGACAGCTGAGGTCTAGAACTTAGGGAATGATTTGTACCAAATACAATGCTCATAGTTTTAGACATGTTCAGAACCAGTTAACTACTAGCCACCCATTCCAAAACATACTTTGTTAAGGGTTTCAGTGATTTCATTAGCTGTGGTTGCTGATGCGTATTTGTTTGAAACATCAGCATACATGAACACACATGCTTTTTTTATTGACAGAGGCAGGTCATTGCCAAAAATGGAAAAAAGTAAAGGGCCTAGAAAGCTGCCCTGTGGTACACCACACTTTACATGTTTGACATTTGAGAAGCTTCCATTAAAGAAAGCCCTTTGAGTTCTATTAGATAGATAGCTCTGAATCCACGATATGGCAGAGGTTGAAAAGCCATAACACATACATTCTCAACAACAGGTTATGGTCAATAAAATCAAAGGCTGCACTGAAATCTAAGAGTACAGCTCCCACAATCTTATTATCAATTTCTTTCAACCAATCATCAGACATTTGTGTCAGTGGAGTACATGTTGAGTGCCCTTCTCTATAAGCATGATGAAAGTCTGTTGTTATTTTGTTTTTACAGAGAAGTAGCATTGTATTTGGTCAAACACAATTTTTCCCAACAGTTTACTAAGAGCCTTGCAGCAAGCTGATAGGTCTGCTGTTAGAACCAGTAAAGGCCGCTTTACCACTCTTGGGAAGCGGAATGACTTTGGCTTCCCTCCAGGCCTGAGGACAAATACTTTCCTCTAGGCTCAGATTAAAGATATGACAGACAGGAGTGGCTATAGAGTCAGCTACCATCCTCAGTAGCTTTCCATCTAAGTTGTCAATGCTAGGAGGTTTGTCATTATTGATCGATAATCATTTTCCCACCTCTCCCACACTAACTTGACAAAATTCAAAAACTTGCAATGCTTCTTTCATTATTTTTTAAATTTTTTATACATGAGTATGATGGCTCACTGTTCGTTGTTGGCATTTCCTGCCTAAGTTTGCCCACTTTGCCAATGACGTAATAATTAAAATAATTTGCAACATCAAAACGGTTGTGTGATGAATAAGCCATCTGATTCGATGAAAAATGGAGTTGAATTTGTCTTACTGCCCATAATTTCCTTTAAAGTACTCCAAAGTTGTTTCCTATTATTGATCTTGGCCTCATAATACAGTTTCTTCTTCTTTTTGTTGAGTTAAGTCACATTTATCAATTTGCAGTAAGTCAGCCAGTCAGATGTGCAGCCAGACTTATTAGCCACTCCTTTTGCCCCATCTCTTTCAGCCATACAGTTTTTCAATTCCTCATCAATCCATGGAGCCTTAACAGTTCTAACAGTCAGTTTCTTAACAGGTGCATGATTATCAATAACTGGAAGAAGCAATGTCATAAATTCATCAAGTACAATGTCTTGATGCTCCTTATTAATCACATCAGACCAAAAAATATTTTTTACATCATCCACAAGAGTCACAGCAAAATATTTTGTATGATCTCATACACACAATTTTAGGCCGAGCTGTTGGAACTTTGGCTTTCCCGGATATAGCCACTATATTGTGATCACTGTATCCAATGCGTACGGATACAGCTTCGGAACAAAGCTGTTGAAACAGGAATTTGAATGGTGTTTCCTCTCACCTCTGGCATCTCTGACATCTCCAGGGGCACCCTGCGTACCTGCATGCCCTGCAGAACCACGGGCCTAGGCTGGAGCATGGTAAGCACCGGGGCCCCCTCCTGGACATCAGTGGAAGTGAAGCTGGAGGATTGGGACTGTCGTTCTCGCTCCCTGAGAGAAGAAGAGGGAGGGGCCCAGACACATCAAAATCAGTTCCAGGCAAAGAGCCTAAAGCGCATCAGAGAGAGACACTTACGCCACTGGGTCCTCATAACCGCCTCCAGCAGGTCCAAACGTGTACGATCTCTTCACTCCTGGAAAAACACCAGCACAGCGACAACAATGAATGGAGAGCATCGACTACATCGTAAACTAGGACAGAATCATTTGCTATGCAAATTTAAATACATGAATGCCTCAGTAAAGCCCACAAACAATGGGGCTTATTTCTCGCTCTCTTCAGGCTAGGTTTATTAAAATGAGAGAGGGCACCCCCCAATGCACCCCCCCCCCCCCAAGGTTCAAAAGCGAGGCTCAGCCTAGCATCCCCATACACTCACCACCCTCGTCATAAAAGTAGTGCACAGCCCCCTCTGTGGTGTCGTCGAAGGTAGAGGCCTCGTGGACCCCCCCGCGGGGCAGCAGTAGTGAGGTGGCGAACTGTAAGGCAGAGGGCAGGGTCCGGGTCCGCGAGTGTGAGGAGGTACGGGCACGCTGGAGGTCCTGGAGACTACAGGAAGACAGGAGCTGGGCTTTACGGAGCATGTACATACGGAGGTGACTGGCATAAGAGATACAGTTGAAGTCAGAAGTTTACATTCACTTAGGTTGGAGTAATTAAAACTTGTTTTTCAACCACTCCACAAATTTCTTGTTAACAAACTATAGTTTTGGCAAGTCGGTAAAGACATCTACTTTGCGCATGACAAGTCATTTTTCCAACAATTGTTTACAGACAGATAATTCACTGTATCACAATTCCAGTGGGACAGAAGTTTACATACACTAAGTTGAGTGTTCCTTCCAACAGCTTGGAAAACTCCAGAAAATGATGTCATGGCTTGAGAAGCTTCTGATAGGCTAATTGACATCCTTTGAGTCAATTGGAGGTGTACCTGTGGATGTATTTCAAGGCCCACCTTCAAACTCAGTGCCTCTTTGCTTGACATCATGGGAAAATCAAACGAAATCATCCAAGACCTCAGAAAGAAAAAAATTGTAGACCTCCACAAGTCTGGTTCATCCTTGGGAGCAATTTCCAAACACCTGAAGCTATCACGTTCATCTGTACAAACAATAGTACGCAGGTATAAACACCATGGGACCACGTAGCCGTCATATTGCTCAGGAAGGAGACGCGCTCTGTCTCCTAGGGATGAATGTACTTTGGTGCGAAAAGTGCAAATCAATCCCAGAAGAGCAAAGGACCTAGATCCACAGTAAAACGAGTTCTATATTGATGTAACCTGAAATGCCGCTCAGCAAGGAAGAAGCCACTGCTCCAAAACCGCCATAAAAAAGCCAGACACAGTAAACAACTGCACTTGGGGACACAGATAGTACTTTTTGGAGAAATGTCCTTTGGTCTGATGAAACAAAAATAGAACTGTTTGGCCATCATGACAATCGTTATGTTTGGAGGAAAAAGGGGGATGCTTGCAAGCCGAAGAACACCATCCCAACCGTGAAGCACAGGGGTGGCAGCATCATGTTGTGGAGGTGCTTTGCTGCAGGAGGGACTGGTGCACTTCACAAAATAGATGGCATCATGAGGAAGGAAAATTATGTGGATATATTGAAGCAACATCTCAAGACATCAGTCAGGAAGTTAAAGCTTGATCGCAAATGGGTCTTACAAATGGACAATGACCCCAAGCATACTTCCAAAGTTGTGGCAAAATGGTTTAAGGACAACAAAGTCAAGGTATTGGAGTGGCCATCACAAAGCCCTGACCTCAATCCTATAGAAAATATGTGGGCAGAACTGAAAAAGCGTGTGCGAGCAAGGAGGTCTACAAACCTGACTCAGTTACACCAGCTCTGTCAGGAGGAATGGGCCAAAATTCATCCAACTTATTGTGGGAAGCTTGTGGAAGGCTACCTGAAACGTTTGACCCACGTTAAACAACTGAAAGGCAATGCTCCCAAATACTAATTGAGTGTATGTAAACTTCTGACCCACTGGGAATGTGATGAAAGAAACAAAAGCTGAAATCATTCTCTGTACTATTATTCTGACATTTCACATTCTTAAAATAAAGTGGTGATCCTAACTGACCTAAGACAGGGAATTTTTACTAGGATTAAATGTCAGGAATTGTGAAAAACTGAGTTTAAATGTATTTGGCTAAGGTGTATGTAAACTTCCGACTTCAACTGTGTAGCAAGCACGCTGGTCTGGAAGTGTTTGACTGGACCAACCTGGGTGGGGAGCCCATGGTAGAGGGGGGTGGTGTGGGGTTGCTCCCCGCGTTGTGTCGCCTGCGGATGGCCTGGGTCCTCTTCACACTGCTCACCGAGTCCCGCTTGCCCCCCTCCTCTGGGGCCAGAGCTGGGGCAGCAGATATTCACATTAGTACAAGGACGTTCATTTCAGATGTTGAATTCTAGAAATACCTGACCCTGATTAATGGAGTAAATATAGCAAACAATCCAAATTTCAATGAAACAGTAACGCATTTCAGAGCTTTCCATCTTGAATGGGAATGTATAAAAGTAGGGTTTGCTGATCTAGAATCATATTAGCCTTTTAGATTATAATGAAATGGACAGGGGCGATCTGATCCTAGATCAGCACACGTTATGAGTAAAGGCCCAGAGTTAGAGAGGATAGTATGTCTCACCTCCCCCAACAGCTCCCTCCTCCACCAGTTCCCCGGCCCTCCAGCCCGTCTGGTTGCCAGCCCAGGAGCCTCCCAGAGAGTCCAGGCGATGGTGGTGAGTTCCAGGGAAGCCGTCTGTATGGCTGGTCCGGGCCTCCAGGTCTGACTTGGAGACGGTGAGGGTTCGTGGAGCGGGGGTGGAGGAGGTCAGCATGGTGGAGGGTAGGGCCACAGTGTTAGTGTGGCCCCCACCGGCCCCGTCCATACTGAGCACCCTGGCGTGAGTCTTAGCACTAGCCGTGCTAGCTGACCTCTGAGCCCTTTGGGAGTGGGATGGGCCAGCCGTCTCAGACAACTCTCCTTCCCTGGGGTTGGGCAGCTGGGTGGAGGAGGGGGGCGGGTTCGTAATGCCAGCGTTAGCGAGGTCAGGGGAGTAGCAGGAGGTAGAGGAGCTCGAATCGTCATCGTCGTCGTCGTCAGAGCTGTAGCGTCTCTGGGAGCCCAGACTTGAGCCGGCGCTCATGTCACTGCCGTCGTCCTCGTCACTGGAGTCCTCAAACAGGCTCTCGCTGTAGGCCTTAGCCCCCAGCCGGCTACGCACTGGGATGTAGTCTCTGTGCTGCCCGTGGTGCCGCCTGTAGGAGCTGCAGTCAAAGCTGCTGTTTCCCGCTCCACCTCGCTTACGAGGGGCTTTCCTGCGGCCAGGCCGGTGGCCCACACTACTGCCACCGGTCCGCAGCAGCTTCAAGTCTTTGGGGCGCACCACCTGCTGGGCCTGCAGAGAGGACTGCTCAGAGTGCAGGAATGGGGTGGAGGAGACGGGCAACGCAGGCTCAGAACACACTAGACCCAGGGCCAGCCCTGACGGCACCGAGCTGGCCTGCCTCGGAGGGGGGAGGGGGGGAACCCTCCTGTCCAGATCACAGGCCTCGGAGTGCCCACTACTGGAGGGAGATGAGTCCTGGAGGGAGGGGGGCTGTGCAATATCTGAGGGGACATGTGGCAAATCTTCCCCTTCCACTAGTGTCCTATCAAGCTCCTGGCCCAGAGAGCACTCTTTGGCGGGGGAGCGCAGCAGTTCGCTGTCCGACAGGTCGTCAGTATCACTTCCCCCCTGCAGCACTGGCTCCTCTGCTGGCTCTAGGGTACTGGTTCCCAGGGCTGGGGCAGAGGTCGGTGTCCCTGCGTCTATGTTCCGTGGCAGGCTGAGTGAAGGGCTCTCCAGCTGGGTGGAGTCAGTCTTCTCACTGCGGTAGCTGCTGACGGTGCTGAGGGTCTCGCGGTCCGTGGCTGCCCCGCCCCCACTGAAGCAGCTGTCTGTGGAGCCAGCGGCCATGGCCACCCCACTGCGGCTGCCTGGGTGCTCTGTTCCTGGGGCGAAGGCCACAGGGTCAAGGCCCAGCCCCAACAGGTTCTCACTCAGCTCCTCACTCAGACTGCTCTTTATGAGAGGGCTGATGGGAGTGTCCCCCAGGCTCCCCGACTCAGCAGAGGGGCCCAGGGGGGAGTAGGCCCCCATCACGATCACATCCTCATCAGGACTCTGCTGAGACAGCTGCTCCAGCATCCCCTCAATCTCTTCCAACTGGCCCTTCTCTCCTCCGTCTTCCTGACTGGAAGGGGAGGGGGGGATGGAGATGCACTCCCCAGGTTGTAAGCTACCAAATCCCCCTGACATCCCTGCTCCCACTCCCCTTAGACCCGGGAACTCTCCTCCTAGAGCAGCAGCCAAGCAGGACTGGACCATGTTGGCAACATTGGCAACATCTGAAAGAAGTGAAAATCCAAACTAAATACACACGACAAAGCAAAGACCAACATAGCTAACGTGTTTTGCGTTGGATTAAATAAACATTATATCACCATTTTGCACCTGGACAAAAGATTCTAGGTCTATTTCCAGTGTAACGCTATGCTTACGGATCGGGTCCTGGGAGCTGTGGCGGAGAATCTCCCGGTGTGCTGACGTGACAATCAAGTTGTTGCTGCCTTGCTCTCGCATCAGATCCTTGATATCTGAGAAGAGAAGAAGCAGTCCCTAAATTACACTGTTGCCCATGTTGGATAAAAAAAAAAAAAACACAGCAACTCTTAGTCAGATCTACTTTACCAACCACAACACTGCGGTTAGAGTGGAGTTAGATTAATGCTATACCCTTGGAGCCTCCACTGTCATCAAGCTGAGGCAAAAACTCCTGAGGGGAAACAACAACAAAAACATTTGTTGGATAAAGATTGAATATCACAGGAATATAGATCATTTGTATGGGATTAAACAACCCAATCATTTCATGTTCCTGTGCAGTGTGCATGAAGTGTGCAGTTTGTTGCGTGGAACTATGTTAAAAGAGTATGTATGTGTGCGGTGTATATGCAAGGCAGTCCTCACCGACACCTGGTTGAGTCCAAACAGAGAGTGCTGGGAGCTGCAGCGAACTGGAGGTGTTGAGTTGACCTTCCTGAACACAGTCATCTCCACACCAACATTGCTGTCCCTGAGAGGGGAACATAGCAACATGAGAAAACACAACACTAAAATCTGCCCACAATCATGTGAAATAACAGCCCTCAAAGCATCAACACAAATGAGCCTCTCCCCTCAATGTACATAGAATGACATCTTGTTTTGACATGATTTAACAAAAAAAGGATTCCATTAGGATTTGGAAATCTCCACCAGTACCCGTGCTGATTCCCGTCGTGGCCTCCGGACCCATCATCCCCCTCTTCTAGCCGTGGGGCGTCGGTTATGAGCGAGGCCTGCCTCTTCTCCACTATCTCCCCCAGGTCGAACATGGCATGGAGGCGAAAGTTCACTGCCTTTATGGCTGTGAAGAAGGCTGCCACCACAGCACAGTACACACCTGCCACGACCAGGCTGGGGGGGAGAGACTGGACGGAAGGACAAGAGAGGGGAGGGGAGGAGAAAGATTGAGTCCAGAGCTGGGAATAAAAGTAGGCTAGCCCATGATGAGGGTAGTGAAACAATGCCTTGTTCTCAATACCAGTAAAAGAACAAATGGTTCACCTAGTTAGGCAGGCACATGGACAAATTGGGCATCATATTACAGACAAGGAAGGACCACTCTTCAAAGATGACGGACATGACAGCTTGAGAGGACATAACATGTCTGGTTTACAGGTAACACGCTTCACTAGAGCAAATATTAACACGTTTGACCACAAAAGCTTAAACATGAAAGTAAGAGAAGTAATGTCGTTTTGAATATGGAGGGGAAAATGGTACGGTCTGTTCCACTTTATTACCAACATCATCCTTTTCTCCTGTCCTATGATAAAAACCAGTTTGACCTGAATAGTGGCTGTTACTGCACTACTAAATGTGTATGTAAAAAGTGCCTGACGAACATGACACCCAGTCGAAATGAATTTTTCCACCCTTTTTATCTACAGAAATCAGAAATTGTCCCCTCACCATGTAGAGTAGGAAAGGGAAGGCCAGGAGAAAGATCCAGAGGTACAGGTGGAAGCAGTTGGAGAACGTGCTCTGATGGGGGTCCACATACCAGCCTCCTGTGAGCGAAGCCCACACCCCCTGCCGCAGTATCTGAAGAGCTTGGGAACCCATTGTCCCCCTCAGAGCAGCCAACCCAGGGTTGCAAGGTTTCCTCTAAGGCTGGAGCTCCAGACGGTCCAGTTGTAGCCACCCGTTCACGTATCTACAACGGCACTTCCATTGAGGATGAAAAGTTAATGAGTCAGTTGAAGACAGTCCTCTTCACTTTCTGGTGTATAGTCCTTAGTGTATCTCAAGGGAGGCTGTGCATGTTCGTGCTCCAGACTGGGCTGCTTTGCTGTGCAGTTCTTGCTAAAAAGTAATCCTTGCTTTATCTGGAGAATTACTTTTTGGCACACTGGTGGTGACCCACTGACTAAATAACATTCATCTGGAAGAAAAATCACAACTGCTTTGGTTGGTCTCTTCACACATTTCCAGCATTTTGAGTCACACTTCAATAAATTAAGAGTAGGTCCTGATAACATCCTTCAGAGGAAGACGCCGTGCATCGCTCTAATGTCACAGGCAATCATAATAACGTTCCTACTCTGAGATGGAGCCGTAACTAGGTTGGACTCATTTCTTTAGATATGTAGTTGGAGTCCTCAACCTCATGAGACCGGAAGCTTTATGAATCCTGAGAAATGATCAGAATAAACATCTGCAATGATACTCCGTAGATATATATGTATACTACCCTAAAGTATCTGAATCAGCCAATGCAGAAAGCTAGCTAGCTACCCATTAGCCATTCGGGAGCTTAGTTCATAACCCAACTAACTAGGAATTATATTTTTCATGACCCCTTGGTAGCTATAACGTTAGCGTCAAGGCCAACCTACTGACTGATAGACACAATATAACGTATTTTACTGTTATCTAAGTTAGCTGGCTAGGTAATGCTAGCTAGCAGCTGCCTACATGTTATTTTAGCTATCAACAATTTCCTCCAGACGTTATTTGCCAACCAATGCACGCCACCAACAAACATAGCAAGATACCTAGCTGATTTGTCAACTGAAAACACTTAACATTAGATACATGCTAACGTTAGCTATAACCAAATAGTTAGCAGTTAGCTATATACCAACCATTGCTACTTAGCTAGGTAACCTTAGTTGTGCTTCCAAAACAAGACATCAACATGTAATTTCGAGATAATACTCATAAACAAATGCATTATAATGTGTCGGAATAAACAGAATGGCTAACATAGAGATTTGGCAGCAATTACATCATGAACGCTCGATTAGCATGCTAGTTAGGCCACATCAAAATAAAACAGCCAACGCTAAATTAGCTATCAGAATTGAGACGGAGTGTTTGGCTAGATAGAAAACTTCGTAACCTCTCGTGATAACTATATAGTATTAAATGGTTTGTCGACGACTCCCTTAGGTAAATCAACGCTGCTCAGCTGTGCCGCTTCTCTTCCGTGTAAAGCAGTAACGTCGCTAGCTAAAGAATCTCGTATTTTTCCTTACCACTGCGGGTTGTTAGCTAGTACATTTGGCTAGCTTACCACAGTTGGCTATCATTGTTTTCAGGTGACGGTGGTCTTTCTTCTTTGGAAAGACACAGTAGATATCTACTTTTTGTTTAAGACAAACTGTCAGTTTGTACAGATTTGCGTCATTGCCCTTATCATGTGTTCGCTAGCTGGCTAGCTAGCGTTAAAAAGCTCCTATTCGTTAGCTCGCTAGCTGCTACAATAATTCACACGGGAAGCAAAAACCCACACAGGAAGAGAATGACATTCCACAGTGTCATTTTGGTCGTGTTGCATTAGTCATTCTTCTTCTAATATGTAGCTAGCTATATTTCCACAACAGCTTTTACAATTGGTGAACAGAAAGCAAAGCCTCAAAATTAAAAAAAAGACAGCAAAGAAACTGATTGCTATGACAATCAGTACACCATGATAATCGAAGATTGTTTGCCAGATGCTGAAACATGACCATGCCACTCTGCATCTTTATAAAAGCGCTTCCAAAAAGTTTCCACACATTTGTTTTTACAGTTTTTGTTATTATACAGTTTTACCCTTGAATATTTGTACAGGTCTAGGAGTTATGGAACTTTAGGGGGGAAATGTTATTGCCATTTTATTCTCACATTACTGGGCACATGAGGAAATTAATTCTGATGTGATATTCACAAAACAATAAAAGTCAGTCTTTCTAGTCCTAGGTCTGGGATTTCTGAGACTACTGTTCTTTGGCCATAAGTTTAGCTTTGTTCGATTTCAGTGCAGCCTTAGATGTTATTGATCATAATTTGTTATTGAAAAAACACACTTATTATGACTTTACATCACATGGTTGGAGAAGTACTTATCCAATAGAACCCAGAGAGTGTTATTCAATGGAAGCTTCTCCAACATCAGATATGTACAGTGCGGTATCCCTCAGGGCAGTTGCCTTGGGCCGTTACACTTCTGTATTTTACAAATGATTTGCCATCTGTCTTACAAAAAGCTAAAATGACTATGTATGCTAATGATTGCACACTACACAACAGCACCTACAGTCAGTGACCTCACTGAAACTCTTGGTAAGGAGTTTCAGTCAGTGTCAGAATGGGTAACTAACAATAAACTGGTCTGAAATACATCTAAAACCAAAAGCATTGTATTTTGTTCAAAGCATTCTCTTTGACCTAAACCTCAACTGGAGTTGTGCATAAAGGGTGTGACCATTGAACAAGTTGAAGAAACTGAACTCCTAAGAGTAACACTGGATGGTCAGTTATCATGGTCAAGTCATATTGGTCCCGTGTGGCTCAGTTGGTAGAGCATGGCGCTTGCAACGCCAGGGTTGTGTGTTCATTCCCCACGGGGGGGCCAGGGTTCAATTCCCACGGGGGGACCAGGATGAATATGTATGAACTTTCCAATTTGTAAGTCGCTCTGGATAAGAGCGTCTGCTAAATGACTTAAATGTAAAATATTGAGAAAGTTGTTGTGAAGATGTAGAGAGGTATGTATGTTATAAAATATGTTTTGCGCTTTTGACACAAAGATCAACTGTACTAGTTGTTCAGGCTCTGATCTTGTCCCATCTTGATGACTGTCAGGTGCAGGTGCAGCAAAGAAAGACCTAGCAAAGCTGCAGACGGCTCAAAACAGAGCAGCACACCTTTCCCTTAACTGCACACACAGAACTAACATCAACAACATGCAAAAAGCAAGTTTAGCTTTAAAAAACAGATTTAAAAAAAATATTGTATCACAGCGCCTCTCCTCTTCTAAAGATCTGTTTAAACTGTATAAGAATATGTGCATATGTGTTTATCTGTATAAGAATACAGATAAACCAGGAGATAAGAATACAGAGTACCAGGAGTACCAGGAGACCTATAGGATACTAAGAATATATATAAGAATATGAATATGTACAGTGCCTTCAGAAATAATTCACAAATATTTATTTTTTCATCCATCTACACACAATACCCCATAATGACAAAGTGTTGTTGTTGTTTTATAAATTTGTTTTATAAATATGTGCAAATACATAAATATTTAATTTACATAAGTATTCACACCCCTGAGTCAATACTTTGTAGAAGCACTTTGGCATTGACTAAAGCTGTGAGTGTGAATGGGTAAGTCTCTACGAGCTTTCCACACCTGTATTGTGAAACATTTCCCCATTATTCTTTTCACAATTCATTAAGCTCTGTCAAGTTGGTTGTTGATCATTTGCAAGCCTTGCCATAGATTTTCAAGTGGATTTAAGTCAAAACTGTAACTAGGCCAATCAGGAACATTCAATGTCATCTTGGCAAGCAACTCCAGTGAATATTTGGCCTTGTGTTTGAGGTTATTGTATGTAGTTCTGTCTTTGAGCTGTTCTTGTCTATTGATGTTCTGTGTTAATTCATTCTGTATTATGCTTAATGTTTTGTGTGGACCCCCAGGAAGAGCAGCTACTGCTTTTGCAACAGCTAATAAAATACCAAATACTTGTTGAAAGGTGAATTTGTCTCCCAGTTTCTGTTGGGAATCAGTGCCTGTGCTTACCTCTATTCCGTTTCCTTATATAAATAAATAACTCCCTTGTCTTTGCCAATGACAAGCATACCCATAACATGATGCAGCCACCACCATGCTTGAAAATATGAAGAGTGAAACTCTGTGATGTGTTGTATTGGATTTGTCCCAAACATAGTGCTTTGTATTCAGGACAAACAAATGTATTAGCCACATTTTTAGCAGTTTTACTTTAGTGTCTCATTCCAAACAGGAAGCATGTTTTGGAATAGTTTTTTTTGTAATCTCCATAGACAAACATTGGCAGTAGAATGGCCTTACTGAAGAGCTCAGTGACTTTCAACGTGGCACCATCATAGGATGCCATCTTTCCAACAAGCCAGTTCGTTAAATTTCTGCCCTGCTAGAGCTACCCCGGTCAACTGTAAGTGCTGTTATTGTGAAGTGGAAACGTCTAGGAGCAACGACAGCTGACAATGCCATTCTAGACGATTCTGTGCTTCCAACTTCGTGCCAACAGTTTGGGGAACGCCCTTTCTTGATTCAGCATGACAATGCCCCTGTGCACAAAGCAAGATTCCATACAGAAATGGTTTGTCGAGATTGGTGTAGATGACTTCAGCCCCATTGAACACCTTTTGGATGAATTGAAACGCGGACTGTGAGCCAGGCCTAATCGCCCCAAATCAGTGCCAGACCTCACTAATGCTCTTGTGGCTGAATGGAGAAAGTCCCCGCAGCAGGCTAGTATTGTGGAGTGACTGCAACGTTGTTGATTCATCCTCAGTTTTCTCCTATCACATATGTATCATAGCCATTAAACTGTAACTTTCTTAAAGTCCCCATTGTCCTCATGGTGAAATCCCTACGTGGATACCTTCCTCTCCTGCAACTGAGTTAGGAAGGATGTCCGTATCTTTGCACTGACTGGGTGTATTGATACACCATCCAAAGTGTAATTGATAATATCACCATGCTCAAAGGGATATTCAATGTCTACTTTTTTTACCCATCTACCAATAGGGGCCCTTCTTTGCGAGGCATTGGGAAACCTCCCTGGTCTTTGTGGTTGAATCATTTTTTAAATTTACTGCTCGAATGAGGGACCTTACAGATAATTGTATGTGTGGGTACAGAGACGAGGTAGTCATTCAAAAATCATTATTATTGCACACAGAGTGAGTCCACACAACTCATAATGTGCCTTGTTAAGTACATTTTTACTGCTGAACATAGTTAGGCTTGCCATAACAAAGGAGCTAAATACTTACTGACTCAAGACATTTCAGCTTTTCATTTTTAATTAATTTGTAAAATGTCTAAAAACATAATTCCACTTTGACATTATGGGGTATTGTGTGTAGGCCAGTGACACAACATGTGGAATAAGTCAAGGGGTGTATATACATGTATATTTCTATGTCTACTTTGCACATTCTTCCACTGCAAATCTACCATTCCAGTGTTTTACTTGCTATATTGTATTTACTTTGCCACCATGGCCTTTTTTTGCCTTTACCTCCCTTATCTCACCTCATTTGCTCACATTGTATATAGACTTATTTTTCAACTGTATTATTGACTGTATGTTTGTTTTACTCCATGTGGAACTCTGTGTTGTTGCATGTGTCGAACTGCTTTGCTTTATCTTGGCCAGGTCGCAATTGTAAATGAGAACTTGTTCTCAACTTGCCTACCTGGTTAAATAAAACAAATATACAGTATGAATAGTGTGTAAATAGTATTTTTGTTGTTGCTTGGTGTATTTCCACTATATAACTATTATTTTTTATATATTTTTTGTATTTAATGTCATAACTTATGTTGTTCTTGACTATAACTGTTCTGTACTTTGTGTATTTGTACGTTTTATGTGGACCCCTGGAAGAGTAGCTGCAGCATGTGCAGTAGCTAATGGGGATCCTAATAAACTAAACTTTGAAATAGGTCTACTAGGCTGAGAAGGTGGTATAAGGAACCCTGTGCTTGAATGTCATGTGCAATGTTGGTTGGTTTACGCCATTATTGACAGTAAAGTGATCTGGTTGTTCTCCGAAATGTAGTCTCTAGTGTCTGCACAATTGCAGCCCAAAAAAAGAGGTATCGATGGTAATATTTGATCATAGCTGATTAGGTGGAGATAGATAATGGGATAACTGGGGTTGTCTTTACTGAGAAGTCTCAATTCAAGGAGTAGACAAATGATTGTAGGAGACTGGCAAATGTGCGATCTAGTGAGAAACTAGTCAGAGACTATGAACCTATAAGAGACAATGAACCTAATAGTTTTGGACTGTAGATGGCACTGTTCCCATTCCAATATGCCACTGGCTGTGGTGTGTCTCTAGCTTTATAAATACAGTATCTAGACATGAAGCAGGCTCAACTGGTCCTGGTGTACTGGCTGAAATGAGTATTTAGTGCTGATTGATTTTGTTCATTAGAATTACATCCTGATAAGCAGGTGAAAGGGATCCACTCCCAAACATAACAGTTCCGAAGCATTCAGACACGGCAGTAGGCAGCCCACATCCATCCCTAAAGGCCTAACCCCAGCCCTTAGACCATTCAGTGGAAGAGACGATGAAACGCTGATGCTATGGCTTATATCTGCACAGTGGTACATGTATTCGTTTGTATAGAAAGATATCCTCCAAAGGTAAAATGGTCTTGTAACTAACCTGCTAGTCACCCAGAAGCTGACGCTAGTTTATGAAATGACTCAACACAACCTTACTTGACACCGGATGTTACATTGTCATGTGACAGTTCAGTTTAGCTAGTTGGATAGATAAATTAGACCCCATACCTACCACCAAATGAATGCACGTGACATTTGAAGGTAACCCTGAAGATGCCAAGTCATGTTTATGCTGTCATTATGGTGGCTGTGTGCAGGGTTGTTTCTAGGATTTGAAGACACTGGGGGCTTAGCCCAAAACCAGTAGGGGGGTTCGGGGGCATTTCCCCCTGGCAATTTGTATTATTATTTAACAGCACTTTGAGATGATCATTGAGAGATTAGAACAGTGAGAGATTAGATATTGTTCAGGTAACTTGCACCTTCCCACTTGCCACAGCAGACATTGCCAGTACTCAATTACAGTTGCTACTTTGGGTCTCTCTACTCTGGAACACTCTCTACTCTCTTCTCTGGAACACATACAGTACATCTACAGTGTATTGAAAAAAAAAAACACTTTACAACTTCAAACATAGACTCTGACCTGTCCAACGAGCCAAACTGATTAAATAATCCCACAGTACCCAATCAAATTTTATTTATTTATATAAAGCCCTTTTTTATCAGCCAAACACTCACTCACTCACTCACTCACTCACTCACTCACTCACTCACTCACTCACTCACTCACTCACTCACTCACTCACTCACTCACTCACTCACTCACTCACTCACTCACTCACTCACTCACTCACTCACTCACTCACTCACTCACTCACTCACTCACTCACTCACTCACTCACTCTCTCTCTCTCTCTCTCTCTCTCTCTCTCTCTCTCTCTCTCTCTCTCTCTCTCTCTCTCTCTCTCTCTCTCTCTCTCTCTCTCTCTCTCTCTCTCTCTCTCTCTCTCTCTCTCTCTCTCTCCTCTCTCTCTCTCTCTCTCTCTCTCTCTCTCTCTCTCTCTCTCTCTCTCTCTCTCTCTCTCTCTCTCTCTCTCTCTCTCTCTCTCTCTCTCACACACACACACACACACACACACACACACACACACACACACACACACACACACACACACACACACACACACTTTTGTGGGGACCAAACAATTGATTCCCATTTAAAATCCTATTTTCCCTAACCCTCCTAACCATAATTGTAACCCCAACCCAGATTGTAACCCTAACCCTAAACCTAACCCCTAAGCCTAAAATAGCCCTTTTCCTTGTAGGGAATGGAAAATGTCCCCATTTGTTCCCCATAAGGATAGTAAAACCAAAACAACACACACACACAACACACAACACACAGCACACACACACACACACACACACACACACACACACACACACACACACACACACACACACACACACACACACACACACACACACACACACACACACAGCAGTGATTTGAATCTATTAAGCAGCTTTAAGTGATACAGTCTGTGTGCTCACCCCTCCTCTGCATTCTGCATTCTGTGTCTTGTCTGGAGTCTCTCTCCATCATCTATTATTCTGTTGCTCTCTTTGTATCTGCCTGGTGTATCTTGCTCCATCATATCCTACTCTCTGTTGCTGTCTCTGTGTCTTGTCCGGAGTGTCTCTTTAGTTTGCAATCCAAAACAGTCAAGGGGATACTGGGGTAGCTAAACTTGTTTTGGGCCAGTGTCTGAGTCATCTAAATTATCCTCTTCCCTACCATTTGCCCCTGGCTGCTGCTGTTCTAAATGCTCCACTGGCCTGTTCCAGTGGCCTGCTGTTCTCATCTGTCCTCCCCCTTGGCCCATCTAAAAGGTAGCAAGGTAGAAGTGCAACATGTTGTTAGTTTTAAAGGGTGATTGCACTTCCTGATTTGGCCTCGTTTTAGATTTGGTTCATTAAGAAATGCTAGGGGCTATGACTGAATTCAGTTGTGAGTTGGTTTCAGGGTGTGGTTTGATGTGGGTGTTTCATGAGTGTGTTCACAGGTGAGAAGAGTCAGTGGTGAAAAAAGTACTCAATTGTCATACTTGAGTAAAAGTAAAGATACCTTAATAGAAAAGGCCTCAAGAAAAAGTAACCCAGTAAAATACTACTTCAGTAAAAGTGTTTGATTTTAAATACAAGTATCAAAAGTAATGTAATTGCTAAAATATACTTAAGTATCAAAAGTAAAAGTACAAATAATTTAAAATTCATTTTATTAAGCAAAGCAGACGGCACAATTGTCTTGTTTTTTAAATATATGCATAGCCAGGGACACACTCCAACATAATTCACAAACAAATCATTTGTGTTTAGTGAGTCCATCAGATCAGAAACATTAGGGATGACCAGGGAAGTTCTCTTGATAAGTGTGTGAATTGGACCATTTTCTGTCCTGCTAAGCATTTAAAATGTAACGAGTACTTTTGGGTGTCAGGGAAAATGTATGGAGTAAAAAGTACATTATTTTCTTTTGGAATGTTGTGAGGTAAAAGTTGCCAAAAAAAATCATATAAATAGTAAAGCATAGATACCCCAAAAAACTACTTAAGTAGTATTTTAATGTATTTTTACTTAAGTACTTTACGCCACTGGGAAGATTTAGCCAAATTACTTTGCCAATTAGCTTCAGTCGGCTGGTGTGTGGGACCTGACTTTGGATAGCCTATCTCCGGGCTAGTCAATAAATTACACAATGCAAATTAGACACTATTTTCATGTTGGACACCTTTTAGTTTTCTCATTAAATACATTCAATATTTGTATATGACTTTCTACAGTTTATCGTTGGTTTGAGGTTTTAAGCTATTGGAATTTTAATATATTGTCCCATGTACATTGTGTAATTTACCGATGGGCCCTAACTAGCCCCATAGGGATATCCAAAGTCAACCCATATTTACCACATGTATTACGATTGGGTTGCGTGCAGCTGCAGTCCGAATTTATGATTACTCGTGTGCTACCAGCTGTGGGCAGGGTTGAAACTAACCCAACCTTCATTTTTATTGTGATGCAGTTATGCCTACAAGTCTCACAAAATTGAGTTTCGTACAAGACTAACCTTATAATCAAAATGATCCTATTTACACTTTGTAGTCAATTTTGACAGTAGAATAAATGTTTCTGACTCATATTGATGCCACATAGTCTCTTTTTCTAAATGAGAAGTTGGTTTTTAGGGGCAGTTACTCTTGTAAGTTACTGTAAACTGACACGACCAGGGAACTCAACTGTAAAGAAAAATTCAAGTGTCCACATAACAGGGCAACACCACTCCAAACATGACAGATAAGAAGCTACAGTACATAGCCCCTAGGTTATATGAATATAAAGTGACATGAGCCAAAAAAAGACCTGTAGAATGGAAGAAGTTATAAGACCTCTATGATTCATTTAATTTAATCAGTTCTACCAGCTAATGTGAGCTTTTTAGATTACATAACATTTGTGAACACATAGCTTAAGGGCCTTTGTATTTTCAATGTTTTGTTCACCTTCAAGCTGGCCATCTTTTTCCCTCTCTTTCTGGCTGCCCTCCCCCTTCTAAGTTCAAGTTTGTTTATTTGTCATATACACATGATACACACGAAGTACACAGTGCAAGGAAATTCTAACTTGCAGGTTAACCTCTCGACAATGCAACAACAATAGAAAAAGTAAGTAGCTAAGTGAATAAAAAGAGTAATAAAAATAAAAGTTCAATTAAATAATTTCACCAATTTAATGATGGGCAGTTTCTTCACAAATAGTTACATGGCCTATATGGAAATATCCAACATGAGCCAAGCATGTTTAACTGTCGAATGGAATAGGTTATAAGACCTCTACGACTCATTTCATTTAGTCAGTTCTACCACCTCGACATTGCTAATTTTAAACAGGGTTAAATATAATGTTGTATTAAAGTTCAGCTTCAGTCCACAGGGGGCCACTGTGTTATTGTCAGAAGATATGTGCTTCAGTTAGAGAAAATGTCTCATCTCTTCGGTCTCAGCTAGCTAGCCAGCCAGTAGCTACCGAACTAGCCAGCCAAGCTAGCTACAGAAACAAAACTAATTTAAATACGCTCACGGGAAATAAACACTTTTCCTAATATCATGACTTATATCAAACATCCCAAGCTTGCACATTCACTAACTATACTGTTAATTAACTCTGACTGACACCCAATAGCTTTAGGATGCTGAGCGCTAATGCTAGCGTATCAGCATTAGCCAACCCTTACACTGAGGGAGACTAGCTAGTTAGCTACCACCAACCCTGCACAAACCTGTGGCTAACTCTGCTGATGCACTTTGACTTTCTAGCTGTTCTGCCCTTTCCACCCCATTCACTGCATCCTCAACCTGCTTGCATTTTTTTGCCTCTCTGTCGGAAGAAAAGTGCTGCAGACTCTGACTGAGTAACAGGCATTTTGCTGAGTGATGACATTGACATCTATCTGGTGCTGTAGGGGTAGGGGAGGGGTCAAGGGATGTGAGTGGTCCACTGCTTTGTGAAATCTCCACCAATCACAGCAGGCACTGCGTCACTCCAGGGGCTTCTTCCTAGTGCAGTATATTGGATTATTTATTTCTGTTATTAAAATGTGTCATTCTTTTTTATTTTTGATCCTGAATAGCGCAATTGATGTGTGGTTATGCAAACTCATATCACACTGAAATGTAACACAAAATAAAATAACAATTTTGGACCATATAAAGGTTCAGGGCTGGACCAAAAACATCCAGGGTTGAAGCCCCGGAGCCCCGGCCTAATGACGCCACTGGCTGTGTGTAGTAGTTCAAGTGCAACCCATTCATTTGATGAGGCATTTGCACTCATAAAAAAGCCACACAACACAGGAGTATACGAAGTATATAACCAATTGTATTTCCCCTCTGTCAATGTACTGTACACATATTAAGGTTAATTTCACAGGAACACTTTACAATATCATTGAGTTAGGACAGGAATATACTCTGAGAAGTTTATGTTGAATGGCACTTCATAAAAAAATAAGATGAAATTACAGAAATTGAAAATGTAAACATGATACAACAGAGAGAATGGCAACAACAGACAAAGATAGCCAGTTTTTTCAATGTACATAAAACGAAGAAATGAAACAAAAGAGTGCACATCATCCTTTGTGTTTTCTCTTGATACGTTTACATACAATCACTAACCTGTCCTTAATGGAAATGTCATGTTATTCAACATTGAAAAAAGAAAATACTTATAATGGGTCTCTGTAGTCAGACAATGGTGTCTCATCATAGACAAAATGCTCCCTTTCATCTGTACCGGATTAAAAGGAAACATAAAAAACGGAACTGCAGGAATGGTAACAAGAGAAACACAGAGGTATCTGAGAAATAGCTATACAATTCACAAACCTTCAATAGTTCATCTCACAGAACAGTCTTTTATTCATGGGTAGAAAAACCAGAATACATGTTTGGTTTGCTTTCAAAGGTAACACAGTATTTATCTCTCAAAGAGATTTTTCTACTGTTTGTGCCTTTCCAGTTTTTTTTGTGTGCCAATTTTGAAGAAGGAAAGCGAAAGCCAGCCTCTTGACACAAGCTTGAGAATGTCCCCCCCCCCCACAGGAACACCCAGAAAAAGTTATTCAAAAGTGACTGTGTCCTGCAGCTCCCTTTCATTTTCACTGTCTCTACTTTCCTCAAAGGGGGATCTGGCTGGAGTGTTGACAGTGGTAACCGTGGGGGCAGAACATCTCTCACATGAAGTATCTTTTTCATGCCTGTGTCGTCCCCCCCCCCCCCCCCCCCCCCGTGTACTCCGACAAACACAGAAGCAATGCTTTTTCAAACCCAAGACATCTATACATACAAATATGTTTACAGAGCAATGTCTTTGCTACAGTAGCGTTTTGCTTTGTGAGATGTGTTAAGCTTGAGGAACTTGTTCCTGGATGGAATGAATGACACACTGTAGATTTGGTGATCTCTTCTCACACAGAGATGAGAGAATCCAGCTCATCTCATCCATCCAGATAGTGGGTTTGTTGGCTAAATTCTGCGAATTGGTGTATTCCCTTTGAAAACCTGTAGTTTCCCAAAAGGAAACATGGTTCAATGATATTGGACCATTAACATAGCACCGTGGACAACCAGAGAGATAGACAGAGTGGAAAGTCGTTTTACGTGGGATAACACAAAATAGGGTAGGCTAGTCTGCAGAGAAGGTGGGTCACCCAATCTCCAACTATGGGTATGGCTTTAGTTTAATCTAGTAAACTCTACTGGTTTGCTCTGTCCTTATCTACCATAATGACCTTTCAGTACACACTGATACCGCTGACTTCATTACAAAGACATAGGGACTTGAGATAGAGCATGATGAACTGACATTCATGCAAACCTGGTTCTATAGTACAATGGTTTAAACTGAGTTTTCACTGGGAACCATAACCATACAGTTGATAGATAGTGGTGCTATATACAAACACAGCAAAATGAATATGCTTCTTATCCTGTATGAAATGGTATGTTATCCAATACAATATTTGGTATGTGATACAAATTCTCAAAGCATAATTTAACAGGAATTGGGGAAATACTGATCGCAGATTCGATTTTTTATTAAATTTTTTTTTGCCACAAATGTAACAATTACACCCTACACTTTGGATATTTATCAAGAGGATAATGTGAAAGTGAAATTCTTTGGGAGAACCCCCTTTCCATGATTTTCCTCTATCCCAGTGTATCCCAACAGTCCCCGAGTACCCCCAACAGCACACATCTTTGTTGTTGCCCCGGACAAACTCACCTGATTCAACTGATTGAGGGCTTGATGATTAGTTGACAAGTTGAATCAGGTGTGCTTCTCCGGGGTATTCGAGGACTGGAGTTGGGAAACCCTGCTCTAGCCTATCTCTCTCGCTCTCTCCTTCTCTATCCATCCCTCTCTTAGACATAATACTCTTTGTCTTTGTTCTTCTTGCCCTTGGTTACTGTCTTAGCTACTGCAGCCGTGGTTGTGCTTGGTGTCTTCTCGAGCTTGACCATGGCCCCGTTGCCCTCGGAAACTGGGTTGCTGATGAAGTTGTGTCCCTGGTCCGTCTGGTAGGAGCTCTCGTCACGGTTGCGGTACTTGTACATGGCGTAGAGGAGGATGAGAATGCAGAGGGCAGCAGCTGCCACAATGCCAACCACCATCCCTGTGGTGCTACTGGACTCCCCGATCCTATCCACCAGGCCGGGGTGCATGACCTTCTCACCAGGGGCTGTAGGGTCGGCTGTGGGCACATGGGGGAAATTGGGAGGGTAAGTTAGTCCAGGTGTATACCGGGATGACGGAGGGGCAGGGGGCAGAAGCACCTGGTCACGGGTGTTCATTTTGCCCGCGGGGATGTGGAGCTGGTCAGGGTTGGTGGTGGGAGCATAAGGAGGGGGGCGGGGATTGTGGGGTTTCTGTGCCCCACCCTCACCAACGGCGGGGGGAGGAGGAGGATGCAGGACTGTCCTGTCAGTGACCAGAGGGGAGTTTTTGTAAAAGTCCTCATCATCTGATTCCGTCATCTCCCCAGAACCGAAGGCTGAGACCTCCACAGGGTCACCGCAGTCCTCCTGATCCGGGGGGCAGGGAGGGTGAGGGTTGGAGAGCATCAGGGACTCTTTGGTGGTCTCAAGTGGGGACAGGGAGGTGGGAGGAGGGGGGATAGCAGGGTAACGGGTGGCGATGGATGGGGGCTCAAGGGAATCCACTGTTATTATAGGCAACACTAATTCACCTCCTAGAAAAGACAAAGAGAGGGTAGGGGACACACATTAGAGGAGCATTAGGAGACCCCAGACACGAATAATGAACAATTGTGCTCATTACATTACAAACACAATATGCTCATTATATAGCTACAATGTTCCAAATCATGTAATATTACGCCATGTAGGGGCAAGATAATTAATATGGAAGATATTTAAGTATACAGTATTATCTATAATATGGATTTGCTTACAAGTTCACATTTCTGGGAAAAAAAAGACAGCAAACCATGGGATAAGGTCACTTACGTACATCAACATATTGCCACATGATTTTTGCATGAAGAGAAAAACAAATTCAAAAACAGCTGCATAACATTGACATACATCCTTAATTATTTGATTTTCAGTTGCAGACGGATGTGTGCCAGTAACAATATTTGTTAGTTTACTAAGGTTGAACATCCTTGATGTTTATAGAAACATAACCACACCCCCTCAAGCCACCTCAACAAAATGACTAAAAACCAAATATCAAGGTTAGAAAGACAATGACAACAAGTCAAGGGCCCGATTCACCTCTACTGACAGTGTTATTGATAAAAGAGAGTGTCAGGGAGGGGCAAGAGGATAGGTGGAGAAAGAAGGATCATGACAATGACCATTTGTCTGCATAAATTGGGACATCTTACAGGACAAACTGGCGACAAGTAAGGCCAATCGTCTATCATGATCTAATGTCGCGTTTGAAACTCTTGAAACATTTGCATGAAAACACGCCTTTTATCACACAGACAAGTAAGAAAAAAAACGACCCCTTCGTACATCACAGGAGGTTGGTGGCACCTTAATTGGGGAGGACAGGCTCGTGGTAATGGCTGGAGTGGAAAAACTGGAATGGTATCAAATACATCAAACACATGGTTTCCAGGTGTTTGATGCCATTTCATTTACTCCCTCCAGCCATTATTATGAGCCGTCCTCCCTTCAGCAGCCTCCTGTTTTGTACAGTTGAAGTCGGAAGTTTACATACACCTTAGCCAAATACATTTAAACTCAGTTTTTCACAATTCCTGACATTTAATCCTAGCAAAATTCCTTGTCTTAGGTCAGTTAGGATCACCACTTTATTTTAAGAATGTGAAATGCCAGAATAATAGTAGAGAGAATTATTTATTTCAGATTTTATTTATTTCATCACATTCCCAGTGGTTCAGAAGTTTACATACACTCAATTAGTATTTGGTAGCATTGCCTTTAACTTGGGTCAAATGTTTTGGGTAGCCTTCCACAAGCTTCCCACAATAAGTTGGGGGAATTTTGGCTCATTCCCCCTGACAGAGCTGGCATAACTGAGTCAGGTTTGTAGGCCTCCTTGCTCGCACACAATTTTCAGTTCTGCCTAAAAAATCTCTACAGGTCTGAGGTCAGGGCTTTGTGATGGCCACTCAAATACCTTGACTTTGTTGTCCTCAAGCCATTTTGCCACAACTTTGGAAGTATGCTTTGGGTCTGTCACGCCCTGACCTTAGAGAGCCTTTTTATTCTGTATTTTGGTTAGGTCAGGGTGTGACTAGGGTGGGCATTCTAGTTTTGTTATTTCTATGTTGGCCTGGTATGGTTCCCAATCAGAGGCAGCTGTCTATTGTTGTCTCTGATTGTGGATCATATTTAGGCAGCCTTTTCCCACCTGTTTGTTGTGGGATCTTGTTTATGTATAGTTGCCTTGAGCACTGCAATACTGCACGTTTGTTATATTCTTTGTTGTTTTGGTTGTAAGTTTCATTATTAAATATCATGTGGAACTCTACGCACGCTGCGCCTTGGTCCACTCATTTCAACAAACGGGACAGGGTCATTGTCCATTTGGAAGACCCATTTGCGATCAAGCTTTAACTTCCTGACTGATGTCTTGAGATGTTGCTTCAATACATCCACGTAATTTTCCTGCCTCATGATGCCATCTATTTTGTGAAGTGCACCAGTCCCTCCTGCAGAAAAGCACCCCCACAACATGATGCTGCCACCCACATTCTTCACGGTTGTGATGGTGTTCTTCGGCTTGCAAGCATTCCCCCTTTTTCCTCCAAACATAATGATGGTCATTATGGCCAAACAGTTCTATTTTTGGTTCATCAGACCAGAGGACATTTCTCCAAAAAGTATGATCTTTGTCCCCATGTGCAGTTGCAAACCGTAGTCTGGCTTTTTTATGGCGGTTTTGGAGCAGTTGCTTCTTCCTTGCTGAGCGGCCTTTCAGGTTATGTCAATATAGGACTTGTTTTACTGTGGACATAGATACTTTTGTACCTGTTTCCTCCAGCATCTTCACAAGGTCCATTGCTGTTGTTCTGGGATTGATTTGCACTTTTCGCACCAAAGTACGTTCATCTCTAGGAGACAGAACGCGTCTCCTAAGCGGTATGACGGCTGCGTGGTCCCATGGTGTTTATACTTGCGTACTATTGTTTGTACAGATGAACGTGGTACCTTCAGGCGTTTGGAAATTGGATGGATGAACCAGACTTGTGGAGATCTACAATTTTTTTCTGAGGTCTTGGATGATTTAGTTTGATTTTCCCATGATGTCAAGCAAAGAGGCACTGAGTTTGAAGGTAGGCCTTGAAATACATCCACAGGTACACCTCCAATTGACTCAAATGATGTCAATTAGCCTATCAGAAGCTTCTAAAGGCATTACATTGTTTTCTGGAATTTTCCAAGCTGTTTAAAGTCAGTCAACTTAGAGTTTGTAAACTTCTGACCCACTGGAATTGTGATACAGTGACTTATAAGGGAAATAATCTGTCTGTAAACAACTGTTGGAAAAATTACTTGTGTCATGCACAAAGTAGATGTCCTAACCGACTTGCCAAAACTACAGTTTGTTAACAAGAAATTTGTGGAGTGCTTGAAAAACGAGTTTTAATGACTCCAACCTAAGTGTATGTAAACTAAGTCGCTCTGGATAAGAGCGTCTGCTAAATGACTTAAATGTAAATGTAAATGTAAACTTCCGACTTCAACTGTACATGTAATACATTTCATGAGTAACCCTAGTAATGAATGTGACTACTATGAAGCCCTGCTGCATTGGGTAATTTGGTGAGCTAAAGACTAGAACATAGAAGAGGAAATGCTCCTCTGTCTCAGCGCTAGGTGTGCCACAGATCTGTCCAACCCCACTCCTGACCTTCACCATAACGGCCTTTCAGACTACGCCAGGATATTTGTGTCTTTGCAGCCTTTCTTTGACAGCTCACACTGACCAGGGCCAGGCAGGCAGTAGTGAAATATGGAGCCGTTCTGAAAAGGTCAGAAGCAGTGATAGCTGTAGGAATATTAAGATCAGTCATCCACACCAGAACCTTCCATGAGCTTGATATTATGAATACGGCCTCCGACAACCAAATGTAGGCCTACATGAAGGCCTCAGCTATTTCCCCCCGTTTGTTTCTTATTCTGTTTATGGGAGTGCACAAGGATAGCATGAGATCTTCTCATCTTGAGATAAGATCTTGCTCGCTAGTGGCAGTAATGAAATCTCCCCTAACAGCGAGTTCAAAGCAGAGGTAGTAGCTGAGGAAGAGACGAGCGATGAGAACAGACAAAATTACAACTTTGAAAGTAGCGATAGGGCTAGATCAAGGCACATTCGATTTTATCCATGAGCTCATTAAAACCTTATTAAATTATTAAATTAAAGCCTATTGGTCCCTAGTGTAGGAAGACAGTAGGTGATCCTAGGAGGTCCTGTTCCCTCCTAGGGCCTTGGTATGACACTGAACCCCAGACCAGGGCTGACAGACAGACTCACCTGTTCCAGGCTCACACTCCTCCAGGTCCTCGTCATCACTGGGACACTCAGCAGAAGCCACCAAGATGTCATCCGAGTTCTGAGACTGCGGAGAAGAAGAGGACACAATGTTGCTGCTTTGTAATCTATACAGTATTCAATCTTTCAAACACTTAGTTGTCAACGTCGAACATTAATAAAAGAATAACACAACGTTATTCCCGCAAAAAAGCCTTGCAAGTGAAACTTCAATATTTGAGAATACTTCAGAAAAACTAAGGCTGGAGTATTGCACTCCTTGCTTTTTCCACCAGATCAATAGTAGAAAAACAATGAATTATGGGCCAGGATTCAATTTCACAGTGCTAGTTCCATGATGCAATGATTGTGCTCAAACAGAAGCATCTATTTTTCTTTCCTAATACCTCCCGTACCTATACATAAATTCATATCCCAGACATATACAGAAGCTATATAAATATCATATACAGTGAGCTCTGTCACGTTCCTGACCTATTTCTGTTAGTTTGTTATATGTGTTAGTTGGTCAGGACGTGAGTTTGGGTGGGCATTCTATGTTTTCTGTTTCTATGTTGGTTTATTGGGTTGCCTGGTATGGCTCTTAATTAGAGGCAGGTGTTTGGCGTTCCTCTAATTAAGAGTCATATTTAGGTAGGCGTTTTCACAGTGTTCGTTGTGGGTGGTTGTCTCCTGTGTCTGTGTATATGTTTGCACCATACGGGACTGTTTGCGGTTTGTTTGTTTTATGTAGTCTGTTCCTGTTCATTGCGTTCTTCACGTTATATGTAAGTTCGTCGTTCAGGTCTGTCTGCATCGTTTATTTGTTTTGTTTGTTTATGCAAGTTTAGTTTGTTTTTTCCGTCGTGTTCAATAAATCATGTCATTTCACTACGCTGCGCCTTGGTTCGATCACTATTCCTCCTCTTCGGATGAAGAGCAGACTGTCAGATTTTATGAGGGTATCTTCATCTTTATCGGGTGAACGATTTAGAAATTACAACTCTTTTTGTACATAGTCCCCCCATTTTAGGGGACCAAAAGTATTTGGACAAATTCACTTATATGTGTATTGAACTAGTAAAACGTTTAGTATTTGGTCCCATATTCTTAGCACGCAATAACTACATAAAGCTTGTGAATGGATGCATTTGCTGTTTGTTTTGATTGTGTTTCAGATTATTTTGTGCCCAATAGAAATGAATGGTAAATAATGTATTGTGTCATTTTGGAATCCCTTTTATTGTAAATAAGAATAGAATACGTTTCTAAACACTTCTACCTTAATGTGGATGTTACCATTTTTTACGGATAATCCTGAATGAATCGTGAGTAAGGAGTGAGAACGTTAGAGGCATAAATATCATACCCCTCCAAAAATGATAACCTCCCCTGTTATTGTAACGGTCAGAGGTTAACATGTCTTGGGGGTATGGTATTTGTGCATCTGTAACTTTCTCACTCATCATTATTCACGATTCATTCATGACTATCTATAACCATGGTAGCATCCTCATGAATGTAGAAGTGTATAGAAAACATATTATATTCTTATTTTCAATACAAGTGACTCCAAAATGACAAAATACATTATTTACCATTCATTTCTAATGGGCACAAAACAATCTGAAACACGACCAAAACAAACAGAAAATGCATCCAACAAGTTTGTAGAGTTACAAGCTTGATGTAATCACTGCGTGCTATGAATATGGGACGAAATACTACACTTTTGACTACTTTAATACACATTATAAGTGAACTTGTACCAATACTTCTGGTCCCCTAAAATGGGGGGACGAAGTATAAAAAGTGCTGTAATGTCTAAACGGTTCACCCAATATGGACGAAAATACCCTCAAATTTAAGCTGACAGTCTGCGCTTTAACCTCACAGTCATTGTATCATTTCAAACCCAAAGGTCTGGATTACAGAGCCAAAACAACAACACATTTGTCACTGTCCCAATGCTTTTGGAACTCACTGTAGTATGATCCGGAGATTACACGAATGCCTCAGTTTGTTCTCACATGTCAAGGCACAGAAACCTCACGATAAATCACATCTGCACATGTTTGATATGAGACACCACTTTTTTTGACAGCTCTCACATACAGTATATTAATCATTGGCCTGCCCTGAGCTCTTCTCAAACATTGTTCCATCAAACTGTCATCACAGTTTCTAAGACAATGTTTTCAATTCAAACATGTATTCAACTGTCACAGTGTATTATTTACCTATATAAAATATCAAAAGAATAGATACACTGAACTATTTTGAGGAGAAAGGCAGTGTCAGTAAATGTAGAAATAAATGCAGTTACTACAAGCAGGTGTAGCCAACCCTAAAGCTGTCTGCCATTATGACCTTCAGAAAGAGCATTGAAATTCAACAAGGGCTTGAGAAATCTAGTCGATGTAAATCTATGCTAATGACCTAGATTTACATAGACAGGGAGGTTTGGCATTGGAGGTAAGCAGTTAGGCCATGATTGACATCAATTTATCGCCTTCATTATCGTATGGACAAGCCTAATCAACTTATTTAGCTGGAGGAAGGAGCCTTTGTCCCACCGAATGCAATCAATGCATTTACAGGGTTCGGATTTAGCTGGAGCTTGACATGCTTACTGGGCAATGGCTGTTACAGAGTACTGTCATCCATCAAATATGCTTTGAAACATCTGGAGGTGTGGTTAGTGTATGAAAAGGTATCGAAGCTTTGTTTTTTCACAATAAAGCTTTAGCAACTGTGATCAGAACAATTGCTTGGCCTTTTGAAAACTGTAGGACGATTAAAGAGTTGTCTTGTCTGGCCCTTGTGTCTTACTCTCTAATCCACACGTAACAAAGAACAGCATTGTTGTGGCGTTTCGATTCTCTAATTAAAACATGCTTTATTGCTGCATATTAGATCTGCCTGACTGCGTTCATAAAGCAATTACTCCCTCCCTTCCTGTGTCTGTGTATACAACGCCTGTAGTTTCATAAGCAAGTTTATTGTTTATGGTGGAACTGTAGGTATTATTCATTTGGTTTGTTGTCGTAATTTATGACATGACACCATGACAAATGTTCAGCTCAGGTACACGAAACACTTTCAATGTAAACCACTGCCTGAGAAAATGATTACAGTATCTTATATCCCACTACTGTCGTCTAATGGCACAGAGGGAGTTAGCTGACTGTGAGAATGATTGAGCTTGTGTTGTTCATTGGCACATATTCATAGGACGTCCCGTGCTAATCTTATGAGGAACCTAGAAAGTACAGGATGGAGAATAAATCATAACCACAACAGAAGAGAGAGGATTGGCAAGTGAATACACTGCCACACCCTGATCAGTTTCACCTGTTCTCGTTGTTGTCTCCACCCCCACCAGGTATCGCTTGTTTTCCCCAGTGTATTTATCCCCGTGTTTCCTGTCTCTCTGGGCCAGTGTATTTATCCCTGTGTTTCCTATCTCTCTGGGCCAGTGTATTTATCCCTGTGTTTCCTATCTCTCTGGGCCAGTGTATGTATCCCTGTGTTTCCTATCTCTCTGGGCCAGTGTATTTATCCCTGTGTTTCCTGTCTCTCTGGGCCAGTGTATTTATCCCTGTGTTTCCTGTCTTTCTGGGCCAGTGTATTTATCCCTGTGTTTCCTGTCTCTCTGGGCCAGTGTACTTATCCCTGTGTTTCCTGTCTCTCTGTGCCAGTTCGTCTTGTATGTTTTTCCAAGTCAACCAGCGTTTTTCCCGTTCTCCTGCTTTTTGCTATTCTCCTTTTTCTAGTCCTCCCGGTTTTGACCCTTGCCTGTTTCTGGACTTTGCCTGTCTGACCATTCTGCCTGCCTTGACCACGAGCCTGTCGGCAGTTCTGTACCTCCTGGACTCTGATCTGGTTTTGACCTTTTTGCCTGTCCACGACCATTCTCTTGCCTACTCCTTTTGGATTAATAAACATTGTAAGAGTCCGACCATCTGCCTCCTGTGTCTGCATCTGGGTCTCGCCGTATGTCATGATATACACAGGCGTTTGTCTCTCCCAATCAGAGTGTTCGAGAACAAATGACATTGAATATAACTTAAACTTGTACTGTTTAATATTTCAAGTGACTAATGTTGTTTTAAATATTCAGACAGCCCGTGAACATAAATCATGTTTTCATGTGTTGAAAGGACAAGCTTGGAAGTTAGAAATATTCTGCTGGGGGCCTAATAAGAGCAGCTCTGAGGTGGTCTCTCTGTAACCCCCCCCCCACCCCCCCTTTGCTCTGCTGTTCTCCCTATAGGGCTATTTATATTAGCCCAAGGTTCTACGTGGGGTTGAATTGTGGTTCATCAACATTCATGCAAATGACTACCGGAGTGCTGGATATGGAAATAGGCAGTTTAGCCATGACTGGCATAAATTGTTACTGAGTGTGACCTTCAATCATCTCTTGATCAACAAAGTCAAAGGCTGAGGGGGAAAAAAGGTTGAATCCACGAAATGGGGGCGTATTAAAGGATGGAGGTCCCTTGACAACTTACACTGAATGTGGTGGGGCCTTTTGCGTGGATCTATATGCCCACAGGCAGCCTAATACATATGCAAGTCGGTGTAGAGAAGGAAGTGTCGCTCTGTCTGCTAAAAAACCCTGTAAATGTTGCTTTTGGGGGATTTACAGCTTTGTAGCTGCAAAAAAAAAAAGAAAAGAGTGCATCACGCTGCTGAGGGAGTTTTAAAAACAGCACAATGACTTCCACAGGGTCTGATGGTTTTTTATCTGGTGTGCACTGTGACCATGACATTGAAAAGGCATCATACATGAATTCATTTCCCCCAACAAACCAGAAAAACACTTCCAATCGAGAGCTAACGCACGTTCAAAGACGTGTCTAGGTCCAGTGCTTTGTCTGTGCTCCCTTCTTGAAAGCTCTTGGTTTTAATGAGTAATTACAGCCTCTTATTGGCAGAGGCATGCCAGCATGGTTATGTTGAAAATGTGCAAAGGAATTGAGAGAGAGAGAGAGAGAGAGAGAGAGAGGGAGATTGCTCCCGTGAAAGTGCTCTTTAAGGGTTGTTTGGATTTGTCTGCCTGGTGAGTGGCTAAATGAGCTATAATGTAGATGGAGTGTCTGTCTCACGCAGCCAACCTCCTGATAATGGACATATTGTCTGTCTGGCGGAGTCCCTTCGCAAATCCTTCCCATCTAAATGGTTACTTATGCTGTCTGTCTAATGCCTTCAGCCCTAACACTAGCTCACCCACAGTCCTTGTCACAGTCACCTCTAACATTAGGGAAACACCATACGTACAGCTCCTTATTGTACAATGTTAAAACCAGGATTACTGAATGAGGGACAGTTAACATACGGAGTAAAATGGCTAGTCTTAGTTAGCGGTCATCATTACATCACCTCACGCACCATTGGTCACTAATAACGTTCAACATGGCCCTAGTACCCTGCCTCGCATGCCCACACCCGGCCTTCCCTCTGACCTGGGAGATGCTCTCTCTCATGCTGGGTGAGCGTTGCCTGCGGGTGGTGGTGGTGGCCATGGTGGTGGTGGTCTCCATGATGGTGGTGGACATGTCGGAGGCTGCCAGTGGGGTGGTGGAGGTGGTCTCAGTGGTCAGCACTGACAGTGAGTCTCCCACCAGCCTCAGGTTCCCCTCAGCCTGGACACTGGGGTCACTCTCTGCCGCCAGCGTCAGCACCTGCAGGCCATTATAGTAGAGGCCAGAGATCTGGCCCTGGAACGGCCGGCCCTTATCCTGACCCCCGATCTTTATCGCTGCCTGGCTGTTGAAGATGGTCAGCTGTCGTCCTGTAGTGAGTTATAGGGAGGGGAGGAAGAGGGATCGAGGTCGAAAGATAGAAACGGAGAGAAAGGAGAGAGACACAAACAGGCGGACATCCAATTACAGTATGAGTTATACCGTTCTAGATACCCAGAAGGGCCTTGGCAACAGATTTGGAACTCAGCACAACAAGTTTAATGATGGAAGTATATGTTCAAAGCTTGTCTGAAATGTTCAATTCAATGACAGTGGTCTGGTTTGTATATTTAGTCATCGTACTGGTCACATATATTGGCCCAATATATTCTGAGGGTAAGATGTGGTTAGTTTGAATGTTATATTGGTAAAGTATTTTCAATTGGTTAGTGTTTAAAAATCAGAGTTAGTGAATTGGCTCAATCCTGGTTATAGGGTCCCAAAAAAAATTGCTTTTCAAATCAGTTAAGTCTTTGCGAGATGGCACGATAATGCGTATCATTTTACTTACATTTCACTGTCAGTGTGTTTACATAGAGTAATGGGAGAAAAGAGTGTCATGGGAAATTGTAAGCGCATTACTTTCCTCCATTAAGCACAGGAAGTTGTTTCTCTGAATTGATGGACAGCTAGGGACAGGGCATTTCCCCTTCATCCTCTCAGTCATAAGCTGACGGACCAATCAGCGTGCTCCTCTGGGACCCACTCTACTGAGTGGACTGACTTCCTCTGGTGGAAGGGAAGTGTTTTCTCCCCCCCCTTCCTCCCTCGGGTTATCTAACTCCACCACTGACAGCAGCAGAAGCAGCACTGGTAAGCACTGTCCCTGTTACATCACCCAGTGAGTTCAGCATGTTGAGAGAGGGTAATGTAGTGTGCCAATCTCAGGAGAATTCTAATTAACTATGTAGCTGAGTGTTGCAGTGACAGTAACCTAGAGGTCTGTCAGAGTCTCAGCCCCTTTGTCCCTGAATGTGTGTGACATGGTTGCCAGGAATGCAGGGAAGTCATCTGGAGGTATAGCAGGGAGAGTATAGTGGTGTTTAGTGGGGTCACGTTAGTGTGTGGGTTTTTAGAATGGTCAATCAACCACAGCGTGGACTATAGATGATTAGAGCATTTAGAGAGACCAGGGTGTGAATTCAAGTGCAAGGTTTATTGTGGATACTTACACCTTGTTGCAAGACCCACAAACATTAGATGAAATGCTCTATGTTCCATTACCAGCTAATTATTCCAGTTGTTTAACAGGTTAGTTATCACTTTAAATATGTTTCTGTCACAAGAGGAATAATCAGATAACAACAAGGTAAGAAATTCAGCAGCTTCTAATTAAACACAATAATTGGAGGGATGTTAGTTAGTCAGGGGTTACGTTTAGTTCATTCATTTAAAAATCTCTGAAGAGGTGCAGCATCCCCAAATGGTCTGGGGATTGCAAAGAACACCTGGTAGATGTACTGTTACCCATTTGGTATATCTTTTTTTGAAAGGTACTAAATGAGACAAAGTACGTTACTCGAAATGGCTGTTGGAGGATATATATCTATGTTCCCCTCCTGGTCACTACGATCCACAGTCAATTTCAGTCCAAACATACCCAACATGTAGCTCTATACCGTACATAGGTAACAGCATTTGATCCTTTGTCTCTTGGCACTGCACCTCTTACAGGGATTTAGACAGAGGGATTTAACTGGATTTAGTAACTGTTTAATGGATTCATTCATTTCTTCTTTTCGGTTTACCTTTGTCGAGTAGCCACTCGTCAACTACCCGACCAAGTCGGTATGGGATTCTTTGTCTAGCAATAGCCAGGCGCTCATTATCAAAGTTCCCTTCAGAGAATTTGGAGAGACAGATTAGAGGTTAAAGTCTGGAAGTTGAAAGATCACAAGGTTAGAGACAGGGCATCATGGCTAACACGTTTAGCAAGTTAGCAATTTGAACCCAGCTTCAGGTTAAAAGAAACTTGTGCTTTACTTAGTGGTATTTAGTTAAGGGACAGTAACAAACGGTACATTAGTTAGAATGGTCTTTATTTCTATTTATAAAATACTTAGCTGGATCATTTAGGGGGATTGGTGTAACTATGACATTTTTAGCAAAGCATCAGGACTTAAATGCATACAACATAGAAGAGGTTTAACTGTAAGTGGTAGAAAACAGCAAAAAACAACAATCCATGCATTTGAAAGATAACAATTTAGAAGCATGAACACAGACATTTTCTGGTTGTTATCATCTCAATGGAAGGACATTACTATGGTGATGGTGACTGTTACGGGAAGTAGCCGTAACACAGGGTTCCTTGTTCTTGACGAAAGTGATTAACGATATCAGGAAAATGTTATACACAGACATTTCAATCAATTGTTGTTATTTACTCTGAACAGATCAACTTTATATATACAGTATAAACAGTCTATTAAGCGTGATAAACTTTACAGATATAAGATTATTATTTACTTGTGGAGGACATTCTTTTATTATAATGTCTTTGGAACTTTTAGCCCTTTTTCTCCCCGATTGGTAGTTACAGGCTTGTCCCATCGCTGCAACTCCTGTACGGACTCAAGAGAGGCGAAGGTCGGGAGCCACGTGTCTTCCGAAGCATGACCCTCCCAAGCTGCACTGCTTCTTGACACACTGCTTGCTTAACCCGGAAGCCAGCCACACCAATGTGTCGGAGGAAACAATGTCCAACTGGTGACTGAGGTTAGCTTGCAGGCGCCCAGCCCGCCACAAGGAGTCGCTAGAGCGCAAAGAGACAAGGCCATCCCAGCCTGCCAAACACTCCCCTAACCCGGACGATGCTGGGCCAATTGTGCTTCGCCTCATGGGTCTCCCGGTCACAGCCGGCTGTGACACAGCTTGGGATCAAACCCGAGTCTGTAGTGACGCCTCAAGCACTGCGATGCAGTGCCTTAGACCACTGCGCCAATCGGTATGCCCTATTGAGGACATTCTATTGTGAACAAATCAAAGGCTCCCAAGGTATGGGATATGACTCTATCTACTGCCAGGCATTGCTTTAATGAGATAATTCACTTTCTCCCTTGTCTGTGTGACTGTGGATGACACGCCTTGTATCAGACTCAAAATGAAATAACGAACCAAAAGAAGGACCACAATGGCATTTGAACTTTCTCTGTGACAGTTCTCATCTAGCTCAAAGCTCTCATTTCCACTGCTCTACTCCTTTCACATACGGTTACAGTAATGTTATGATTGGGCCAATTACTGACTGGGTTAGTGCCCCATTGGTGGAGTGCTAGAGTGGATGGAGCAGCCATTATAAAATAAAAAGAACCTTGGTAAAACGAGCCTTGAGCAGCACTCCACTTGATAGAAAGCTTGACTGTACCGGAACCAAACACCTGCTGTAGCATAGTAACGTAGTCTTACCCTGGTGCTCTTAACCTACCATAAAGATACAGTAGAGCAAAATGCCTGTGCCCAAATATGGGTATACAACTGATTGTCTGACTAGACACGACTTGTTATGTCAGATCATGTGTTGAATATCAAGAAAGTGGAGAGGGAGAGAGTTCTCTGTCATTGAGAACAATACCTTCACTAAAGTAGGTGGAGAATAGCTGAACTGCCCCTCTCAATTACAATCGAGAAAATAATTGACCAATTTTGGATAATTCTTTATTGTTAGTTTGGTCAGTGTGAGTGGAGAAGAAACAGATCATTATACTACATGAATCATAAGGATACGATGTAAAAATGTTTTGGATTTGATTTGTTAGATAGCATCATGGAGGAGAGATAGAAAGTGAAGGGACAAGGAGCAGACGACAGAATGTTATTTTTGAACCTTAATTTAACTAGGCAAGTCAGTTAAGAACAAATTCTTATTTACAATGACGGCCTACCCCAGACGACGCTGGGCCAATTGTGCGCCGCCCTATGGGACTCCCAATCACGGCCGGATGTGATACAGCCTGGATTCAAACCAGGGACTGTAGTGACGCCTCTTGCACTGAGATGCAGTGCCTTAGACCCCTGCGCCACTTGGGAGCCACACACCTCTTCCTCCTCCCCTTTTCACGCCACACACACAAACACACATCATCAGTGCTCTCATATAAAAGCTAATTTTACAGGCGGCGGGGGGGGGGGGGGGGGGGGGGGGGTTGGGGGGGGATAAAACGAAAGCTGAGATTTGGCTGAGGGTTCCTTCATTGCTCCGAGGCTGTGCGAAGATCCCATTCTCAGCATCCACTCTGCCACCGGCCAAGCTGGCTGCTACAATTACTGTGAAGAATCCGAATCCATCCTCTGCTAGACATACTCGGCAGGGCAGCTTGAGGGAAATGTGTCCATTTCAGATTGTTATTAGATTGTTTATGCAGTAGTTATCTGTGCCCACCATGTGGCGACTCCATAAAGTGCTCTGAATAGATAATATAGTGAAATGGCACATATCAAAACTGAATGCTGGGGCGTGCTGAAGAAAACAAATCAATTTACTCTATGGCAGAAGGCAAATTTCCAATTCCATTTGGACTTGCTCGCCAAGAGCATTCAACAACTGTCCCTGAATTTATGTGATATTTTCTGTTTGATGGCTCGAGCTGGACTCACCACGCACCTTCCTCCATGTCTGTGTTGTTAAAATACAGCCTGGATATCTCTCTCTCTCCCTCCCCCTTTCTTTTAATGTAGACTTATCTGGCCCTCCCACTCATCCCACCCATTTCAAAGTGTCCTGCTCCATGCCTTACCTGGTGGGTAGCGCTCGACCGGCTGGTTGTCCACCTGGAGGGTGGCGTTGCCACCACTGCGTGTGAAGCGCACAACATGGTACTTGCCATCGCTAACTATGACAGCCGGCTCGTCAATGGTGATGTCGTCTGTCCCCACGTTGAAGATCACACCAATCTTTCCTTGTTCCTGGAGATAGAAGAAACAGAAGAGACGTTTGACTTGGGGTGTCTGAAGGGAAAATGCACGCGAGAAATTCCCAAATCTAAAAATGTGTTGAAAATAGTGGCAGCAGTGTCCACTGATGAGTAAGACATTGGTATTGTTTTTGTTGTTACAGAGCTGCAGGGCTGGAAGTATCCTTGGTTGAGCAGCCCAGAGTTATCCACTGTGACATGAGCAGTATATTAGACTAGTGCGTCTCTAACTGTTCCATTCACCACATGCTTCCCTCTGCAGTCTGCATCAGGCTCCCTGATGTGGCTCACTAAAGATACGACCCTGCCGCTACTCTTCTACCAGAAATGACCTTACCCATCCCTCTCACTGCGTCTTCTCTCCCACCTGGAATCTCCATAACAGGTCAAAGTCACTTCCTCAGGTTGCCTCAGCTAGGAAACTGGGCTGGGGAGCCATTCACTACCGCGTGTGTGGGCGCTCTGTGCCCGACCGGGCTATGCACGTCTGTAGCCCCTGTGATGGGACTACAAGGTCACAGTGCTAATGTGGCAGCGTGAGAGCAGACTCACCTCCCTGAAGACCAGAACAGCGGTCTGACAGCTTCAACAATATTCCATCCCAGTCTATAGGGTGACACCCAAGCTTACTTCACACATCATTTGGTACTGTCAGTAATTTGGGATGTGGTATTGTGTCTTCATGAAGACGACAAGCAACCGGCGGGGTTTTTAGCGGGTAGCTTGGGAATTGATTCCCACACAGCCATTTGATGAGCAGAACCGAAACCAGTCGATCCATCAGTGTAGGCATCTGGAAGGGCAAACTGCCAAGAGGTTGTCACTGATGAGAGAATATGGAACCTCTCACCTCTCTGGGTCACGTCAACCGCTTCCGTCAATTCCTCAGGATAAATGAGGACAAAGTTAGAGGAGCATTACAGCCACCAGGAAATGATACTATGTAATATCCTGTCCATCCATATACTGCAGTGTGATGATGGTCATCTGTTATCAGTTATCTAGTTAAAATCTTGTCTAGTTATTTGATGACTTATCTTTGTTATTAACACTGTATGGGATTTGCACAGATGTAGCACCAATCCACCACATCAATGTTCTGAACTGACAGAACCTTGGAGTGACCCCAACACTGCTACCACCCAAACAGTACAACCCGTCAGTGTGTCCTCCTCTGCCTATTCCCCATAGGTAAATATTATACTTTTGTGCGCACATTTTATGGTGAGCATTCTCCTTTGCCAGGATAATCCATTCACCTGACAGGTGTGGAATATCAAGAAGCTGATTAAACAGCAAGATCATTACACAGGTGCACCTTGTACTTGGGATGATAAAAGGCTACTCTAAAATGTGGAGTTTTGTCACACAACACAATACCACAGATGTCTCAAGTTTTGAGGGAGCGTGCAATTGGCCTGCTGACTGCAGGAATGTCCACCAGAGCGGTTGGCAGAAAATACAATAAGCTGCCTCCAACGTCGTTTTAGAGAATTTGGCAGTACGTCCAATCGGCCTCACAACCGCAGACCATGTGTAACCATGTCAGCCCAGGAGCTCCACATCCGGCTTCTTCACCTGCGGGATCCTCTGAGACCAGCCACCCAGACAGCTGATGAAACTGAGGAGTATTTACAGTGCATTCGGACAGTATTCAGACCCCTTAACTTTTTCCATATTTTGTTACGTTACAGCCTTATTCAAAAATGGATTTAAAAAAAAATGTCCTTATCAGTCTACACACAATATCCCATAATGACAAAGTGAAAAGAGGTTTTTAATTATTACAATAAAAAGCAGAAATAACTTATTTACATAAGTATTCAGATCCTTTGCTATTAAACTCAAAATCGAGCTCAGGTGCATCCTGTTTACATTGATCATCCTTGAGATGTTTCCACAACTTAATTGGAGTCCACCTGTGGTAAATTCAATTGATTGGACATGATTTGGAAAGGCACACACCTGTCTATATGAGGTCCCACAGTTGACAATGCCTGTCAGAGCAAAAACCAAGCCATGAGGTCGAATGAATTGTCCGTAGAGCTCCGAGACAGGATTGTGTCGAGGCACAGATCTGGGGAAGGGTACCAAAACATTTCTACAGCATTGAAGGTCCCCAAGAACACAGTGGCCTCCATCATTCTTAAATGAAGAAGTTTGGAACCACCAAGACTCTTTCTAGAGCTGGCCGCCTGGCCAAACTGAGCAATTGGGGGACAAGGGCCTTGGTCAGGGAGGTGACAGAGAACCTGATGGTCACTCTGACAGAGCTCCTCTGTGGAGATGGGAGAATCTTCCAGAAGGACAACCATCTCTGCAGCACTCCACCAATCAGGCCTTTATGGTAGAGTGGCCAGATGGAATCCACTCATCAGTACAAGGCACAATACAGCCCGCTTGGAGGTTGCCATAAGGCATCTAAAAGACTCTCAGACCATGGGAAACAAGATTCTCTGATCTGATGAAACCAAGATTGAACTCTTTGGCATGCCAAGCGTCACTTCTGGAGGAAACCTGGCACCATACCTACGGTGAAGCATGGTGGTGACAGCATCATGCTGTGTGGATGTTTTTTAGTGGCAGGAACTGGGAGACTAGTCAGGATTGAGAGAAAGATGAACGGAGCAAAGTACAGAACCTCAGACTGGGGCCTATGTTCACCTTCCAAGAGAACAACGATCCTAAGCACACAGCCAAGACAATGCAGGAGTGGACAAGTCTCTGAACGTCCTTGAGTGACCCAGCCAGAGCCCAGACTTGAACCCGATCGAACATCTCTGGAGAGACCTGAAAATAGCTGTGCAGCGACACTCCCCATCCAACCTGACAGAGCTTGAGAGGATCTGAATAGAAGAATGGGAGAAACTCCCCAAATACAGATGTGCCAAGCTTTGTAGCGTCATACCCAAGAAGACTGTAATCACTGTGTAAGGTGCTTCAACAAAGTACTTTCTGAATGCACTGTATGTCTGTAATAAAGCCCTTTAGTGGGGAGAAACTCAGTCTGATTTGCTGGGCCTGGCTCCCCAGTGGGTGGGCCTTTGCCCTCCCAGGCCCACCCATGATGGCGCCCCATCCCAATCATGTGAAATCCATAGATTAGGGACTAATTTATTTATTTCAATTGACTGATTTCCTTATGAACTGCTCCCGCGCTCAGGTCTGTTCAACGCTGGTCCGACCAATCTGATTCCACGCTTCAAGACTGCTTCGATCACGCGGATTGGAATATGTTCCACATTGCGTCCAACAACAACATTGAAGAATATGCTGATTCGGTGAGCGAGTTCATTAGGAAGTGCATTGACGATGTCGTACCCACAGCAACGATTAAAACATTCCCAAACCAGAAACCGTGGATTGACGGCAGCATTCGCGTGAAACTGAAAGCGCGAACCACTGCTTTTAACCAGGGCAAGGTGACCGGAAACATGACCGAATACACACAGTGTAGCTATTCTCTCCGCAAGGCTATCAAACAGGCTACGTCCCAGTACAGAGACAAAATAGAGTCGCAATTCAACAGCTCAGACACAAGAGGTATGTGGCAGGGTCTACAGTCTATCACGGATTACAAAAAGAAAACCAGCCCCGTCGCGGACCAGGATGTCTTGCTCCCAGACAGGCTAAATAACTTTTTTGCCCGCTTTGAGGACAATACAGTGCCACTGACACGGCCCGCTACCAAAACCTGCGGGCTCTCCTTCACTGCAGCCGAGGCGAGTAAAACATTTAAACGTGTTAACCCTCGCAAGGCTGCAGGCCCAGATGGCATTCCCAGCCGCGTCCTCAGAGCATGCGCAGACCAGCTGGCTGGTGTGTTTACGGACATATTCAATCAATCCTTATCCCAGTCTGCTGTTCCCACATGCTTCAAGAGGGCCACCATTGTTCCTGTTCCCAAGAAAGCTAAGGTAACTGAGCTAAACGACTACCGCCCCGTAGCACTCACTTCCGTTATCATGAAGTGCTTTGAGAGACTAGTCAAGGACCATATCACCTCCACCCTACCGGACACCCTAGACCCACTCCAATTTGCTTACCGACCCAATAGGTCCACAGACGACGCAATCGCAACCACACTGCACACTGCCCTAACCCATCTGGACAAGAGGAATACCTATGTGAGAATGCTGTTCATCGACTACAGCTCAGCATTTAACACCATAGTACCCTCCAAACTCGTCATCAAGCTCGAGACCCTGGGTCTCGACCCCGCCCTGTGCAACTGGGTCCTGGACTTCCTGACGGGCCGCCCCCAGGTGGTGAGGGTAGGTAACAAGATCTCCACCCCGCTGATCCTCAACACTGGGGCCCCACAAGGGTGCGTTCTGAGCCCTCTCCTGTACTCCCTGTTCATCCACGACTGCGTGGCCATGCACGCCTCCAACTCAATCATTAAGTTTGCGGATGACACTACAGTGGTAGGCTTGATTACCAACAACGACGAGACGGCCTACAGGGAGGAGGTGAGGGCCCTCGGAGTGTGGTGTCAGGAAAATAACCTCACACTCAACGTCAACAAAACAAAGGAGATGATTGTGGACTTCAGGAAACAGCAGAGGGAGCACCCCCCTATCCACATCGACGGGTCAGTAGTGGAGAAGGTGGAAAGTTTTAAGTTCCTCGGTGTACACATCACGGACAAACTGAATTGGTCCACCCACACAGACAGCGTTGTGAAGAAGGCGCAGCAGCGCCTCTTCAACCTCAGGAGGCTGAAGAAATTCGGCTTGTCACCAAAAGCACTCACAAACTTCTACAGATGCACAATCGAGAGCATCCTGTCGGGCTGTATCACCGCCTGGTACGGCAACTGCTCCGCCCACAACCGTAAGGCTCTCCAGAGGGTAGTGAGGTCTGCAGAACGCATCACCGGGGGCAAACTACCTGCCCTCCAGGACACCTACACCACCCGATGTCACAGGAAGGCCATAAAGATCATCAAGGACAACAACCACCCAAGCCACTGCCTGTTCACCCCGCTATCATCCAGAAGGCGAGGTCAGTACAGGTGCATCAAAGCAGGGACCGAGAGACTGAAAAACAGCTTCTATCTCAAGGCCATCAGACTGTTAAACAGCCACCACTAACATTTAGCGGCCGCTGCCAACATACTGACTCAACTCCAGCCACTTTAAAAATGGGAATTGATGGAAATTATGTAAAAATGTACCACTAGCCACTTTAAACAATGCCACTTAATATAATGTTTACATACCCTACATTACCCATCTCATATGTATATGTATATACTGTACTCTATATCATCTACTGCACATATGTCAGAGTCAAGGCCCGCGGGCCACATCCGGCCCGCGAGAAGGTTTTTTACGGCCCCTGGGATGATCTTGATTTATTATTAGAACCGGCCCGCAGACCGCAGCAAGCCGGCAGCCCGCAGATCTTTTACACGCACCAATACTACATTTCCCACAATGCAACGGTGACGCACCGAGCAGTAGGCTGCTTCATTTCAATATTTATTGGCACAGCAGTCGTCAGCATCACAGTAAAATTAACTTTCAGATACCCATCAAAAATGGCAAAACGGAGGTGGACACTGAGAACCGGGGGTTTCAAACAAGGTGGGAGTCGGAGTATATGTTCACGGAGGTAGCTGGAAAACCTGTGTGTCTTCTGTGTGGAGAAAGTGTGGCGGTACTGAAAGAGTATAATCTGAGACGACATTATGAAACGAAACACGCGGACAAAAACAAGAATATGGACATGGAACAAAGGCTACAAAAGGCAGAGGAATTAAAACGAGGCCTCAAATCTCGACAGGCTCTGTTCAAAAAAGCCAAATCACAAGGCCAGGCTGCTGTCAAGGCCAGTTTTATTTTGGCAGAAGAGATCGCTAAATCAGCCCGGCCATTTACGGAGGGGGATTTCATCAAAAACTGCATGATTAAAGTTTGTGACGAAGTTTGCCCAGAAAAAAGGCAACTCTTTTTAAATGTGAGTCTGAGCAGAAACACCATTGCCGAGAGAGTAGACCAGTTGTCCATCAATCTAAAAGAGCAGCTTGTGAAAAAGGGAAAAGATTTCATTGCATATTCCTTGGCTGTGGATGAGAGCACCGACATTTCTGACATTGCCCAGTTGTCAATTTTCATCCGCGGAGTGGACTCCAGCCTAAGCGTGACAGAGGAGTTTTTGGCTTTACGTCCTATGCATGGCACAACTACGGGGCATGATTTGTATGAAGAGGTGTCAAGATGTGTAAATGAGATGGAGCTGCCTTGGGAAAAACTTGTGGGTTTGACAACCGACGGAGCACCTGCGATGTGTGGACACAGGAGCGGACTGGTGGCGAAGATACGGGAAAAGATGCAAGAGGAAAACGCGACAGGTGAGCTGACAGCTTATCATTGTATCATACACCAGGAAGCGTTGTGCGGTAAAGCCTTGAAAATGGAGCATGTAATGAGCATCATCACGCGCACAGTTAACTTTATCAGAGCCAAAGGTTTGAATCACCGCCAGTTCAAGGCATTTCTGACGGAGTTAGAAACGGAGCATGGTGATTTGCCTTATCACACAGAGGTGCGATGGCTAAGCCAGGGAAAGGTGCTTCAAAGATGTTTCGAGCTTCGTGAGGAGATTTGTCTGTTCTTGGACAGCAAAGGGAAAGACACAACACAACTCCGAGACGAAATGTTTCTGTGTGAAATGGCTTTTCTGTGTGACATTACGAGTCATCTGAATGCAATGAACTTGCAGCTGCAGGGTCGGGATCATGTCATCTCTGATATGTACAGTACAGTGAAGGCATTTAAAACCAAACTGACTCTGTGGGAGACGCAGATGCGGAAAGAAAATTTGAGCCACTTTCCCAGCTGCCAGACCATGAAAGAGAAGCTCTCTACCAGTGCGTTCCCGAGCGCACAGTTGGCTGATAAAATAGGTATGCTTGCCGCTGACTTTCGACGCCGATTTGCTGACTTTGAAGCACAAAAAAGCAGGTTGGAACTGCTCGGTAACCCATTTGCTGTTGACGTGGAAAGCTCACCACCAAACCTCCAAATGGAGTTGATTGACCTCCAATGCAATGATGCACTGAGGGCAAAATATGCGGCAGTGGGTGCTGCGGAGTTCGCCCGTTTCCTCCGACACAATGCCCCAGCTGCGCATCCAGGCTGCTCAAACGTTGTCTATGTTTGGCAGCACATACCTGTGTGAACAACTGTTTTCTTTGATGAACCTGAACAAAACATCACACAGAAGTCGACTTACTGCTGAACACCTCCACTCAATTCTGAGGATTTCCTCAGCTCAGAGCCTTACCCCGAACATTGATGAACTTGTGGAAAAGATGGGACACCACCAAGTATCACCCTCAACCTCAAACAAGTGAACATTACTGTGCAATCACATATTTAGAGTTTTTACTCAGTTCAAGTTTAAAAGTTAAAGTTTAATATTTGTTTTCACTGCATGTTACTTCTCCTTAAACAAAGTGTTGTTTTTGATTAATAGATTTTTGCACTTTATTTTATTGTATTTCAAACCAATTATATTTTAAAAATATTTCAGTTGAGTGGATGATAGAAAATTGCTATTATTGTTTTTTTCTTTGAAGTAAATTTAGCCCACTTTTGCTAAAATAGAAAATATAGGCTACTGATGGTGCCTTGAATACCGGTTTCTTTCATTTAATGTTCATGTTATGGGGATTTTTATATAAAGGAAATTTGTCTTTTGTGTCTGTTGAAAATTAAAGATTACTGACAGAGCCATAAGAAAATATTGCTGTTACGGCTGTCGCTTTCCTCATCCTCAGATGAGGTGAGGAGAGAAGGATCTTCAGACCAAAACGCAGGCTTTGGGAAATAAGCCATCTTTTATTTGATAACGATGATGGCAAAACACGAAACGAAACAAAACACTTTAACAAGCTTACAAAATAACAAAACGACGTTGACGCAACCTGAACATAAACTTACATAACTAAACATAAACTTACGTACAGGAAAACAGACGACATCGAAACGAAACAAACAAACGCTACAGTCCTATGTGGTACGAACATACATACAGACACAGGAGACAATCACCCACAAACAAACAGTGAGAATGCCCTACCTAAATATAACTCTTAATTAGAGGCAAACGCAAACCACCTGCCTCTAATCAAGAGCCATACCAGGCAAACCAAAACCAACATAGAAACAGATAACATAGAATGCCCACCCAACCTCACGTCCTGACCAACTAACACACAAAAACTAACATAAATAGGTCAGGAACGTGACAGTACCCCCCCCACAAGGTGCGAACTCCGGACGCACCAGCACAAAGTCTAGGGGAGGGTCTGGGTGGGCATCTAACCACGGTGGTGGCTCAGGCTCCGGGCGCGGTTCCCACCCCACCATAATCCATCCTAGCCTCCTCCCTCCAAGAATGTCCACCCTCTTTCTTCCCCCACAAAATCCTCTTAATAACATATCTAAGAATGACAACACCGGGACAGAGAGATAAACCAAGACAGAGGGATAGATAAGAATATAGAGGTAGATAAAGATAGAGAGGGAGATCAGGATAGAGGGGCAACTCCGGACTGAAAGGCAGCTCCGGACAGAGAGACAGCTCTGGACTGATGGGCAGTTCTGGGTATCTAGCCTTTTCAGGCTGAAGGGCAGCTCATGGCTGACTGACGACTCTCGACGCTCCTGGCAGGCTGACGGCTCTCGACGCTCCTGGCAGGCTGACGGCTCTCGACGCTCATGGCAGGCTGACGGCTCTCGACGCTCATGGCAGGCTGACGGCTCTCGACGCTCATGGCAGGCTGACGGCTCTCGACGCTCATGGCAGGCTGACGGCTCTCGACGCTCATGGCAGGCTGACGGCTCTCGACGCTCATGGCGCTCTGACGGCTCTGGCTGCTCATGGCGCTCTGACGGCTCTGGCTGCTCATGGCGCTCTGACGGCTCTGGCTGCTCATGGCGCTCTGACGGCTCTGGCTGCTCATGGCGCTCTGACGGCTCTGGCTGCTCATGGCGCTCTGACGGCTCTGGCTGCTCATGGCTCGCTGGCGGCTCTGGCAGATCCTGTCTGGTTGGCGGCTCTGGCAGATCCTGTCTGGTTGGCGGCTCTGGCAGATCCTGTCTGGTTGGCGACTCTGGCAGATCCTGTCTGGTTGGCGGCTCTGGCAGATCCTGTCTGGTTGGCGACTCTGGCAGATCCTGTCTGGTTGGCGGCTCTGGCAGATCCTGTCTGGCTGACGGCTCTAGCGGCTCCTGTCTGGCTGACGGCTCTAGCGGCTCCTGTCTGGCTGACGGCTCTGTAGGCTCATGGCAGACGGGCGGCTTTGCAGGCTCATGGCAGACGGGCGGCTTTGCAGGCTCCTGGCAGACGGATGGCTCAGATGGCGCTGGGGAGACGGATGGCTCAGATGGCGCTGGGGAGACGGATGGCTCAGATGGCGCTGGGGAGACGGATGGCTCTGGCCGGATACGGTACACTGTAGACCTGGTGCGTGGTGCCGGAACTGGAGGCACCGGGCTAAGGATAAGCACCTTCCTACTAGTGCGGGGAGCAGGAACAGGGCACACTGTATTCTCAAAGCCTACTCTATCCCTGATGCGTGGTACCGGCACTGGTGACACCGGGCTGAGGACAAGCACATCAGGATTAGTAGGGGGAGAAGATACAGTGTGTTTAGGGCTCTGGAGACGCACTGGTAGCTTAGTGCGTGGTGCCGGAACTGGAGGCACCGGGCTAGATACACGCACTACAGGGAGAGTGCGTGGAGGAGGAACAGGGCTCAGGATACGCACTGGTAGCCTAGTGCATAATGTAGACACTGTAGGTACTAGGCTGGGGCGGGGAGGTAGTGCCGGAAATACCGGACCGTGGAGGCGTACTGGCACTCTTGAGCATTGAACCTGCCCAACCTTACCTGGTTGAATGCTCCCGGTTGCCCGACCAGTGCGGGGAGGTGGAATAACCCGCACCGGCCTATGTAGGCGAACCGGGGAAACCATGCGTAAGGCAGGTGCCATGTATGCCGGCCCGAGGAGACGCACTGGAGACCAGACGCGTTGAGCCGGCCTCATGACACCTGGCTCAATACCCAATCTAGCCCTACCAGTGCGGGGAGGTGGAATAACCCGCACTGGGCTATGCACTCGTACAGGAGACACCGTGCGCTCTACTGCGTAACACGGCGCCTGCCCGTACTCCCGCTCTCCACGGTAAGCCCGGGAAGTGGGCGCAGGTCTCCTACCTGCCCTTGGCCCACTATCTCCTAGCCCCCCCCCAAGAAATTTTTGGGAATTACTTACGGGCTTTTTTGGCTTCCGTGCCAGACGCGTTCCCTCATAGCTCCGGTTCCTCTCTCCAGTAGCCTCCGCTCTCCTCAGTGCCTCCAGCTGTTCCCATGGGAGGCGATCTCTACCAGCTAGGATCTCCTCCCATGTGTAGGCACCCTTTCCATCCAAAACATCGTCCCATGTCCATTGCTCCTTTCTCTCCTGTCCCTTACTCCGTTTAGTTTCCCTTTGCCGCTTGGTCTTAGCGTGGTGGGTGATTCTGTTACGGCTGTCGCTTTCCTCATCCTCAGATGAGGTGAGGAGAGAAGGATCTTCAGACCAAAACGCAGGCTTTGGGAAATAAGCCATCTTTTATTTGATAACGATGATGGCAAAACACGAAACGAAACAAAACACTTTAACAAGCTTACAAAATAACAAAACGACGTTGACGCAACCTGAACATAAACTTACATAACTAAACATAAACTTACGTACAGGAAAACAGACGACATCGAAACGAAACAAACAAACGCTACAGTCCTATGTGGTACGAACATACATACAGACACAGGAGACAATCACCCACAAACAAACAGTGAGAATGCCCTACCTAAATATAACTCTTAATTAGAGGCAAACGCAAACCACCTGCCTCTAATCAAGAGCCATACCAGGCAAACCAAAACCAACATAGAAACAGATAACATAGAATGCCCACCCAACCTCACGTCCTGACCAACTAACACACAAAAACTAACATAAATAGGTCAGGAACGTGACAATTGCTTTATTTATCTGATCATATTGGAATATATTTGTTAGGTTTTCAGTAGGTTCAATTAGGTTCACTAGACTATATGCGTAATTTAAAATTTTTTCAATGAACATTCGAACAGTCCGGCCCTCGGCTTGTAGCTAAATTTTTTATTTGGCCCTCCGTCCATTTGACTTTGACACCCCTGATCTACTGCATCTTGCCATCTTTATGTAATACATGTACCACTAGCCACTTTAAACTATGCCACTTTATGTTTACATACCCTACAGTACTCATCTCATATGTATATACCGTACTCGATACCATCTACTGCATCTTGCCTATGCCGTTCTGTACCATCACTCATTCATATATCTTTATGTACATATTCTTTATCCCTTTACACTTGCGTGTTTAAGATAGTAGTTGTGGAATTGTTAGGTTAGATTACTTGTTGTTATTACTGCATTGTCGGAACTAGAAGCACAAGCATTTCGCTACACTCGCATTAACATCTGCTAACCATGTGTATGTGACTAATAAAATTTGATTTGATTTGATTTGATTTAACATTGAAATTGTTGCATGTTGCGTTTATATTTTTGTTCAGTATAATTCTTAATTAAATAAAAAACATTTTAGTCATTTAGCAGACACTCTTATCCAGAGTGACTTACAGGAGCAATTATGGTTATGTGCCTTGCTCAAAGGGACATCAACAGATGTTTCACCTAGTCGGCTTGGGGATTCGAACCACCGACCTTTCGGTTACTGGTCCAAACCTCTCGATCGCTAGACTACCACCAACAGTTGGTGCAGCAGCTAGCTCCTCCATTTCCTTGGCGACAGCAGTTCAGTTTGGGGTCAAGAGCAAACTCCTTCAGTCTGCATTCCTCACCTTAAGCCCTGTGATTTCTCCTGAATCCACAGTGCAGTAGGGGAAATGTATCTGAGCCCAGTGTTTCAAGATGAGGAGAGCCCCTACTGTGCACTCCACATTTCTCATACTGAAAGATCCCATTTTACAATCACCAAGTGTGACGTTCACTGACCCCATCAGTTATTTTCATGGAATTACAGGGTGACATTTCTCCTGGTGCAGCAGGGACCTGGGCTGGGGAGCGGGGGTGTGGGCTGGGGTATGTACAGGTTACATGGAAAGGCAGAGTACTTGGCTATTAGGAAAGGTGAGGGAAAGGACATGTTCTTCTCCAGTATTTACTGCCCTCCGGTTCACCCCCACGCGGCGCCATAAATTAGCTTGCCTGTTGAACGGCTGCCGGAATCAGTCAAAGGCATGCCCGTGTTAGCTGTGAATAAAGAGCAGGCTCAGGGTGTCTCCCACTCTTAGGCCATGGTCACGGTCACTGGCCCAGCTGCTCAGTGTGAGCTACTGTCCCCTTGCCACCACCTGGGTTATGTTTCTCTAATTTGCCATGCTGTCGCCAACACCTGTGTGTTCAGCCTGCTCCCAGTGCACTTTAGTTCACATTGCAGGGGAGACTGGGTGGATGCAACTTTGCAACTATTTTAAATGTAGTCACTCTGTTATTCACCACTGTGACTGGGGAACATGAAACGTAGCTAAGAACAACAGTGAGAGTGACACTCACTCTCCACACCGCCACTCTGCCTCTGCTACGGAATGGTGCTGACCGAGGTCAGGGGATGTGGTGGGTGTGGTGGGTGGTGTACATGAAGAGCAAAGCTATGAGAGCGTAGGCCCACTTTAGTGTGTTTCCGTGTGCATAGGAGGGACCACAGTACATCTTAACACGAACATCATGTTTCTCTGTTTGTTGCATAGTGTAGAGTGGGCCATCGCATGATCTTCCAATAAGGGGAGTGATTGCAAACCAGTCTGCTCCTGTCTTGCCAGCAGTGGTCCAGTCACAGACAAAGCAGGTCCACACCAGACTTCTCTCTGTCCTGATGGTTCTCCTGGTCTTTATAAACCAGAATCTGGACAACTAGTGTCAGCTCGAACCCCTTTTAAGCCTCCATGTCCTTTATTCTCACTGATTAAGAGTCCACGTTGAAGCCAGGCAATTGCTGGCTGTTGTTATCAGCAGTAGTAACAGTAGAGAGAGCGGGACCATCAGTGCTGTAGGACTGTAATATCTGACAAATCCCTATAAGAGCCTAAAGAACCATCTTGACTAATCTGGCCTGGAGGTAGAGTGCCTTCCCACCAGTCCCTGCACATCGGTGGGCTGCCGCAAGGCAAAGAAAAGCCTTTGGTCCCTTCAAATTGTGGTCTTTGTGAATATTGCAGTGACTTGAGTTTCTCATGGCCTCAGGGCTGCAGACACAACTGCTCCTCGCTTTTTTTCATGAAGCTATTCATATTCAGATGAGTGAATCGAGATGAATCACTTAGCCATCCTCCCAACCGGATGCCCACACATACCATATTAGAAGCCCAAATACATTATACTATGTTAAAAGTGCCACTGTGAGGCCTTTGTTTTCAGAAAACATGTCTTGCAATGGATTTAAATGGATCTACAGTACACTTATTCCATGAAGGAATGCAATTCTTACCTGAAAAACGGGTAAATGGGCATATTGGAAATGAATATGAATTAAAACCAATTAACTAGCTTCTGTTTCAAAGAAATCAATTCTACATTAGAGAAACAACCATGCTAAAACATAACGGATATACGGCAGTGATGATTCCTTGATTACTTGGAATAGTACAGTATGCATGCACCAAAAAGAGACGTTAGACATCAGACAGGACTTGGGTAGATTAGCAGAATTTTTAACATCCCCAGCAATATTGCCATATTAGGTTTATTGAAAAGCCTGAAAGTCACCTTTGCTTATTTCTCTTTGACATTCCCCCGTGCATAGCAGTGCTATTTTGCAGTCTCGCCCAAGGCTAAATTCTCATTGCCCTTGAGGCATGCCATGTAGAATTCATAAAGCGGCCATGGGGCTCTCTGGACCTAAGTCAGCCCCAGCCAGCCCCCATCTCCGGATAGGACAGCCATAAATCATTGAGTGGCTGTGGCTCTAGGGCCGGGCCAGAGACTAGGAGCTGAGCAAGTCCATTTGTCCTTCCTGATCACATTCAGGCCTGTTCTCTCTCTCAAATCAAATGATATTGGTCACATACACATGGTTAGCAGATGTTAATGCGAGTGTAGCGAAATGCTTGTGCTTCTGGTTCCTACCGTGCAGTAATATCTAACAAGTAATCTAACAATTCCCCAACAACCACCTAATACACACAAATCTATAAAGGGTGAATGAGAATATGTACATATAAATATATGTGCGAGCGGCATACGAAAGGTGCAATAGATGGTATAAAATACAGTATATACATATATGAATAATGTAAGATATGTAAACATTATTAAAGTGGCATTGTTTAAAGTGACTAGTGATCCATTTATTAAAGTGTCCAGTGATTGGGTCTCCATGTAGGCAGCAGCATCTCTGAGTTAGTGATTGCTGTTTAACAGTCTGGTGGGCTTGAGATAGAAGCTGTTCTTCAGTCTCTCGGTTCCAGCTTTCATGCACCTGTACTGACCTCGCCTTCTGGATGGTAGCGGGGTGAACAGGCAGTGGCTCGGGTGGTTGTTGTCTTTGATGATCTTTTTTAGCCTTCCTGTGACATCGGGTGCTATAGGTGTCATGGAGGTCAGGTAGTTTGCGTTGTGCAGACCGCACCACCCTCTGGAGAGACTTGCGGCTGAGGGCGGAGCAGTTGCTGTACCAGGCTGTGATACAGCCCGACAGGATGCTCTCGATTGTGGATCTGTAAAGGTTAGTCAGGGTTTTGGGTGACACGTTTCTTCAGCCTCCTGAGGCGCTATCCTGAGGCGCTGTCGCTGTCCATTTCAGTTTGTCGTTGATGTGTACGCCGAGGAACTTAAAACTTTCCACTTTCTCCACTGCTGTCCCTTCAATGTGGATAAGGGGGTGCTCCGTCTGCTGTTTCCTGAAGTCCACGATCATCTCCTTTGTGTTGTTGACGTTGAGTGAGAGGGTGTTTTCCTGACACCACATTCCAAGTGCACTCACCTCCTCCCTGTAGGCTGTCTCGTCGTTGTTGGTAATCAAGCCCACTACTGTCGTGTCGTCTGCAAACTTGATGATTGAGTTGGAGGCGTGCATGGCCACGCAGTCGTGGGTGAACAGGGAGTACAGGAGGGGGCCGAGCACGCACCCTTGTGGAGCCCCAGTGTTGAGGTGGAGATGTTGTTTCCTACCTTCACCACCTGAGGGTGGCCTGTCAGAAAGTCCAGGACCCAATTGCACAGGGCCGGGTTAAGGCCCAAGGCCTCCGGCTTGATGATGAGCTTGGAGGGTACTATGGTGTTGAATGCTGAGCTGTAGTCAATGAACATCATTCTTACATAGGTAATCCTCTTGTCCAGATGGGATAGGGCAGTGAGCTGTGAGCAGGACCTGTTACGGCGGTATGCAAATTGAAGTGGGTCTAGGGTGGCCGATAAGGTGGAGGTGATATGATCCTTGACTAGTCTCTCAAAGCACTTCATGATGACAGAAGTGAGTGCTACCGGGCGGTAGTCATTTTGTTCAGTTATCTTTGCCTTCTTTGGGTACAGGAACAATGGTGGCCATCTTGAAGCATGTGGGGACAGCAGGCTGGGATCGGGAGTAATTGAATATGTCCGTAAACATATTGAGTCGCTCTGCTGACTAAATAGCACCACACAGTCAACATACTCTACAACACCTGCTTGACAGCTAACTTAGGGCAGTATCTTTCCCTGTTCTGGTAAATAAAGGCCAAGCCTTGCAGGGTATTTTCTTCTCCAAACACTGTGTCTGGTATTAACATGGTCTGGCAGGTTCTGTCAGGAGAGGCCATTGTTAGTCTTCCACCCTGCTGTTGTGACAACGACATTGGCGCTTGTGGGGGCATTTTCCAGGCCTCTGGCTGCCCACCGTCTGGAACATAAAGACCCACCGACCAACCACTCTGTCTGGGTGCGGTTTCATGTTCCTACCTGCAGCTACTCTTCTGCTCCATGGCACACACAGCACAGATGGCCCATGTCCTGATCGTAACATTTGGGCCAGTTTCAAAGGATAAAGTAGAGCAATCATAGTGTGAGCCTGAAGGGGAGGCATGTCTAAAATGTGAGCCTTTACAGGAAACTGGGCGTATATCGCATTTCACTACTTCCCAGTAGGAACGTTAAAATAACATTTAAAAAAAATCAAAATGCATTTTTTGGGGTTTCAGAAATGCCTTCTTGAACATGTGAACTTACATGTGCCTTAATAACAAACTCATACGTAATCTGTGAATATAAATCAAATGTGAAATCTCAACTGTTTAGACACAGAGAAAATACAGAATCTTGCCTAGCCATGATTGGTTGAGATAATGAGGGGGCTGGGACATTCACGAGAAAGAGAGTCCATTCTGTCACTCGAGGCTTCTCTGTCAAATGGCTCGTCCTGCACTTTGCTACCATGGAATATTTGAAAAGGCCCGTTGGATTTACTAATAATTTCGTTCATGATAACATGCAAAGTGTAGATACAGCTTTCAATACCAGTGGTGTCCTGAATACAGCTACTAGTATTGACACAGCTCTGTCTTCTGTGGCGAAAGCAGTCTGGACTGGTAGAAGCGTGGGAAGGATTATTTTTGAAAGTGTTTCAGTCTGCTATGAATCATCATAATCCATACATCGGTAAGCATCTACAGTTAGAATGCTAAAATAGCTACATGCGTTATTGTCTCAACTGTATCAAAAAGTCATTTTCATTGCTAGCGATTGTTAGCTATATAGCTAGCTAGCTACACAGTTCCATACAGGTACCGTTATAGCAAATATAGTTAGAACTAACCCAAAATAGTTAATCTGTGTCGTTTACAGTGGGAAGAAATGAAGCATAGTGGGCAGAACAGGCATGGAGGTGGGCAAAGCCAAGCACGATCTAGTGAGATCCTATTGGTGCTTTAAAGCATGTATTTGCATATTTCCATTCGGGAATGCCTCCTCTGTGAAGTGGACAAACTTAGTTCGACCTTGCACTCCTTCTAAACTACACAATTTAAAAAAAAACTGTGGCAAAGGATCAAGTCTATAAAACCCAGTGCACTGTGTTCGTAACAGTTTTTAGTTTTGGGAACAGAGAAATGTATCGAGATCAGATGTTTCCTCGATGACAAAATTAGCAGAATGTCGGCTCGGTTTCACCTACTGTAGTTCCATCCTGTCCCACTACCCACGACTGGACTTCCTCTCACTACTTTTATTTGGTGGTGAGAAAACGCTCTAAACGGATGCTTCAGCTTTATAGCCCCATGTGACGTGTCTGGGTTACCCCTTCTGTCTGTGGTTATTCTTATTTATTTCACCTTTATGTAACCAGGTAGGCTAGTTGAGAACAAGTTCTCATTTACAACTGCGACCTGGCCAAGATAAAGCAAAGCAGTTTGACACATACAACAACACAGAGTTACACATGGAATAAACAAACATACAGTCAATAATACAGTACGAAAAAGTCTATATACAGTGTGTGCAAATGAGGTGAGATAAGGGAGGTAAGGCAATAAATAGGCCGTGGTGGCGAAGTAATTACAATATAGCAATTAAACACGGGAATGGTAGATGTGCAGAAGATGAATGTGCAAGTAGAGATACTGGGGTGCAAAGGAGAAAGACAAATAAATAAATACAGTATGGGGATGAGGTAGTTGGGTGGGCTATTTACAGATGGGGCTATGTACAGGTGCAGTGATCTGTGAGCTGCTCTGACAGTTGGTGCTTAAAGCTAGTGAGGGAGACATGTGTCCAGCTTCAGTGATTTTTGCAGTTCGTTCCAGTCATTGGCAGCAGAGAACTGGAAGGAAAGGCAGCCAAAGGAGGAATTGGCTTTAGGGGTGACCAGTGAGATATACCTGCTGGAGCGCGTGCTACGGGTGGGTGCTGCTATGGTGACCAGTGAGCTGAGATAAGGTGGTGCTTTACCTAGAAAAGACTTGTAGATGACCTGGAGCTAGTGGGTTTGGCGATGAGTATGAAGCGAGGGCCAGCCCTCGAGAGCATACAGGTCGCAGGTAAAAACTTGCTTGCTTAGTCCCGCAACGTGCCACTGTTTACAGATGGCTTGTTGCGGGACGAAGCCGGTTGCATTCTGCTGTTAATGTTGATTGGCGATGTGCTAAGGCATGCATGGCGATAATATGTTTCATGTTTGTCATGTTTAAGTAGCTAGCTACCAAAAATAGCCACTGTGGTGCGAACGCTAATCGATCAGCAAGCTAATCAAACCCATGTTACATTATAGTGACACATGCTAAGTTGGCTAGCTAGCTATTGGAGTATAGATTTTAAGGTTGGTTTTTTTGCATGTCCAACTAGCTGGCTAGCTAGATTAAAACCATTTACATCTAGCCAGCTGGTAATTACGAAGCGAAATGTTTGCTAAATCTAGCTAGTTATCTTGTGTCTGCATTGCCGTTGTTGGGCTGGAAGCAGGTGAAGTGTGTACAGTGCATTGTAGTACAGCTGTAGCAGTCAACAGGCAATAACAAACTATAGAACATTAATTCATGTTTTAACATATTTTTCTGGGATTTTCCTTTCAGCATGAACCTGCTCTCCGACACCAGTACAAGGAGATGATCGAGGGTGAACAAGCAACACTTCAGGTATTTTATCTTTGTACTTATTGCCTGGACTTGGGGGTCAATGAATGTTATTGCTGGTATGTGAGGTTTTAATGTCTTGTCTATTTTAGTCTGCTTTCCTCCTTTACAGCTTGAATTGTCTCGAGCCTGGTGTTGTTGTGGCCAAGGACCTTTCACTCAGATGGATCCAGGTCAGCTGCTGTGCAATGTTGACTTCCTTCCAGAGATGTGAACGCATCCCCCGGACTGGACAAAGCAAACATATATTTTTGAGAAGATCAGGACTTTTGCAATGAAAAGGCTATGGCCATGACATGTCTTGCTCCGAAGAGTAGGACAGAACTACGCTTTCAGGCACATGACCTGAACATGACCTGAATGACCTGAACCAAAGTTACTCAAAGGATCTTATGATATAGTGTCTAGATGTTGTTTTTATCTAAGCCTTTATGCGTTTTAGTTTGTTTCTAATTGTAGGCTACTACCTTTAACACTTACGTTAACGAAGTATTTTATTGTTGAAATCTTTTCTTCATTTTTTTTTTTAAAGCTCTACCTCACTGCCTTATCACATGGCCACATTCACGTGTTCCAATGTGAATCCTTTAAGAGATGCGTGGGTCTAAGGCTCTAGAGGGTGTGAATGAGTAAATAAAGAACAGCACTGTAGCTGTTCAATGCGAAAGGTTATCTTTATTATACAACAACAGGCAATGTAATACTGTAAATGGTTTGCCTAATGCGGTAACTTTCTGAGATAAATGTTCAGAGAATCCATTTTGGCAATTTGGTGAAAGTATTCTTTTTCCAAATATGTTTCCCAAGGATTAATGTAGAGTAAGTGTGAAAATGGCACAATGTTAGCGTTCCTTTTTCTCCTAAATGGGATTATACGTTCATCAACTTTTAAAGCGGCGTTACTTCCCCATGTTTCCTGCAACCACAGTGTATGATATGCCATTTTGAAGTTCTGAGTCTGTACTTTTATCCAACGTACAAAACACCGTTTCAAATGTCGGAACATAAGACTGAAAAGAGACGGTGGGTCACATATGTTGTTATTCTTTCCAATAAATATGGGAGATGGAGACCAATGAATGAATCGTGACTCGGTTACAAGATCCCTGCTGAGATCCCGCTGTGAGACAAAGATCCATGTGACGGTCGGATGCCACCCCATATAGTGCCTTTCTGCCAGGTCACCCCAAGGCCCTGTCCTATTACAACCTGCTCCTCAGAACCACACGTGACATCAGGGCTGCTGTGATGGGACTGCAGGGAACAGGGTTTCCGTTCCTAGGGAACAGTAAAGTCATTTTTTCTCTCCCTTTTCTCCTCATCCCTCTCTATCCCCCACTCTAAAAGGGACTGCATCTGTGCACTGTGAACCAGGAAATAGATGCCCATGTAAATAAAAATACTGAGATATCTGAGATCGGTGATATTGATATGTGATAGAAGGAATCGCTGCACATGGTGAGGGCGTGGCTATTTCCACCTTCCACGTGTAAAGACATCGATTTTCAAATTCTATCTTGTTTTCATTATCTCTGACGACATGAGAGCATGCAGGGTGCACTTTAAAGCCAGCTAACGTAAACAAAGACATACTGTACCATGTCCACTACAAAAGAGCAGAAATAAACAGCAACCATGTGTATTTGTATCTTTTCAGTATATCTTGTTTAACATGGCAGAAAGCACCACAATATTTATGCACTTTTCTGCACAACGCATGATTTGGGCATCATGATGTCCCAACAAAAATCATCTCACTTTTTGTATTTAAGTCTACATTTGAGATTTTTCCTCATTTCCTTATATATATATTTTTTAAATATATTTCCCCCCACAATTTTGTATTATCTAATTGGTAGTTACAGTCTTGTCTCATCGCTGCAACTCCCGTACGGACTCGGGAGAGGAGAAGGTCGAGAGCCGTGCGTCCTCCGAAACATAACCCAAAATAAGCCGCACTGCTTCTTGACACAATGCCAGCCGCCCGGGTTAAGTCAGAGGAAACACTCTGCACCTGGCGACCGTGTCAGCATGCACTGCGCCCGTCCTGCCACAGGAGTCGCTAGTGCGCAAAGGGACAAGGACATCCCTGCCGACCAAATCCTCCCTAACCCGGACAACGCTGGGCCAATTGTGCACCGCCCCATGGGTCTCCTGGTCACGGCCGGCTGCGACAGAGCCTGGACTCGAACGCAGAATTTCTAGTGGCACATCTAGCACTGCAATGCAGTGCTTTAGACCACTGCTCCACTCGGGAGGCCTAGATTTGTCCTAATTTCCGACAGTGTGCAGGTCTTCATCTCTTCTTGAAACCACCACAAACCAGAAACAACTAACACATCATCCTATGAAGTGGGTAAAGAAAGACAGAGCCATTCAGTCGTGCGGTTTAAAATGGAAAGTGATGGGTGGCAAGTCACCCTCCCTCCAGAGGCACGGGAGATGAAAAAGCTAAAAGTCCAATTTCAACATCAGGTAATGCCTCTATTTTGGTGTGTTGTGTGTTTTAAGGAGATATTTATAGCTTCTACTGCAACGTGGATCTTAGCAATATAATCAGGCTAGTTTCGACCAATTGTAGAGGCTAAAAAGACTATAATGGGATAAAACAAAAAAGATTTAAGGAAGAAAAAACGTTAATGAGAGTTGAGACATTTAAATGGTGGAGATCCATGCAACTCAAATCTTGGTCACAGTTGGATAACACATTCACATCAAATCACATTTTATTTGTCACATACGCTGAATAGAATCTTACAGTGAAATGCTTACTAACAAGCCCTTAACCAACAATGCAGTTCTAAGTAAAAAATAGATAAGTAAAAAAAATTGAAATAAAATGAACAAATAATTAAAGAGCAGTAGTAAAATAACAATAGCGAGGGTGTATAGGGTGTACCGGTACAGAGTCAACGTGCGGAGGGGCACCGGTTAGTTGAAGAAATTGAGGTAATATATACATGTAGGTAGAGTTAAAGTGACGATGCATAGATAATAAACAGAGAGTAGCAGCAGAGTAAAGGGGGGGGGGAATAGTCTGGGTAGCCATTTGATTAGCTGTTCAGTCTTATGGCTTGGGGGTAGAAGCTGTTAAGAAGTCTTTTGGGCCTAGACTTGGCGCTCTGGTAACACTTGCTGTGCAGTAGCAGAGAGAACAGTCTATGACTAGGGTGGCTAGAGTCTTTGACCATTTTTAGGGTCTTCCTCTGACACCGCCTGGTATAGAGGTCCTGGATGGCAGGAAGCTTGGCCCCAGTGATGTACTGGGCCGTACGCACTACCCTCTAAACATTCAATCATTTGAACATCCCACAACTTGTAATAGATTCAAAGAGTAAGCCTTCCCTCATGGCTGGAGTCCCCTCTTTCAGGAACAGGTGTGGTTGTCAATTATTACACCTCGCACCGCCTTGTCATAGATCCTCCCTCTGCTTTTAATCATGTCACATCTGTCCCAGGGCAACACACTGCTAAAAAGCTGATTTCCCATAGGAGGAACACTGCCTTTGGCAGCTGCTCACCAGTCACAGACACAGTAGCACAAATACTCGGATGTGGGCAGGAGGCTCAGTGTTGGAGCAGCACCCTGCATTCTCCAATCTGCCTCACTAACAAGTTATTGAATGGTTCGAACTCGCACTGGGTCATGAGGGCTATATGAATTTCTACTAATCCTCTTATCAGGGAAATTTTGTTGACCACATACAAAACAAAACAAACATGTTTATTCTAACACACACAGGATAGGTGCAGTGAAATGCACCTATCCGGTGCATTCCACTGCGCCATTTCATACAGCCATCCGGTGTATGTTCACTGCACCTATCCGGTGTATGCTCTGTACTACTATTGGGTCAGCTATAGTAGTACAATGCCCCTGGAGCAAATTATGCTTAAGTGCCTTGCTCGAGGGCACGTCGGCAGATTTTTCACCTTGAGGCTCGGGAATTCGAGCTAGTAACCTTTCGGTTACTGGCCCAATGCTCTAACCGCTAGGCTACCTTCTGCCCCTACAACTGACAACTCAAAAAGAGCCAAGAGATACACAGCTAAGATTCTGTAACAACAATAGTGTTACTTTCAGCCCCAAGGACAGGACTCATAGGGCTCAGCCAGTCTATGGTTGAGTTCCTGCCCGACTACATTGCAGACTTCTGCCAGATCTTACAATGCCGGGATCTATTCGGACAGGAACTCGTCCATTCAGCACCATAGACAGTGCTAACGCGTCTCATCCAGTGTAGCCCATTCAGTACCATGGACAGGGCTAACACGTCTCATCCAGTGTAGCCCATTCAGCACCATGGACAGTGCTAACGCAACTCTGCCAGTGTAGCCCATTCAGTACCATGGACAGTGCTAACGCAACTCTGCCAGTGTAGCCCATTCAGTACCATGGACAGGGCTAACACGACTCAGCCAGTGTAGCCCATTCAGCACCATGGAGAGTGCTGACGCGACTCAGCCATTGTCACCCATTCAGCACCATGGACAGGACAGATGACTTTGAGAGAGAGTGAGCGCAGAGAGTGCTGGCTGCTGTAGAGAGGCCAGGCTCATTGAGGCGTGGGCCGTGGTGGATAAAGTAGTTAGCTGTCATACTTTAGTAAAAGTAAAGATACCTTAATAGAAAATGACTCAAGCAAAAGTCACCCAGTAAATGTATGGAGGAAAAAATTATATATTTTCTTTAAGAATGTAGTGGAGCAAAAGTAAAATCTGTAAAAAAAAATATAAGTAGTAAAGTAGAGATACCTCAGAAAACTACTTAAGTAGTACTCGTTACTTTACACCACTGGGCGTGGGGAAGGTGGGCAGCTGGCCAAGATAAGTGCAACATGGTGGATCAACTTGTATGACACTTAATGCCCCAACTCCAGGGCTCGCCATCTCTCATGTGCCAAAAAACCCTGTTGTATAATCAAGTTAAGCAACACCTTTACAACAAGCTGCTAAACTAAATAATAAAGATAAAAATATGTCAATTCGATGGCTACAACAGCAAATGGACATAACCTTCCAACAATCCCAAATCACTAGCCTTTAGCACTGCATGCTAACTAAGTACCATAATGGGCCACAGCTGGGGGGAGGCTAATTTCATTTGAGTAATAATCTAGCAGTCAGTTGGGCTCAGCTAATTTACTCTAGGAAGGGTTCCAGCTCTTCACTTTCTCATAAGCCAAGCTTTTTTTGTCTGTCCTCAACTGATCAAATCAAATGATCCTTTAGCTTGACATTTAACTTTTTGTTCCACAAACCTCTTGGCAAAGAGAGATTGCTTGCACATGTCACTATGTCCAATAATCCCAACATTTATCTCTGTCCCAACTCCCCTGCTCCCTAAGGGCTAAACAGCTCCATTACACACGAGTTTTAATAGCACAAAATCTGTATTTTTTCTCTCTCCATGCAACAGTATTATGGGTACATCAGGTCTACGCAATACGTTGTCATGACTGTCCAGTTCTAACAAACTGTGTAAATGATGAATAAAGAAATGAACACAGCAGACCAGAAAAGTGTCAAGCTACAGCTGCACGTTTAAAGTGGTTTGAACTCACCTCCCGGACAATCCCTGGTGTGGCTGATTAGCTCACCTAAGTGAAGTATCTTCAAAAGCTAATTTAAGGAGGACCATTATACTACTCTGCTCAAACCATCGTATTATGCTACTCTCATCACCCCACTGGGAACCATCGACACGCCTGGCTAGCCTATCTTCAAGCAAGCATCTTCAAGAAGGAAATGGGAGGAAAATAAACTCTGTAGTTCAGACTACATGACAAGTCACCGGATACCGGACGACTACAGAGAAGAACAACAGTAGAAGACTTGTTGGAACCTTTTTGGACCCAACTCCCTTTCCAAGGCGGCCTTGTCCCCCGAGAGAGATCCGGTGAACCAAAGCATTTCACGGAAATACATTCATGATTTCTTACTCAAAGCGGGCGGCGGTTCGTGTGCAAAGTATATGGTTTGTGTCAGTGAGAGCAGTTTCTGAGAGTACCAATGTTAAGTGTCCATGTCCCCTTCTCTCCCTCCCGCTTCATGTCTTTTGTAACAAGCAGCCACGTTGTTGTCATTCTGCTAGGGACCTATTTTTAACGTATTAAGTGTATAGGTTTATTATTTAATTAGCTAGTAAATAAAACATTTAACTCATTTGTGTAGTACTGAATAATAAGTAAGGCTCTGTTTTTTTAAGATAAAAGGAGGTTACGACTATTCAGACTGATGATATGATACGAGGTTACGATTAATAAGTTGACTGTTTATAGATGTGATAGGTAAAGACATTTTAGAGTTTAATTCAGGAGATGGTAACTCTTTAAAGAACCGCTCTCGTTGGTGCCCCAGATGCTAATGGTTAATTGTTACATGATTCATTTAATCGGTCAACAATTAAACATAGTTAGGTAATTAGATAAATAGCAGTCTTCAGATTGATGTTAAAGTCAAGTCATGACATATTGGTGCCCCATGTGAGGCATATAAGACAAAATTAGGCCCTACTGTTGAATTCAGTCTACAGGAACTGTGTAGCAATTTACGTTATACCCAAAAGAGCAGTAGGCAGGATTGTCATTGAGTGGTGTGTGCGTCCTGCACATGCAACCCAGTTAGCAGGGAGAGATTGACTCCGGTGTTGTATACCTGACAAAGGGTCAGATTGTGTAGGGTGAATTATTAATTTCCAGAGCTAAGACATACGGGTCAGCCGATTAAATTTGAGAAGATATATTTGTTTGGTTATAATCTCTCTGTCTCTCGCACTTAGTAACGGCTAGATTTGCATTAGAAGCTAAGCTAACAAACAGAGAAAAGTCATTCTCCTTTGTTTACAGCGGAAAATCCCACGCATTGGTTGACGGAAGTCCTGCCTTTGCTGGAATCCCGGGTGATTTCAGCTTTCAGGGGTAAGGGACCCCTTGTGGTGAAGAATCAGCAGCAATTTTTCAGAATCTGCAGCAATCCAATGTGAGGGCAAAATGTCTTCTCACATCTATAACCACTGGTTAAACTTTACACTATCCAACCAATCTCTACTGATTGGATATCGTTGTCTCATTCGATTTATCAAGGAAGTTAAATTGCCAAACAAACCTTTTTACCAGGTTGCTCATTTGGATAAGGACCAAATTAATTTGTTCCAACCAATGAGGCATTTTAAACTAGTCAATCTTAACCTAGATACAGCGACGCTTTCAGGTTAATTAAAGTTTAATTCCCAGATAGCAAGCTATCAGAGGGGGTGCCCCCCCATTCCCCTGCTAATAAGTGAACCCACGGACAGATTGATCGGTGACCTCAGCAGCGACGCAAACCCAAACTATGCAGAATGGCTGAGAATGTTAGATCCCAATGCCACAAGCGACAGACGCCCTCCAAAATAACACTCCCTCCAGTGAGAGGGTGCGTCATCGGGGATAGGAGCGGTGAGAGATGAAGCACAACAATGGTATCTACCATGATACCACGATACCAATAACCACCGCGGTCAAAATAACTATAAAGAACGTCACCAGCGAAGCGAATACCGATACAATCAACCTGGTCGCTACGTTCCTGCACCCAACCCACACAAGGGTAACAAAGGGTTCAATGGCAATCAAAACGTAAACCGATGCTCTCTAGAAGTTATGCTAAGAGAAGTACAAAAGCGCCCAAAATTTGAGAAAGAGGAAAAAGATAAGTCACCATGACTAGGCGTGGAATTTGCCAGGAGAATAAGTCAGCTGAAATTAACACTATTAGCGAGGACATAAACGATCAAATTACCCCCGTTCTCACTCTAAACCCTATCCACTCTAAACCCTATCCACTCTAAACCCTATCCACTCTAAACCCTATCCACTCTAAACCCTATCCACTCTAAACCCTATCCACTCTAAACCCTATCCACTCTAAACCCTATCCACTCTAAACCCTATCAATCTGCTCAAGCAGATATTACGATATCTCGTCACATTCAATCAGCAAACCTCTTGAGACATCTTGAGATATCACTGAGGTGTCCCACACTGGTCGTAAAAGAAGTCCAGTGGACTTTCCACCCCCCCCCCCCCCCCCCAAAAAAAAAATCTATAATTGTGGTAACAATGATCATTCCTTGTTATGCATAGTCTCAACTACAATGCAACTAGTAAAATTCTCTAATCATGTGTTCCGGTAGGATAACATTACGGAATAAATTGGTAGGAGAGCTGGTCCCCTTTGGTTACCAGTACCAATGCCATCAACAGTCAGTCCAGCCTCAGTCAGTAAGAAGGTTAGAGACCTAACAAGTCGAATTGCCCTTGATAACAGCGACAGATGAGTTAGTAGTCACTCAGATTGCAACACGTAAAAGGGAATCTCCAAAACAGTCTTCTGATGGTCAACACACATGCCGCTAATAAAAAGAATCCTCCATTCAGGAGGAAAGTTATTAGAAGTCATGAACCATGATCACACCGCATACGACTGGTTCAGTGCTAGTAGAGTACTTCTGTCGTGAGGTTAGCTCCTCCGTGGATAACATGGCTATGAAAGTCATACCTATCGCCACTACAATGGTGTAAGACACATTGACACTACAGGGCCCCTTGGCATATGGCTTAAGGTCGGCACCGATTCCTACTGACACAAGGACATTGACATGGAAATGATCTGATGACGTCAGACTCAATCTGCCCAGGTTGAAGCCTACCAGTGTACTTGGTTTTCTTGCGCTGGGCATGTGTGTTTGTGCGAGCATAAACGCACATGCACAATGGAACATTTAATGAGGATTTATACTAGGATCACTTAAGAGTCCAAGCAAAGTACCAGCCTTGGTAAAGTTATAAATAAACCCTGAAGCCCTTTGGCTCTAGAGCTACATTAGTCACCAGTTTCTCACCAGAGGTCCATAGGTCACCCCTGTAGACTGTCCGAAGCTAGTGACTTACAGCTGTAGCCTTATCATGTAGTTAGCAACTTAGGATAGTGCCCTAAACAACACACTGCTAAGTAGGATCGCCCTAGATATGACATTTGACAAAATGGCACGATAGAGTAATTTGCCAACACCGTAGAAGTATATAGAATAGAGTCCAATTAGATGATTAAGGTGTGGTAACTATATTTTGTATATTTTTTTGTTTGTGCTTTTATTCTTTTCTTTGACACTTAAGAAGTGATACCGCCACAAACAAGTTCCCATACAACCATCACTTAGGGCAACAACGCCGCTCATTTGGGGAAGAAATGTAATGATGTATTGCATGAGTGTTGTGCGTTATTAATGTCTGTCTAAGTTACTTCCTAGATCCACCAGCCTGGACAACGGGTCTGGAACGACGATCGACAACCAGGACATCCCATGGCCCTTCTTGTTGGGGTCTGCAGCTTGTGAAATCTTACCAGGTTAAACCACCAGAGAGAGACTGTCACGATGATTCACAAACCAGGACATCCCGTGGTCATTCTTGTGGATGAGTTACAGAATCCTTCCAAGATTGAACCCACCAGAGAGGGACTGTCCACGAGAATCCAAATAGGTCGGATCAGGTTTGCAATGAATAACTTCACTCAGACCCTCTCGCACGCGCAGAGGGGGGGAGGAAAGAACTAGACGGGATTAAAAACTCATGGCCTGTCATAAATCAAGGGGAGAAGATTCAGGTCTCCCTATCCAATATTCAGCAAAGGAATGTCCTTTGTTTTCAAGATCATTTTCCAGCCCGAAACTCGAACACTTTCAAAAGTGAATACTGGAACAATATGCCTAACTGTCCCACCCTGATCTGGTTCACCTGTCTTTGTGCTCGTCTCCACCCCCTCCACATGTCGCCCATCTTTACCATTATCCCCAGTGTAATTATACCCGTGTTCTCTGTTGCCAGTTAGTTTTGTTTCGTCAAGCATACCAGTGTTTTTTTCCCGTGCCCCTGTCTGTCTCTAGTTCCTGATTTCTAGCTTTCCCGGTTTTGACCATTCTGCCTGCCCTGACCCTGAGCCTGCCTGTCGTTCCGCACCTTGCCATGCCACCCTTGATTACTGAACTCTGCCTGCCCATGACCTGTCATTTGCCTGCCTGCCTGTTCGAGTAATAAACTTTTGTTACTTTGAAACTGTCTGCATCTGGGTATCTCCTGAGCCTTGACACTAACATAGAATGTGGGGAATGGTCAGAGGTGATCTATAGAACACCTATGTCATTTTGTTTGTTATTTTGTGATGTCATGAAAAATGTTATGAAGGAAATACTGTAACTTGGAAAGTGTAATATGCAGCTTTTCAGTAGGAAGTTCCAATCACACCCAAATGGCCATCAAACTCCCTTCATTCATCATGCTCATCCTGACAGAGAGGGCTCTGAGCACGACTGCTGCTTCATCAGCCAAGGGGATACCAGGTGGCAACTCTTTGCTCTGTGACTAACCACAGCCTACTGTATGTCAGCAAATGAATCATCCAACCCTTCGCTGGGAATAATCAATACACTCCTCACACACACACACTCAGATGAGGCCTCCACTCAGACAGCACCACTGGCACACACACACACACACACACACACACACACACACACACACACACACACACACACACACACACACACACACACACACACACACACACACACACACACACACACACACACACACACACACACACACCCCTCCATCAGTCAGCAGCTCCTGCCTGCAGACCCTTGTGGATCCAACCCTAGACTCTGTGGCTGTGTGACTAATGGCTTACAATGGGGAAACCCGCCTGTGGCGCCTAAACTGCAGCAAGTTAAGTACAGGAGGAAAGACGAGACATGCTGCATATCATATATTCTGTACTTGCATTCATCCTATCATCCAGTGCTCTCTCTCTCTCTCTGAGAGGGGGATAACTTGAAGCCAATAGCTTATAGCTCAACACAGTGCTGCTCCTGCACCTCCTGAACACTATCAAATCCATGACCAATTGGATTAGATGTTGTTGTTGGTTATTTAGTTACGGCAGAAACCCTTTCCATGAGGGACAACAATGACGAGAGGCTAAATTGCTATGGAGGCCATCATGCTATATTAGACACAGCTTTGATCGAGCACTAATCATGAATTGACGTGATTCCCTTCTTCCTCAGACTGAAGCTATGACGTTTTGTTGAATAACCTGGGAATGTAATCTATAAGGGAGTTTTACGATCTCTCTCAAGCTCATACCATCTCCGGCTCTTTATAGGTAACAAATAAACAATACAAGGCAATAAGCGATAAGCCAAAAAAGGATCTATACAAATGCTGTTTCAAATGGTCTGAATTTCATTAATCTACTGCAGAGTCCTTAACACACACTGTTCATAGTCTACAGTGACAATGCTGGTGTTGACTCTAAAATCAACAGTATAATTGTAAACAGCAGTGTTGTAGAAACAAACACGCAGTAACCCTGGGGAACAAGCTACTCTTACCCTTTACCACCATCTGGGTCAGCTATGTTTGGGCTCGGACTCAAACAGGGACATATTACACCTGACTTAAAGGCTTCTGTAGAAAATAGCACACACTCCGCTATTGTTAAGCCAAGCTGCTGGTATCCTAGTGTTGAACAAATAGGGTGACATTGCAAACGTGCACTGTGAAAGTCAAATGGTTCAAATGGAATTAATAATTAATTTAGACGAAATAGTTTAATGAGCCAGAGCATTTCACAGCGTGACGTACTGTCGTTCCAATCTCTGCCCTCTGCTGTTTTAATGAGCAAACACCGGTGTTATTTATCCCCTGCCAATCCAGATGCATGATGGTAAATACTTTTCTGGCACAAATCATAGATATCATGAGAAATAGGTGCCATATGTCTTTTTCTATGGAAATTGACACACATTTGATCAATTAACAGTATTTCTAAGTACCTTAATTAGTCCTCCAAATCTCCAGGAAGGAGCATTTTCAGGATTCTGTTTCCACACAGTGAACCTCAGGATATCAGCTCATTCCAAGCCTTGGTTCAAAACCATGGATGGGACACTTTGATGGAGTTGAGAGCCACACAAAATCAGAACTCATGAGGGGACACATTGGCTCGCTGCTCTGTGTCCCCACATCTATACCCCACACAGTCAGAGCCGCCCTAACCTTTTGGGGGCACTAAGTGAAATTTGAGTGGAGAGAAGAAATTGACGTTTTAGAGTTCATTTTCTGCAATTCTACACCTTTTACCATGGGGCGCAGAGAAAATGTTGCCGTTTTAAAACACATTTCCTGCAATTCTACACATTTTGCCATAGGGTGGATTAAATGTTTTAATATATGATATCTGAGTGAGAGTCACTAACAAAATCAATGGGGGTAAAAAAAAATGTTAGCTGACATGGGCTAATTGATTGACTGTCAATGACTGATATAACAAGAGAAAAACTGTTGATGCACAAACACATTTTGAAATCGCATCTGTGCGTTCTACTATTCTAAATCTCAACAGTCAGTTGAGACCCCGACTGAGTTCACACACAAAAAAAAACGTAAAAAAAACATTATTCCGTTTTAGGAAATTGATGCGGCCCGCGGGTCGCCGGATGCCCATCCTCTTCATAAAAACGGGGACCCTCATCCTCTACCCTAACCGCACAGTACTACAGACAGTGCTCTTAGCCCCCCACCCCCCCCATCCCGTTCTCACTATGTGTAGCTGCAGGTAGTCTCCCAGTCCGCTGGTGCTCTCCACTCGGACCAAGATGGCGTCTTTCTGCTGAGTACTGAAGCCCACAGCTAGCCGGTCTGCTCTGGTGCTCGGCCGCTCGTTGGGGGCCCAGGTGTACGTGATGAGGGCCCCTCCTCTCCCAAAGATATATGTGGTCCCAGCTGAGGGAAGAAGGGAGACAAACAAAAGTATTAGTTTGAGACTGAGGGAAAGGGAGAGGAAATTGAGAGCGAGGGAGAAGGGGGAGACATTATTAAAGAGATAAGGTGTTAGAGAGTGTTCCATCACTTTCAGAATCTTGTATATATTTTTTTTTGTTCCCAGCAGACCTTGCTATCTTTACTGAGATTGTTCCTCAGTACCACTCATGCCAAATTTAGATGCCTATTTTCTTGCCAAGTACATGACTGTGACAGCTCATTCCCTAACACAACCTATTATTCTCTCAGCAGAAACAACATGTCATAGCAAACATTATTCCCGTAAGTTATGCCACACTGTCAGTTTTCAAGTTCACAGCGGAGTATGAACACTAAAACAGACACCGCCTATAATTACACAAATCTCACAGAATTTTGGAATGCACTTGTGTGATTTGATTGTGCTGATACTGTCCTGTTTGAACACTATCGCACAGAACTTGCACCACACCTGCAGTACCACTACCACGAGAGGTCGTGAGTTGAGCTGTCATTGATTAGTGTAACGGCTCTCGTTGGTGTTAGAATGAATGGACCAAGGCGCAGCGTGGTAGGCGTACATCGTCTTTTTATTGATGACACCAAAACAAAATAACAAAGACAAAAAACGAAAGCGAACAGTTCCGTCAGGCACAGACACTAAACAGAAAACAAGATCCCACAAAACCCAAAAGGAAAATGACAACTTATATATGATCCCCAATCAGAGACAACGATAGACTGCTGCCTCTGATTGGGAACCACACTCGGCCAAAAACAAAGAAATAGAAAACATAGACTTTCCCACCCGAGTCACACCCTGACTTAACCAAACATAGAGAATAATAAGGATCTCTAAGGTCAGGGCGTGACAATTAGATTGTGCATTAGATTGTGTAAACCTGCCAGTACTGCAGAGTGGTTGAGGTGCCACTATGTCTAAACATGCCAGCAGAACTGTAAACACAAGACTATCGGGTTGCAGTATGCCGCAGTAGCCTTGCCCTGCCCAGGGAGTTAACACTTTGCATTTGAGGGGTTTCTGTAACTAATCAGAACATCTGCCATATTATTTTAACTTGATCTCCCTCTTCCCTGTAAGGGACTGAGAAGAATATAATCTTTCATAGAAATCTATTCATATAACCTAAGATTAATAATTTATGTAAACGTATGGGAGTTCGCTATGAATCACACTGAATACCAATGTCAAGCTATGAATCACTTAATGAGTCTCATACGTACAATCAGCTTCACATTTATAACAACAAGCTAATCTCAGTTTATCCACTGTTGACCAAACATAACCTGGTTATTATATCATCCAAATATTTTCTACGGTTTCAATTAGCTTTATCAGAAGGTTGACAAGTCATATCTCAGGTATGAGCGATTATTCCACCTCCAGGGCACCGGAGGTTGGCAGGTCTGTGCCCACTGTAGCCCTGGCGCCTGTGGGCCTCTACACAAGATAAGAGAGGAGATGAGGGGAATGATCTGGCAACCAGTCTCACAGGCAGAGCAGCTTTTGAATGGCAGCACACCTGCTCTCCTGGAACCTGATAACGTGTTGCCAGTACTGCATGTGATGAAACAGTGACAACCACAGCTCCCATGGCACACCGGGCTCACCCATTAAGTCACAGTGGGTAGGGGTGACGATGACCTCTCTTAGGAAGGGCATGATGGTCTTGCCTATATTCTAGTTTTGTAACCCTGCATGGGTTGGAGAATTGGGTGGGTTGATGGGTTAAAAAAAAAAATGTTTCCAGTGTGAAATGACTTGCATTATACTTGTAAACGAGAATATATCACACAAGAAATATGGTGAGCAACAAGAAAATTTCATTCAGGTTGTACATTTTTCCAATATGAGCTGTAGTGGTGGTTGAATGATTTGCAGTTTCACGTGAGTACTTTCAATGATCTAACCTCAGTCTGGGTCGTGGTTTTGTCTTAGATCAGGGATGGGCAACTTTGATGGGGATGGTGGCCATAAAAAAATGGAACTCATCATGAGGGGCTGCAGTGGCTCGTGGGTCTGCGTACCCACATCCATACACCCTGCAATTTTGCACATTACATTACGCCATGGGGCGTAGAGAATATGTTGCCATTTTAAAGTAAGTTTGCTGCAATTCTACACATTTTGCTATGGAGCAGAGAGAAGATTATGCAATTGTATAACTCATTTCATGCAATTTTACTCATTTTGCCATGGGGAAGGGAGAAGAATTGGAAGTTTTAGAGCAAATGTCCTGCAATTCTACACATTTTGCCATACGGTGGAGACAAATGTTTGCAGTTTTTAATATGATAACTAAATCTACTTTATAATGATGCCGGAGGAGATGGCTGACGTTTTACGGTCCCCAATTGTGCTATTGTGTGTATATTATTTTGCGTTATTTGTAACTTATTTTGTACATAATGTTTCTGCCACCGTCTCTTATGACCGAAAAGAGCGTCTAGATATCAGAACAGCGATTACTCACCTCGTACTGGACCAAGATTTTTTCTTTAACGAGTCGGACGCGAAGGATTTACTTCAGACACCTGATAAGGCCCTCATCCCCGTCATTCGCAGGAGAAAGAGACATCGGGGACGAAGGTCGGGTGCCTTGTAAGAATCCGACGGCGAGTGGGTAATCTGGCTTTACCATCGGTCCTATTAGCCAATGTACAATCATTGGATAATAAAATAGACAAACTACGATCACGTATATCCTACCAACGGGGCATTAAAAGTGTAATGTTTCACCGAGTCGTGGCTGAACGACGACATGCATTACATACAGCTGGCGGGTTTTACGCTGTATCGGCATTTGGTAAGACACGGGGTGACACTATGTATATTTGTAAACAACAGCTGTTGCACGAAATCGAATGAAGTCTCAAGGTTTTGCTCGCCTGAGGTAGAGTATCTCCTGATAAGCTGTCGACCACACTATTTCCCAAGAGAGTTTTAATCTATATCCTTGTAGCTGTCTATTTACCACCACAAACCGATGCTGGCACTAAGATCACACTCAATGAGCTGTACAAGGCCATAAGCAAACAAGAAAACGTTCATCCAGAGGCGGCGCTCCTTGTGACCAGGGACTTTAATGCAGGGAAACTTAAATCCGTTTTACCTAATTTCTACCCGCATGTTAAATGTGCAACGAGAGGGGAAAAAAACTCTAGATCGCATTTACTCCACACACAGAGATGCGTACAAAGCTCTCCATCACCCACCATTTGGCAAATCTGATCATAATTCTACCTACTGATTCCTGCTTACAAGCAAAAACTAAAGCAGGAAGCACCAGTGACTCGGTCAATAAAAAGTGGTCAGATGAAGCAGATGCTAAGCTACAGGACTGTTTTTCTAGCACAGAATGGAATATGTTCCGGGATTCTTTCGATGGCATTGAGGAGTACATCACATCAGTCACTGGCTTCATCAATAAGTGCATTGATGACGTCGTCCCCACCGTGACCGTACGTGCATACCCCAACCAGAAGCCATGGATAACAGGCAACATCCACACTGAGCTAAAGGGTAGAGCTGCCACTTTCAAGGAGCGTGACTCTGACCTGCTATAATCTCAGATGAAGCAATCAAACAGGCAAAGCGTCAATACAGGACTAAGATTGAATCGTACCACACCGGCTCCGACGCTCGTCAGATGTGGCAGGGCTTGCAAATTATTACAGACTACAAAGGGAAGCACAGCCGCGAGCTGGCCAGTGACAAGAGTCTACCAGACGAGCTAAATTACTTCTATGCTCGCTTCGAGGCAAGCAACGGTGAAACATGCATGAGAGCATCAGGTGTTCCAGACGACTGTGTGTTCACGCTCTCCGTAGCCGATGCGAGTAAGACCTTTAAACAGGCCGCAGGGCCAGACGGATTACCAGGATGTGTACTCCGAGCATGCGCTGACCAACAGGCAAGTGTCTTCACTGACATTTTCAACCTGTCCCTGACTGAGTCTGTAATACCAAAATGTTTCAAGCAGACCACCATAGTCCCTGTGCCCATGAACACTAAGGTAACCTACCTAAATGACTACCGACCATAGCACTCACGTCTTTTGCCATGAAGTGCTTTTAAAGGCTGGTCATGGCTCACATCAACACCATTATCCCGGAAACCATAGACCCACTCTAATTTGCATACCGCCCCAACAAATCAAATCAAATGTTATTGGTCACCTACACATGGTTAGCAGATGTCATTGTGACTGTAGTGAAATGCTTGTGCTTCTAGTTCCGACAGTGCAGTAATATCTAACAGTAATCTAAGAATTCCACAACAACTACCTAATACACACGAATCTAAGTAAAGGGATGGAATAAGAATATATACATACAAATATATGGATGAGTGATGACCGAGCAGCATAGGCAAGATGCAATAGATGGTATAAAATACAGTATATACATATGAGATGAGTAATGCAAGATATATAAACATTATTAAAGTGGCATTATTAAAGTGACTAGTGATCCATTTATTAAAGTGACCAATGATTTAAAGTCTGTATGTAGGCAACAACCTCTCTGTGTTCGTGACGGCTAACACAGAGAGAGCCACAGATGATCCACAGATCCACAGATGATGCAATCTCTATTGCACTCCACATTGCTCTTTCCCACCTGGACAAAAGGAACACCTATGTGAGAATGACTACAGCTCAGTGCTGAACACCATAGCGCCCTCAAAGCTCATCACTAAGCTAAAGACCCTGGGACTAAACACCTCACTCTGCAACTGGATCCTGGACTTCCTGACGGGACGCCCCTAGGTGGCAAAGGTAGGTAACAACACATCCGCCACACTGATCCTCAAAACGGGGGCCCCTCAGAGGTGCGTGCTCAATCCCCTCCTGTACCCCCTGTTCACTTATGACTGCATGGGCAGGCACAACTCCAACACCATCATTAAGTTTGCCGATGACACAACAATGGTAGGCCTGATCACCGACAACGATGAGACAGCCTATAGGAAGGAGGTCAGAGACCTGGTCATGTGGTGCCAGGACAGCAACCACTCCCTCAGCGTGATCAAGACAAAGGAGATGATTGTGTACTACAGGAAAAGGAGGACCGATCACACCCCCATTCTCACCGACGGGGCTGGGGTGGAGCAGGTTGAGAGTTCCTTGGTGTCCACCTCACCAACAAACAATCATGGTCCAAACACACCAAGACAGTCGTTAAGAGGGCACGACAAAGACTATTCCTCCTCAGGAGACTGAAAAGATTTGGCATGGGTCCTCAGATCCTCAAAACGTTCTACAGCTGCACCATCGAGAGCATCCTGACTGGTTGCATCACTGCCTGTATGGCAATTGCTGTATGGCAATTGTATGGCAATTGCTCAGCCTCCGACCACACTGCACTACAGAGGGTAGTGCGTACAGCTCAGTACATCACTGGGGCCAAGCTTGCTGCCAACCAGGACCTCTATACCAGGCGGTGTCAGAGGAAGGCAATAAACATTGTCAAAGACTCCAGTCACCCTAGTCATAGACTGCAAGCGGTACCGGAGTGCCAAGTCTCTTAACAGCTTCTACCTCCATAAGCCATAAACCATAAGACTCCCGAACAGCTAATCAAATGGCTACCCAGACTATTTGCATTGCTCCCCCCCTCTTTTACGCTGCTGCTACTCTCTGTTTATTATCTATGCATAGCCACTTTAACTTTAATATGTACCTACATGTACATATTACCTCAATTATGTTGACTAACCAGTGCCCCCGCAGAGTGACTCTGTACCGGTACCCCTTGTATACAGCCTCGCTACTGTTATTTTACTGCTGCTCTTTAATTATGTGTTACTTTTATTTTTTATTTAACACATATTTTTCTTAAAACTGCATTGTTGGTTAAGGGCTTGTAAGTAAGCATTTCGCTGTAAGGTCTACACCTGTTGTATTCGGCGCATGTGACAAATAACATTTGATTTGTAATTCGACCATGCTTACTGCAATTTCAGATAGCTGGCCACTAGGCTAATCTACCAATCCCCCCAAAAATTGCTGACATGGCCTAATTGAGTGACTGCTGATGCACTACCAAATTTCGAAATTGCACCTTGTGTATTCCACTATTTAAACTCTCAACAGTAAGTTCAGACTGAATGAGTACCGAAAAAGAATACAAAAACATGTATGAAATGAAATTGGTCCGCGGGCCCACAAAAGGCCACCAAGTTGCCCGTCCATGTCTTAGAACAAAGTGAGATGAAGAAGAGAAGAAGACAAAGTGAAGATGAGAGGAACACCTGCTGCCAGTGCCCTCCAGTAGAAGAAACACTCGTCCATGTGGGTCAGGCGAGCCTGTTCTGAAATGAATGGAGAGGCCGACCCCAGGAGCAGCACCGTGACGCAGGCCTCACTGGAGAAGGAGACCTTCTCTAGGCTCTTTTCCATTTCCTCACTGGCTAGTAGTCATGGACGTACTGTGGGTTGAGATAAAGACATACAGTGTGCAGTAGAGTATGTATGTAAGAGCTGTGTGTGCTATACTGAACAGCCTAGTCCCAGTGCCACTGCTCATTCATTCCTGACACGTGATGATATGCCTGTGGTCTTGACAGGTCGAATAATAATCTTCCATTTCGCAGCTCAGTTCCTAATGAATCAAAAATACATTATTTAAAAACGCGTCAATATTTGAGATGTACAGAAAATGTATTGATTGAGCTTTGCTCCTCTGCATCCAGAAGGTTTAATTGAGAAATGATTGAAATTGTTTCTCATATTATTATTTTAAATAAGACAAACCACCGAGCAGGCATCAACGTGCACGCACGCACATACATGCGTCACGTGAGAGTGTCTTGCAAATTGTCCCGCATTAAAAACAGTAAACCTTTCAAGCACTCCTAAATCATTGAGCTGAGCCACACACATGATTGGGGATTCCTGGCAGCATGACATCCATACGGGCATGTGCATACAGAGATGACAGGAAGTATTAAACTCGTACATCTGTGAAGACCAACCACACGCGGGGCGATTTTCACTCCTTCTCAGCCTAAGGAAATGTCTAAAAGAAATACGGAAATGGGTTTCAGCGCTTCCAGCTAATTCTGAAACGTGTTGAACGTACATTTTGCCTGTACCATAGGTCAATATTTGAACAAACATGTAGTGCTAACTTATATACTTTTCAATTGGCAGTAGATTGCCAAACTGCATTTGAATTGTGAAGTTATGCTATAAAATGTCAATGTATTGGTATTACAATATAATGGACCTAAATGAAGTATAAGATTTGGTTTGATTTGAAACAGTACTTAGACTACCGATTAGAACCATAACTCATATGTTAAACGAAAAACGCTGCCTAAGATGTGACCTACTTCAGCGGCAGACAAAGGACGCCTTTAAAAATGGATTCCTTACACATCCCTCTGACATCATCCTAGATTATTTAGATGTCTGAGTGGCACACACAAAACATTTCTGTTTGTTAGTTGACGAGATAGAAGCCTGATCAAATCTAGATATTTTCCACTCTGTACATCCAGTCACATGTACGATATATAAAAAGTTATTCTATTAAAAAAAAAGATGTCAAACAATTCTTATTTATATAGTTTGTTTCTTTGACTTAAACTGAGATTCTGGCTCGACTTTCATAATTGATGTAGCAGTAATGGCAAGCGCTGTAGAGAGGGTTTGACTCAAGTGAGGAACTACAAACTAGACACATATCACAGTGGAATGTTGAATCATCTCGACTAGAACACTTGAAAAGGTAAGAGAACATAAACTAACATTGTGTCCCGAACGGTATGCGGAAGCACCAGAGAAGTATCTGTTCAAGTGGCTTTTCAAGAGTCTCACTGGCGAGATGGCTGGACTGAAGGGGCTCTCATAGGGAGGAAGAAGCCCGTACCAAACAAGTCATAACTCAGGTGTCCAATTCCTCAATACATTGGTTAAAATAAAAGACGACAGAACGATGGGGAGGGAGACCTATCCACGTGGAGTGATTGCAGTGTTTGACTATAAGTGTGTACCTTTGTGTTAGAGGATTTGAGCGATATCTGCAGGCATGATTGGTCTTGCTTGCATATAGGTGTGTGTGTGTGTGTATATATAGTTGTGTGTGGGTGTGTGTGTGAACACAAGAGTGTGTGCGTCTGTGTGTAAATGTCACAAAGGACCTGTCGGGGCTGCTGGGGGTGAGACTCGTTTCAGCTGATGCTGTGTTTTTTGGCTTTGACGCATCTATTAAGTGGGTCAGCCAAGAGAAGAGGTGTGGAGTATCCCCAACCCCCGCCCCATACCGCCCCCCTGCACTGCCTTAAAATAGAACTCAATTGGCACTCTGTGGAAATATTGTGGGGGTGCACAGGTTCCTGTATTTAATTATTGCAACAGTAAATAAGACCCATAATGCCTCCAGTGAAGAACTCTCTGGTAATGTAGGAGTAGCACAGCAGCCAAGTCTAACAGTGGCAGAGAGAATTGTTGAGCTGTGAAAATCACCAGCCCTCTCTCTGCGTATTGAGACGAAATTGTGTTTTGGGTTTATCCTCTGATTAAAATTCAGCTTCCCCAGCCCCTGTCTCCAGTCTCACTTTCATTTCAGTTTTCCTTCCGTTAGCAGTTTAATACATTCTGTGGCAGCCTGGCACATTCTGTAATTATCCACTGAAGCTATAAAATTGTACTACGACGTAGGCTAACAAATCTGGACATAGAACTACAAGGTCAGTGTTATTGATCATACTGTTAGACCATTGTAATACAATATTGCAGTAATTATGCTCCCTTGAAGTGAGAGGTGCCACAGCTTTGATGTTTACAGAAGCAGAATCCTGTAGCTAACACCGGTGCTAGAATACGCTTTTCTCTCAGGGTATGACTTCGCCACAGGGTTTCAAACACGTTTTAAAAATAGCGTGTCATGTCTCTCTCCTGTTCCTCGCCATTTAGCGCCTTGCTTTGTTTAATCTTATCTTTACTGACGGCTACAACTACGGATGTGACAGTAGAGGCCATGTTGGAGGTCAGGTTCAGACACTGAGGACAGACAGACTGAGGACAGACAGACTGAGGACAGACAGACTGAGGACAGACAGACTGAGGACAGACAGACTGAGGACAGACAGACTGAGGCCTGGATGAGCCCTCCACCTCCTCATTCAGATGGGGAGAGAAGAGGATGCGGCGAACGTGTAGAAGATGGTCATGGTTCTAAACACTCCCAGTCTCATACCCGAGAGCCCTAACCCAAGTCCCCCCGCTGCCTTCGCATCACAGAAACAATTCACCAAAGAGGACTACAACGTATTGAAACGGAAATCACCTTGCCCTTTTCCCATGTCTACAGTGTGCATGGAATGGCTAAAGATGAAAATGGCTGGTTGCACATGGTCACTTTGGGCTGCATGATTTCTAAGCACAACGTGTGATAGGATGCTTCTTCTAAATAATCGTACGAGGTCAATCTGTTAACAATTTACCTGGCTGGTCCTGGAAATGAGACCTGTAAGAGGGCTATGACATTATAAGATGACGTGGCTAAGCACACAAAGCCCAGAGAAACATCTGGACAACAAATAACTGGGGTTGAGGAAAGTCTTCCATTGTCTACCAGCCTGGTATCTAGCTTCACAAGGATCTGGACAAAGGATAGTTGATGCTCCCAGAAATGTGTTTTGTTTTACTTATTGCTGTGGTAGCGAACAAGTTGTTATCAGCAATATTTTGGGACACATTTTCTTACAGGGATTTTGGAATGACCGAAGTTATTGCTGAACGTCAGCCTGGAAACGTGCGTTTCCTCTTGCTGCTGCTGCCATTGCAGCTGGGCACTAAAACTGGTGGCAAGTACATTAACAATGTTTCATTAACATCCCCTGCCATCTGGCCACCGCATGACTACCATCGGACCAGGCGAGGAGAGGCAGCACAGCTAGCTAACAACTCAGTGACCACCCTCACCTCCATATAATACTGTAAGGTGGATGTGTTCACAGACCTCTACACACACAAAATCTCTCTCTCTCTCTCTCTCTCTCTCTCTCTCTCTCTCTCTCTCTCTCTCTCTCTCTCTCTCTCTCTCTCTCTCTCTCTCTCTCTCTCTCTCTCTCTCTCTCTCTCTCTCTCTCTCTCTCTCTCTCTCTCTCTCTCTCTCTCTCTCTCTCTCTCTCTCTCTCTCTCTCTCTCTCTCTCTCTCTCTCTCTCTCTCTCTCTCTCGGGTTGTCTCCTCTTCCGTCAGATTCTGACATACAGCAGTCTCGGCGAATCTTCAGTCAGCTTAGGATAGATCTGTCATAATGGTAAAACCGATTAACAGGCCTGTTAATGAGCTCCCGCTTGGCAACAGAGTTCTTCAGATATAAAAGCTGGAGTGGACAGCATGCTCTGGTTACTACTGTACAGACTGTAATGACTAATGCTGCTGAATCTTCTGTCGTCAAGTTGCTCTTTCCCACTCTCATTATGTATCCATTGGATCCATTTTCGGTGGGCTGTGTAGGTAGTGCATGTGTATCTGTCCAGATGTACATTTGGCAGATATCTACAGTATAGCGGTCACCTGAACTGTTGATTGACACCATCTGGAAGGGTTTAGAGTGTGCATAACGCACAGATGGAAAATGTACAGGAGTAACAGTAATAGGATTCATGTTATAGTAAAGTGTTTGACTGCGTACTGTAAATGGGTTGTTTTAATTGTGGGTAGGTACACATGTTGTATGGATGGGAACATTGTGTTTGAATACAGGACAGCTGTACCCACTGTGCATTTTTTGAGCTGCACTTTTCAGAACGTCTGGTTCATTTAATGAGAGCTCTATCTGCCCACATGAAAGCATACGCTGTGCTTTGAAGCCTTTTCTATATTGCAATGTTTTTGTTTATAAGTATGGGAAGCATTTTAGGAGGGCAGTGACGTTGGTATCAGATCATCCATAAGACATAATAGAGCTGGCGTTAGCTTGGCATATGATTTAGTTCTTGTTACAACAGTTGATTGCACGACGAGATACTAACAACAGTTAGTTTGACTCCAGAAATGACTGCATACAGTAGCAGAGGGTTAGAGAACAGTTCCTGAGCAGATGTTTCTCGAATATCAGATCCCTGAACGGTGATGTTTATATTGTCAGAATGAACAAGACGTCTGACACCAGAAAAAAATGAAGGCAAATTACAGGAGCTTCTCACACGGTACACTTTTATTGCCTATCTACCCTATCTATTACCTAGATGATATCACAACACCCAAGCTTACAATTTCGCTTACACTGCAATTTGCAGGCCTACACTCTGTCAGACAGAGAGCTTGTGAACAAAATTAATTACTTAGCCATTGGGAAATCCTTATTCTCAAAATTAACGCTGAGATCAGTACAGCACATTTGAAGGTGTACAGTGCATTCGGAAAGTATTCAGACCCCTTCCGTTTTTCCACATTTTGTTAGGTTACAGCCTTATTCTAAAATGGTTTAAATTAAAAACAATTCTCATCAATCTACACACAATACGCGATAATGACAAAGCGAGAACAGGTTTTTTAGAAACAATTTCACATTTATTATAATTAAAAAATGCCTTATTTACATAAGTATTCAGACCATTTTCTATGAGACAAGAATTTGAGCTCAGGTGCATCCTGTTTTCATTGATCCTCCTTGAGATGTTTCTACAACTTGATTGGAGTCCACCTGTGGTCAATTTAATTAATTGGACATGATTTGGAAAGGCACACACCGATCTATATAAGGTCCCACAGTCGACAGTGCATGTCAGAACAAAAACCAAGCCAGGAGGTTGAAGTAATTGTCTGTCAAGCTCTGAGACAGGATTGTGTTGAGGCACAGACCTGGGGAAGGGTACCAAAACTTGTCTGCAGCATAAGGTCCCTAAGAACACAGTAGCCACCATCATTCTTAAATAGAAGAAGTTTGGAACCACCAAGACTCTTCCTAGAGCCCGGACAATCTGAGCAATTGTGGGAAAAGTGCCTTGGTCAGGAAGGTGACCAAGAACCCGATGGTCACTCTGTCAGAGCTCCAGAGTTCCTCCAGAAGGACAACCATCTCTGCAGCACTCCACCAATTAGGCCTTTATGGTAGAGTGGCCAGATGGAAGACACTCCTCAGTAAAAGGCACATGACAGCCTGCTTGGAGTTTGCCAAAAGGTACCTAAAGGAATGTCAGACCATGAGAAACTACATTTCATGTCTGGGGGAAAACTGGCACCATCCCTACGGTGAAGCATGGTGGTGGCAGCATCATGCTGTGGGGATGTTTTACAGTGGCAGAAACTGTGAGACTAGTCAGGATTGAAGGAAAGATAAACGGAGCAAATTATAGATCCTTGATGAAAACCTACTCCAGTGCGCTCAGGACCTCAGACTGGGGCGAAGGTTCACCTTCCAACAGGACAATGACCCTTAGCACACAGCCAATGTCCTTGAGTGGCCTAGCCAGAGCCCGGACTTGAACCAGATCTAACATCTCTGGAGAGACCTGAAAATAGCTGTGCAGAGACGCTCCCCATCCAACCTGACAGAGCTTGACAGGATCTGCAGAGAAGAATGGGAGAAACACCCCAAATACAAGTGTGCCAAGCTTGTAGCGTCATACCCAAGAAAACTTGAGGTACTGAGTAAAGGGTCTGAATACTTATGTAAATGTAATATTTCTGTTTTTTTTTATACATTTGAAAAAATGTCTAAAAACCAGTTGTTTCTTTGTCATTATGGGGTATTGAGTGTAGCTTGATGAGGGAAAAAACTATTGAACACATTTTAGAATAAGGCTGTAACGTAACGAAACGTACAAAAAGTGAATGCACTGTATTTTGTTACGACTGTTCTTTATAACATACAGATGTTGGATCTTAATTTGATAACCCTTTGTTTCTGTTTTTTTTCCTGCGCAGCAGTACATTTGTAGTATATTTGAGTTTTAAAAAGGCTTCTAAAGTTTGTCATTTCCCTTCGGACATTTCAGACTTGATTTGACTTAACGAAAAATGTATCAATCCCTTCAAAAAGGGGCCATTAATTATAATCCACATAACTCACATTTGCTGTTGCTGCAGGATTATTTTCCTTCTGTAGCAACCTGGCTCAAATTAAGATCCTACATCTGTAGCAAAAAAAAACGTGTGACTTGAGCGTGAACTGCTTTTTAAGGCACAAACATGTTCGCTATTGTGAGAAACCATCATCATTAGGCGGCAGGGAGCCTAGCGGTAAAGAGCGTTGGGACGGTAACTGAAAAGTCGCTAGTTAGGAATCTCAGAGCCGGCAAGATGACAAAAATCTGCCGTTATGCCCTTGAGCAAACCCCCAACAACTGCTCCCCGGGTGCCGATGACGTGGGCGTCAATTAGACTGTCTGCCAAGCCTCTCTGATTTAGACGGGGTTGGTTAAATGAGGAAGAAACATTTCGGGTTGAATGCATTCCGTTGTCCAACTGACTAGGTATCTCCTTTCCCTCCCCGTCCCTTTAATTCAATTAACTTTGATTAGATGCTCCAGGCTCTTTCATTAAAAAAAACAACGAGAAACATTAGGAATCTGAGCAAAAAAATTAAAAATAGGGCGCAGAATGCATTTCAAATCATAGCCACAGTAATGAAGTTGCTTTATCACCTTACCTGGAACCTGGGAGCCTGTGACCCCAATAAAATTAAATGATGCTTTGTGGCTTTCTCACAATAGACACTGAGTGACATTAGTTTTTGCAAAAATTACAGACATACCATTGTCTGGATAATTGAGAACCTGCAGACAATCTAGTATTATTATTTTTTTACAGTATATCGAAACGGGTCGTGAACGCATTTCTACAGTGTGTGGAAAGGCCCACAGCCAGGTATACTCATAATCTCTTTTAAAGCCCACGAGGGAAAAGTGATTGCGTTGTGCATAATGGCCTAGGCACTGTGATATAGATAACTTGGCCATTAAAAAAGGAGGACTGGAGTGAGCCAGTAAAACCCACTCACTGTGAGGCCTGAATGTAATTACTGCCATCGACTAGCAGACTGCAAAGCCCAGACGTTAATTAAATGCTACTCCAGCAATGCATAAACAAGACCAGGAAGGAAACAGAGGAGATAAGACAGAGCCTGTTCATCGATTCAGTGTGAAGCTGTAGAGAAGGGTTTTCAAGACGTTGGACGGCGTACTCATGTTAAATACATACATTCCCATTACAACAGCTTATTGAAATGATACCTTAGTGAGGAAACACGGGGTGTACGGACATGGCCCTCTGTCTCACTGTGATATTTCCCTGCAGCATTTACCCGGTACACTGTTGATTGATGATGACTCCTCCAAATCAAATTATATCAAAAAGATTAAAAACAGGATTTTATTGAGCTGATCAACACCCCGATAGGCTCGGAAAAGCAGCCGATTATCTCTGGCCCCGTGCCGTCGCTGGGTTGCGTCTGCGAAAGGTTCAGCAGGCTCTTAGCACTTCATACAGTATCTGTCTTAAAGACTACCGCCCGCTCTGTTGACATAACCTTTATTTACAATTTCAACACTTTTCGGAAACAAAAGATCCTCTACAAAAAAAAATGATGGGCTCCATCCAAAATATCTAGGATCCTTGACCCTCTCTTCACATTTCAAGGCCACGTTAAGATATTGACTCAGAGACAGACCAAGCCCCGCTCAGGTAACACCTCCCATCCTTTCTAAGCGTTATCGTCATACTGTTGTCTATGATGGCAGAGGTCTTTATAGTTGCAACCTTGTACCCATTCGTTTGAACTCCATTCTTATCTCTGCTGTTGCTAGCGCAAAAGAGAAGCCTACTGTGGTCTGCTCACCCAGTGCTTTTAGTTCAATAACCCCTCGGTTTTCAAATCACGTAGAGGGCTTGGGCTGTTGCACATAGCAACCAAAGCCCATGTAAGTCAGTTTATAACATTCCATCACTGGTTACTCAGAGTTCCTCATATTGACATTGGCTGCATCCTTAGGCCGTAACCTGAGAAAGGTAATTCCAATTTCTAGTCGTTCATCCATTACTACTAGGGATAGACAACATGGTGCAGTTGAAAATCAATGTCAATGATTCTACTGAGTTACAGGAAATCAGGCAATTTAAATACATTCATTAGGCTCTAATCTATGGATTTCACATGACTGGGCAGGAGCACAGCCATGGGTGGGCCTGGGAGGGCATAGGCTCACCCCCCCTGGGGAGCCAGGACCTGCCAATCAGAATTAGTTTTTCCCCACAAAAGGGCTTTATTACAGACAGAAATACTCCTCAGTTTCATCAGCTGTCCAGGTGGCTGGTCTCAGAGGATCCCGCAGGTGAAGAAGCCGGATGTGGAGGTCCTGGGCTGGCATAGTTACACATGGTCTGTGGTTGTGAGGCCGGGTGGACGTACTGCCAAATTCTCTAAAACGGCATTGGAAGCGGCTTATGGTAGAGAAATGAACATTCAATTCTCTGGCAACAGCTCTGGTGAACATTCCTGCAGTCAGCATGCCAATTGCATGCTCCCATACATCTGTGACATTGTGTTATGGGACAAAACTGGACATTTAAGAGTGGCTTCAAGGTGCACATGTGTAATGATCATGCTGTTTAATCCGCTTCTTGATATGCCACACCTGTCAGGTGGATGGATTATCTTGATAAAGGAGAAATGCTCACTAACAGAAATATTTTTTTGGGTGCATATGGAACATTTCTGGAATATTTATTTCAGTACATGAAATATGGGACCTACACTTTACATTTTTATAGTTTTGTTCAATATATACCAATATTAACCATCAGACAGGGCCTGCAACTTCCTATTGCACATAGCTTATTTGAGTTGGAGACTCCTTGTGACTTTAAAAATCGTAAACCCAAGGGTTGATGCATCTGAACATTAGGAGCTTACTACCTAAACATCAATATCTGGGCTATGCAGACGAATCTGGACATTCTAGTATTGACTGAAACTTAAGATCTCTGTGGACATTCTGGACTCTGATATTAATACTGATGGCTATAATTTGTTCAGAGCTGACAGACGGTGTAAAGGTGGTGGAGTGGCTATTATTATAGAAAAGAAAATAATTTTATATTTTTACTGAAATTCATTTCCCTTGCCATTATTTTTGCTACTATCTTTAAGCCTTTGTCTGGGGGAAAATGTATCCATAACTGTTAAAGCGATCTACCATCCTCCCTCTGCTAACTTTTGTGCACTCGAGGAGTTAACTAGTTTGTTGTCTTCTGACTAAATCAGAAGTTATTATCTTGGGTGACCTAAATTATGATTGGGAAATGCAAGCTTCAGACAATCTAAACTACATGTGTAATTATCTAAACCTAACCCAGCTGGTGACTAAACCTACACAGTCCAACCCTAAAGATCCTTCAATGACAACTCTGATTGATCATATTTTAAATATGTTTCTCCTGTTGTCTTTGCTCAATATAATAGTGACCATTGCCGAGCTGTTTGTGTTAAAGATGGGAGAATACAAAAATGTAATCCTTGTTTAATCACAAAGAGGAACTTTAAAAACTTCAGTGAACAGTCTTTTTTACATGATTTTTATTTGAGTGACATTTATTGTATTTCAGCTATCCTTGAACCTGATTTAGCTTTGAGACTTTTTGCAGATGTCTTTCATACTATTGTGGATAATCATGCTTTTATATTGGCTAAATTGGCTTTTAGTCTAGACCTCCGCATTGGATTAGTTCACTGAGATGGGCGCAAACATATATATATATATGTTTGTGTTACTGCTCGACCAAAACAATCTCGGTCAACCAACAGCTTAAGGACCAAACAATCGACTCGTCGACTAATTTGGGTCAGCCCTAATATACAGTATATACCATGTATATGGGGCGGCAGATAGCCTAGGGGTAGAGTATTGGGCCAGTAACCGAAAGGTTTCTGGATCGAATTCCCACGAGCTGACAAGGTAAAAATCTGACGTTCAGCCCCTAAACACGGCAGTTAACCCACTGTTCCCCGGTAGGCCGTCATTGTAAATTATAATTTGTTCTTAACTGACTTGCCTAGGTCAAAAAATGTGTATATTTATCTTGTATTCCCCAGAGCACATTTGAAAAAGAGACCTAGGTCTTCCCTGTTAAAATAAAGGTCAAACTAAATAAAAATACGAGGCACACTACTTATCATTTTACTGTCAAAAAACAGCTTTGTGCATTGCATTTAAGTATTTAAGTTTAATACATTTTCTCACAAATACCGAGATGCACAGGTATATTTAATCCAACAGTTGTTTCCCTCGAGGTTTGAGTGGTCCAACGGGTAAAGTAGTGTCTGAAGGCTCTTTACCATGCCTCTCACCAAAGCCCCCAAACTATTTCCATTGATATCCTCAAATTGGTCCATAATTGGCACTTTACAGAACACCGACAAGGCCTTTTCATAGCTATTCCACACAACCTCAGATATTCTATCTATTTGGTCTGAGTCATTCAGTGAAAAGTAAAGCTTTATCTGCTCTGGAGAGAGACTCAGGCATGGTACAGATGGGCGTGTTATGTGTAAAATGTGCTTTTGGCCGATTTGGTCTATTAAAGCACACTATCACACAGGTTAATCACATCAAATATATACTCAATATTAAGGGAACCTGCTCTTTCCAATGACCAGGTGAATCCAGGTGAAAGCTATGATCCCCTTATTGATGGCACTTCAATCAGCGTAGATGAAGGGGAGGAGACGGGTTAAAGAAGGATTTTTAAGCAGTTTCCAGTGTGTATCAAGAATGGTCCACCACCCATAGGATATTTAGCCAACTTGACACAACTGTGAGTGGCATTGGAGTCAACATGGGCCAGCATCGGTGTGGAACGCTTCGTCATTTTGTAGAGTCCATGCACCAACGAATTGTGGCTGTTCTGGGGGGTGGGGGGTGGGGGGGTGGGGGGGGTGCAACTCAATATTAGGAAGGTGTCCTTAATATTTGGTATACTCAGTGTATGTGCAATGGTGTTGCAGAGGCTCTAGCATGGTAACCAGACGTTCCATATGTGACCCGTTTCAGGAAACTAGGCGTTTGTCGCAAGTCACGACTTCACAGGAGAGCCATTTAAAAAATGTTTTGGTGGCAGAAATGCCTTCTGGAACATGTGAACTTTCATATAGAAGGCTTCTGTCTATTTGAGCTGGTCAGTCTGTGTTGCTAATCCTGTCGAACACGGCTTTAAAAAAAAAGTATGGTGTAGTAAAGCTGCATAAGTGTTACTCTACACTTTCTGGAGGATCGAGTTTTGAAATCAGTGGAATTAGAGTATGATAGCTAAAGAGATGGAAAAAACACCTGTCTCCGGATCACATTTTAAAACCAAGAGCAACCGTGGCATGGCATCCGTGACAGGGAGACACGTTCATCATGCATTATGATGTAAGATAGTCTAGCTAGCTAAATTTTCAGATATTACAGGTTTCTAATTTTGACGGAAAGTGGTTTCATTTCAAGCTAAAGTGTAGTGTTAGCTAGCTAGCTAATGTTAGCTGGCTGGCTCCTAGCTAACGTTACATGTCTGGCCCTCAAACCATCATGGTCATCTAATAATCCGCAGTTTACAATTGGCTCATTCATCCCCCTCCTCTCCCCTGTAACTATTCCCCAGGTCGTTGCTGCAAATGAGAACGTGTTCTCAGTCAACTTACCTGGTAAAATAACGGTGAAATAAAATAAAAAATAAAATAAAATAAAAAAATGTATGATGTTACTATTCGTATCCCAGAGCTGTTTGCTTTGTACTTAGAGCCTAATGTTAGCTAGCTAACATTGAACCTGGTTGGTTAGCTCCCAGCATATTCATGCAGGTTAGTAACGACATGATTGGCACTATGTTCATTGTTGTTTAACTAGCTAACTTTAGCTGGCTGGCTCGTTAGCTAACATTACGTGACGTGTGATCTTACATGATGTTTACCTAGCTAGCTACATGACTTAAGCTAAATTGTATAACACCCGTTGAATATGGTGGGTGTCAGTAAACGTCGGCAAAAAAGCATAATGAAATTGTTGCCAGCAAAGCTGGTTAGGCTGTTTTCATGCTCTTCAGACGTAAATAAATCATCGGCCATAGCGTCAGGTGTGCACCCCATTGAGAGTGACACGAGATGGGTGGGGCTGAAGCTTCAGAGGGTGTGAACGATGCTGAATGGGCTTAGACAAAGAGGGGCTCTTCACTAGATACCAAAACATTCAAAGCCCATTTTCTCAAAAGTGAGTTTACAAGTTGATCAACTTTCAAAGCAGAATTACTTTCCCATTGTTCCTCAGAAATGCAGTGTATGATATACCATTTTGTAGCTCTGAGTATCTACTTTTATCCAATGTAAAAACCACAATTTCATATTTTGCTACATAAGACCAAATCCAGGGGTTGAGTCGCATACCAGGACTTTTACTCAATATACCCTATGGTGTACTGAATGCCCTCTATCCTCTGTTTAACAGAGTCAAATGTGTTGGAGAGTGGAGCTGGCTAAAATACAGAATCTATCACCCTCTTTTACTATCAAAGTGGGTCACTAAACCCTCCTGCAACACTTTTCTTCATCTCTGTCTCTGACTGTCTCACTCCCTCACTGCCAATTTCGACCTGCATTCATTCACACCACTGGTCTGAATCTGGAGCATGGGTCCATGTAGGACAGAGTGTAACAGTTTTGCTTCCGTCCCTCTCCTTGCCCCTACCTGGGCTCAAACCAGGGACCCTCTGCACACATCAACAACTGCCTCCCACGAAGCATCGCTTCACAAAAAGCAAAAAGCGGTCTCAGAGCGAGTGACATCACCGATTGAAACGCTATTAGCGCGCACCACTGCTAACTAGCTAGCCATTTCACACCGGTTACAAGAGCACAGAAATATAATTCTAGAATTATAATACAATGGGACAGACCACCTGGTGTTTTCAGCCGAGGAAGTGGGGGTGGATGATTGGACAGGCTACAGCCCCAGACAATCACATAGATCGTAAATGGGGAACAGGCTGGGCTGCAACACAAGCTATTAAATCTGTTTCACCTGATAACCCATTCTCCCCACCCCTCCTCAAAACTTTGCCCTGCAGTAGTTCTTTCAGCAGCCATCCAGGGTCTGTGGTCTCCTTAAGCTTTCCTTACAGGTCAGATGCTGCACTGCAACAGGAGGAATTCTAGTCAGCCACTCCCTTTGTTAAAGCAACAGCAGGCAAGGTATCAAGCATGCAAGTGTCCATCAAGGTTAATATTTGACCATCTATTGAATCACCAGTAACAAGTTATTTGCAAAAATCATAGTTTAATTGTCACAAATGTATTTCTTTCTATTTTATTTCACCTTTATTTAACCAGGTAGGCCAGTTGAGAACAAGTTCTCGTTTACAACTGCGACCTGGCCAAGATAAAGCAAAGCAGTGTGACAAAAACAACCACACAGAGTTACACATAAACAAACGCACAGTCAATACCACAAAAGAAAAATAGAAACATCTATGTACAGTGTGTGCAAATGTAGAAGAGTAGGGAGGGAGGCAAATGTTTAAGGGATGTTTAAAATGTTTAAGGGAGGTATTAGTTTTGGTTTGAACAGCCACAGAAGTCATTAAATCAGTAATGACTTGGTCACAGATGGACAATGACAATCCTTGTAATGAATAAGCATTGCTGTGTAATTATATAACTACATATGTGAAGAACACACATGGCTGTTTTACATGCCAATTTAATAAAAGTCAGATATTGAAACACACACCTTATATCAGAATCTGATTAAAATAAGATGTCTTGCCCACTAGTTTCTGTTAAAAAATTAAATTTGGATTAATTTTCACGGCGCTGATTACATTTCGAGGAGTTTATAGGAAAATCAATTCTAATTTAAAGAGTGCCATTAATCTTGCCTCTTGGTCTGTCCATCATACTGGAACTAGAATATAGCTTATAAACTACACATGAATGTCAGACATTTTACATAAAGAGGTCAGGGGAAACTCAATGGTTTCTGACCATTCGCCCAGACATGTGTAACCCTTTCCTGAATTCAAATGACTAGTGGCCTCACATACACCAGCCGAAAATATGGTGTTTCAATGTCAAAGGCTTTGTTATATTTCCGTGTTCTGTGATGTATAAAAAGGGTAATAATGGGATGCAAAATCAAAACGTAATACATTTCAACTCTATATCTAACATGGTACAGATGTCTTCTTTTTTTTAAGACCATAACCATGTGTCTGAGGTGTATACTTTTGTTTCAAAGTAGATTTGTTTAAGACTACCAAGAAACACTCTGTGTGACACTGATGTAGCCCACTGCAGTAAAAGGTTAATTAAGGGAAACAAAGAAAATAAATAGAAACAAGAAGGGGAAGTCATCTCTTTAGAATGTTAATATAAAATGACCAAAATGAATGAGTCAACAGTACTATCAATAGCTGTCTGTGGAATTGGAAGTAGACTTGAAGAGGCTAGTTTTCCCTGCAGCATTGAGACTGCATTGAATGGTGCTGGAGGACATGGCTGCCGTTTTACGGGCTTCTAACCAATTGTGCTATTTTGTGTGCTTTTTCGCATAGTTTGTCATTTATTTTCAGGGTTGGGGAGTAACGGATTACATGTAAGGGATTGCAAAAAAACTAACCCGTTACATTACCAGCAAAAATATTGCAATCAGATTACAGATACTTTTGAAAAACTAGATGATTACTTCAAGGATTACTTTTACATTAAGAAAGGATGTTTGAAGAAAAAAAATATTTGACAGTTCTCTGTTTTCTCAATGAAATTCGAATCAGCATTGAAAAAAGGCACAAGTTTGTTTGTTCCACCTGAGCCAGTCTGACCACAAGTCAGAGACCACTATGATGACACACCAAATGTGTTTGATGGATCGCGGGAAAAGCACAGGAATAGGCTTTTGTAGGCTACAGTCCAAGCTATGTCTTCCAAAGGTGCGACTGCTGTCCAGATCCAAAGATTATCCAACTTAAATAAACACTTGGAGGTATGGATGACAGCAGTGGTGTAGTCTTCAGTGATAGGGGTATCACTTATTATTGATATCTACATAGCGCACTGATGTGAATCACACTGCTGCTCTCTCATTTAGCTATTTGCACCTTACGGATTGTGGTTGTTGTGGATGGCTGTTCACAAATCTAAATGTGTATTTCAACCCAATAATGGTTGCATTCAAGAAGTTTAAGCTGCCTATCAATCTTAGTTTTTTTAAACCAGAGGACAGCCAGTGAAAAATGCGCTCTTGCCACAGCTGCATAATGTGGATCCAAGCCTATGGAATAAAAGTGGGTATTTTATTGATCAATCTAATTCATGATGATAAAAAATAAATCCATAGTCCTAATGGACACATGTTCAAACTCGCACACTTTCGATAGACTTAAAGTGTCACGTTCCTGACCTGTTTTCTGTTAGTTTTATGTGTTAGTTGGTCAGGACGTGAGTTGGGTGGGCATTTCTATGTTTTCTGTTTCTATGTTGGTTTATTGGGTTGCCTGGTATGGCTCTTAATTAGAGGCAGGTGTTTGGCGTTCCTCTAATTAAGAGTCATATTTAGGTAGGCGTTTTCACAGTGTTCGTTGTGGGTGGTTGTCTCCTGTGTCTGTGTATATGTTTGCACCATACGGGACTGTTTGCGGTTTGTTCGTTTTATGTAGTCTGTTCCTGTTCATTGCGTTCTTCACGTTATATGTAAGTTCGTCGTTCAGGTCTGTCTGCATCGTTTATTTGTTTTGTTTGTTTATGCAAGTTTAGTTTGTTTTTCCGTCGTGTTCAATAAATCATGTCATTTCACTACGCTGCGCCTTGGTTCGATCACTACTCCTCCTCGTCTGATGAAGAGGAGGAGGATTGCCGTTACAGAACCACCCACCTCAAATCCAGAACCAAGCAGCGTAATGTCGAGCAACGGGAGAGTATACAGGACTTGTGGAGTTGGGAGCAGGTATTTAACGGAGAAGGACCATGGGCTAAAGTGAATCACCGTCCATGGGAACAGCTGGAGGCAGTTCGGAGAGCGGAGGAGAAGAGAGAGAGGAACCGGCGTTATGAGGGGACGCATCTTGCACGGAAGCCCGAAAAGCCCGTGGGTAACACCCAAACATTTCTTGGGGGGGGGGGGGGGTGGCTAAGAGGTAGTGGGCCAAGGGCAGGTAGGAGACCTGCGCCCACTTCTCAGGCTAACCGTGGAGAGCAGGAGTACGGGCAGACACCATGTTACGCAGTAGAGCGCAGGGTGTCTCCTGTACGTGTGCATAGCCCGGTGCGGGTTATTCCACCTCCCCGCACTGGTAGGGCTAGATTGGGCATTGAGCAAGGTGTCATGAGGCCGGCTCAACGCGTCTGGTCTCCAGTGCGTCTCCTCGGGCCGGCATACATGGCACCTGCCTTACGCATGGTTTCCCCGGTTCGCCTACATAGCCCGGTGCGGGTTATTCCACCTCCCCGCACTGGTCAGGCGACCGGGAGCATTCAACCAGGTAAGGTTGGGCAGGCTCAATGCTCAAGAGAGCCAGTACGCCTGCACTGTCCGGTATTTCCGGCGCCACCTCCCCGCCCCAGCCTAGTACCTACAGTGCCTACACTACGCACTAGGCTACCAGTGCGTTTCCAGAGCCCTGTTCCTCCTCCACGCATTCTCCCTGTAGTGCGTGTATCCAGTTCGGTGCCTCCAGTTCCGGCACCACGCACTAAGCCACCTGTGCGTCTCCAGAGCCCTGTACACACTGTTTCTTCTCCCCGTACTAATCCTGATGTGCTTGCCCTCAGCCCGGTGCCACCTGTGCCGGTACCACGCACCAAATATAGAGTACGCTTTGAGAGTCCAGTGTGCCTTGTCCCTGCTCCCCGCACTAGCATGAAGGTGCGTGTTCTTAGCCCGGTGCCTCCAGTTCCGGCACCACGCACCAGGTCTACAGTGCGCCTTATCCGGCCTGAGCCATCCGTCTCCCCAGCGCCATCTGAGCCATCCGTCTCCCTAGCGCCATCTGAGCCATCCGTCTCCCCAGCGCCATCTGAGCCATCCGTCTCCCCAGCGCCATCTGAGCCATCCGTCTCCCCAGCGCCATCTGAGCCATCCGTCTCCCCAGCGCCGTCTGAGCCATCCGTCTCCCCAGCGCCGTCTGAGCCATCCGCCTGCAATGAGCCTGCAAAGCCGCCCGTCTGCCATGAGCCTGCAGAGCCGCCCGTCTGCCATGAGCCTGCAGAGCCGCCCGCCAGACAGGAGCCGCTAGAGCCGCCCGCCAGACAGGAGCCGCTAGAGCCGCCCGCCAGACAGGAGCCGCTAGAGCCGCCCGCCAGACAGGAGCCGCTAGAGCCGCCCGCCAGACAGGAGCCGCCAGAGCCGCCCGCCAGACAGGATCCGCCAGAGCCGCCAACCAGACAGGATCCGCCAGAGCCGCCAACCAGACAGGATCCGCCAGAGCCGCCAACCAGACAGGATCTGCCAGAGCCGCCAACCAGACAGGATCTGCCAGAGCCGCCAACCAGACAGGATCTGCCAGAGCCGCCAACCAGACAGGATCTGCCAGAGCCGCCAACTAGACAGGATCTGCCAGAGCCGCCAGAGCCGTCAGCCTGCCATGAGCGTCCAGAGCCGTCAGCCTGCCATGAGCGTCCAGAGCCGTCAGCCTGCCATGAGCGTCCAGAGCCGTCAGCCTGCCATGAGCGTCCAGAGCCGTCAGTCAGCCATGAGCTGCCACTCAGCCAGAAGCAGCTAGTAATCCAGAACTGCCACTCAGTCCAGAGCTGTCTCTCTGTCCGGAGCTGCCCTTCAGTCCGGAGTTGCCCCTCTATCCTAAGCTACCTCTTTATCCTGAGCTACCTCTCTATCTTGAGCTATCCCTCTGTCCTGAGCTATTTCTCTGACCTGAGCTACCTTGTCCCGGAGCTGTACTTTATCTTGGTGTTTCCCCTTAAATTAGGTGGGGGAAATAAGAGGGTGGTCATGATAGGGGGTAAACGTAAGCTGGGATTGACTATGGTGGGGTGGGGACCTCGTCCAGAGCCTGAGCCACCACCGTGGTCAGATGCCCACCCAGACCCTCCCCTAGACTTTCTGCTGGTGCGCCCGGAGTTCGCACCTTGAGTGGGGGGTTATGTCACGTTCCTGACCTGTTTTCTGTTAGTTTTCTGTGTTAGTTGGTCAGGACGTGAGTTGGGTGGGCATTTCTATGTTTTCTGTTTCTATGTTGGTTTATTGGGTTGCCTGGTATGGCTCTTAATTAGAGGCAGGTGTTTGGCGTTCCTCTAAGAGCCATATTTAGGTAGGCGTTTTCACAGTGTTCGTTGTGGGTGGTTGTCTCCTGTGTCTGTGTATATGTTTGCACCATACGGGACTGTTTGCGGTTTGTTCGTTTTATGTAGTCTGTTCCTGTTCATTGCGTTCTTCACGTTATATGTAAGTTCGTCGTTCAGGTCTGTCTGCATCGTTTATTTGTTTTGTTTGTTTATGCAAGTTTAGTTTGTTTTTCCGTCGTGTTCAATAAATCATGTCATTTCACTACGCTGCGCCTTGGTTCGATCACTACTCCTCCTCGTCTGATGAAGAGGAGGATTGCCGTTACATAAAGGGGCTATCTGTAGTTGCTATATACATTTTTTGACTTGTACATATATTCATTGATTCTATTCATTGATTCTTGAAGAATATAGCTTATAAATTTCTCATGAGCTTAGTTCATCTGTCACACTCCATGAGAACCCAAAATATAAGCTTGATTTTCTGCAATGTTTGTAAACATTATTCATGTAAATAAACACTGTATAATATGATTAAAATAATAATCATGGATGGTCAGTCCTTGCATCCATAGCTCTGTCTATTCATCTGAGAGTGGTTACATTTCTCCAGACCCATCTCTCAGCTTTTTACCAAAACAGGCGAGGCGAGGCAATGATTTTGTTATTGTTTCATCTGTGGATTTGCCCTTTAAACGGCAGCATATCATCAAGATATCAAAGTGTCACCAACAAAAAGGTAAACAATAGGTCTATAACAAATGCAGCACACAACATTCCTTTTTAACATGTAAATAGCTTTTATTACCAGGAAGTGTACTCCGAGCATGGGCTGACCAGCTGGCAAATGTCTTCACTGACATTTTCAACCTCTCCCTGTCTGAGTCTGTAATACCAACATGTTTCAAGCAGACCATCATAGTCCCTGTGTCCAAGAACACTAAGGTAACCTGCCTAAATGACTACCGACCCGTAGCACTCACGTCTATAGTCATGAAGTGCTTTGAAAGGCGGGTCATGGCTCACATCAACACTATTATCCCAGAAACCCTAGACCCACTCCAATTTGCATACTGCCCCAACAGATCCACAGATGATGCAATCTCTATTGCACTCCACACTGTCCTTTCACACCTGGACAAAAGGAACACCTATGTGAGAATGCTATTCAGTGACTACAGCTCAGCATTGAACACCATAGTGCCCTCAAAGCTCATCACTAAGCTAAGGACCCTGGGACTAAACACCTCCCTCTGCAACTGGATGCTGGACTTCCTAATGGGCTGCCCCCAGGTGGTAGGGGTAGGTAACAACACATCAGCCACGCTGATCCTCAACACGCGGGCCCCTCAGGGGTGCGTGCTCAGTCCCCTCCTGTACTCCCTGTTCACTCATGACTGTACGGCTGTGCACGACTCCAACACCATCATTAAGTTTGCCGATGACACAACAGTGGTAGGCCTGATCGCCGACAACGATGAGACAGCCTATAGGGAGGAGGTCAGAGACCTGGCTGTGTGGTGCAAGAACAACAACCTCTCTCTCAACGTGATCAAGACAAAGGAGATGATCATGGACTACAGAAAAAGGAGGGCCGAGCACGCCCCCATTCTCATCGACTGGGATGTAGTGGAGCAGGTTGAGAGCTTCAAATTCCTTAGTGTCCACATCACCAACAAACTATCATGGTCCAAACACACCAAGACAGTCGTGAAGAGGGCACAACAATGCCTATTCCCCCTCAGGAGACTGAAAAGATTTGGCATGGGTTCTCAGATTCTCAAAAAGTTCAACAGCTGCACCACCGCCTGGTTCAGCAACTGCTCGGCCTTCGACCGCAAGGCGCTACAGAGGGTAGTGTGTATGGCCCAGTACATCACTGGGGCCAAGCTTCCTGCCATTCAGGACCTCTATACTAGGCGGTGTCAGAAGAAGGCCCCCCCAAAAATTGCAAAAGACACCGGCCACCCTAGCAAGACTATTCTCTCTGCTACCGCACGGCAAGCGGTACCGGTGTGCCAAGTCTAGGTCTTAACAGCTTCTACCCCCAAGCCATAAGACTCCTGAACTGCTGATCAAATGGCTTCCTGGACTATTTGCATTGAACCCCTCTTTGTTTTTACGCCTCTGCTACTCGTTGTTTATTATCTATGCAGTCACTTTACCCCAACCTACATGTACATATTACCTCAATTACCTCAACTGACCTGTACCCCCACACATTGACTCGGTACCGACACCCCCTGTATATAGCCTCGTTACAGTTACTTTATATATTTTTTTACTTTAGTTTATTTAGTACATCTTTTCTTAACTCTTATTTTTCTAAAAAACTGCATTGATGGTTAAGGGCTTGTAAGTAAGCATTTCACGGTAAGGTGATACCTGTAAAAAAATTGATTTGATTTGTGTCTGGCCATGTGCTGGTCTGAGAGAAAGTATTCTGGCATGCAGGCTGAGGCCCGGAGCCCCTGACCACAGGATCAGTATATCTGTCTGTCTATCTGAGTGTGTGTCTGGGAGAGAGATTAAGCCTCTACAAGAGACTGTCATGCATTATGTGCTTCTCCTGTGTAACTCTACTAAAGCGGAATCATTGAAAACACAATTGTCTTGGGTTCTCTTTCAATTATTTTTTGAAAGAGAACCAATCACACACATCTGTCGGAGACATACAGGTCGAGTGGCGAATGATGTGAGCCACTCCCCTCATCATAAAGAGCAACTCGCCCGCCCTCTGATAATTCTCACCTCTCTTCTTCACGAAGAGTACTACTCTAAGCTCTCCTCAGCACGACTTGATCTGATTTCTGTTCAACTGTTTGCAGGTGTGCCGTGAGGTTACGTCGCCGAGTTCAGGTTTTACAGCTCTCATCTTCTGTGTTGGGTGACTTTACAGAAAGCAACGTTTTCGTTTCAGGTAAGAATTCGCTTTTTCACATTTTCTTCCTTTTGTCTTCTTCCGTTTTTGTTCATCGCAAGACCAGCAAAGCTCTAGCTTCCTTTGGCTAACATTGTGCTACTGCGGTCTAAGGCACTGCATCGCAGTGCTAGAGGTGCCACTACAGATCCGGGTTTGATCCCGGGCTGTGTCGCAGCCGGTCGCAACCGGGAGACCCATGAGGCAGCGCACAATTGGCCCAGTGCCGTCCGGGTTAGGGGCGGGGTTGGCCAGCTGGGATGTCGTTGTCCCATCGTGCTCTAGCGACCCCTTGTGGCGCATTATCATCATATCGCAGACCTCGGTCGCCAGCTGTACAGTGTTTCCTCCGACACATTGGTGCGGCTAACTTCCGGGTTAAGCGATCAGTGGGTCAAGAAGCAGTGCGGCTTGGCGGGGTCGTGTTTCAGAGGATGCATGTTTTTTGACCTGCGCCTCTCCTGAGTCCGTACGGGAGTTGCAGCGATGGGACAAGACTGTAACTGCCAAATTGGATATCACAAAATTGGGGGGAAAAAGGGGTAAAAAAAAAAAGATAACTGAAAAAAATACATTGTGCTAATTAGCTAGGATACTAGGTCGCGAGGCGTACGCTCGCTACACTCATTGTTAAAGGACTGGCTTCTCCGGCTAGCACTGTGCTAACTAGCTAGGCAATTAGCCCACGTGGCTATCAGCTCACTTTATCCTCGAATTAGCTGTTTTTTGTAGCCATGGAGCGTGCTAGCTCGGCCCAAGGGGTACCGAGCAAAGCCCGGCCCCTGCCGCAGCACCGGCACATCAGTGTCCATGCGGTGAAATCAGTTAAGGCAAGGACATAAACCATCTGTGTGCCATCTGCCTGGGTCTCGCAAGCAACATTCGACAACCCCCAGTCATGTGTCCATCGGAGAGTATGCAGAACATCCAAGTCTGTTTCATCTCCCACATTTCCTTTGAGCGTGAAAACTACCGCACAGACCCAGCCCTCATGGGCTGACATCTTGGATGGCTAACCCAAGGACCTTCAACCACTTTTCCAGGGCTTGGCTAGGGCTGTGGCGGTCATGATATTCTGTCAGTCTGTAAATGCCATGCAAATAACTGCCGGTCTCACGGTAATTGACCGTTAATTAACATAAACACATTTAGCATCTTCCATGCATAGCCTACAAGCTACATCTACATTTTAAAAAGTCTAACAAATCCATTTAATGTAGCCTACACCATCACAATAAATCCAATTATTTATTTTAGACAAGTCTAAAGAAACATGATATGACGATAATGCAGTCTATTTCAGAAGAACAGAATAGCATACTCTGAGTTGTCCTTATGTTAGACCCTGATCCGGCTATGCCATATGGGTGTGGGCTACACTAGTTCATTTAGCAGACAAGATTTGCTTATAAATTCCGTGGCATTATTTTTTATTATTTTATAGTATGAAAAAAACAATTGAACATGAAATAGAAAGGATATTTTCTCCAAACGATTTCCGAGGGAGTGCGCACATGCAGCTATCCTGTGTTGAGCGGTTAACAAAGAAACAGGTCCTCCTATATGCTTAATTTAGAATGATTTATGCAACTCTGATACAAACGTTGGGCTTTGATTTTTAAAACATTCTGGCTGCGTGATGCGACTCTGATGATGATTTGAAAAAAGTTGCATGAAAGGCATGAGCTCTGCTTTGTTTCACGCGCAGGCTGCACACCCTTCATACGTCTCTCATTCACAATTTGACAAGCACTTAATAATATTCTCACCAGGCCTCGAATTTCCCGGCGGCACTCCCCTTGTGTGGCCATAATGCCCGCTAAAAAAGTCCATGCCTTTTGCAGCCAGTGGCCATTGTGCATTCGGAAAGTATTCAGACCCCTTTACTTTTTTCCACATTTTGTTATGTTATAGCCTTATTCTAAAGTGGATTTAATTCATTATTCCCTCATCAATCAACACACGATACCCCATAATGACAAAGCGAAAACAGGTTTAGACATTTTTGCAAACGTATGAAAAATAAAAACAGAAATACCTTATTACATAAGTATTCAGACCCTTTAATATGAGACTTGAAATTGAGCTCAGGTGCACCATGTTTCCATTGATCTTTCATGAGATGTTTCTACAACTTGATTGGAGTCCACCTGTGGTTAATTCAATTGATTGTACATGATTTGTAAAGGCACACACCTGTCTATATAAGGTCCCACAGTTGACAGTGCATGTCAGAGCAAACAACAAGCCATGAGGTTGAAGGAATTTTCCATAGAGATCTGGGGATTGAAGGTCCCCAAGAACACAGTGGCCTCCATCATTCTTAAATGGAAGAAGTTTGGAACCAACAAGACTCTTCCTAGAGATGGCCGCCCGGCAAACTGAGCAATCTGGGAAGAAGGGCCTTGATCAGGGAGGTGACCAAGATACCGATGGTCACTCTGACAGAGCTCGAGAGTTCCTCTGTGGAGATGGAATAACCTTCCAGATGGACAACCATCTCTGCAGCACTTCACCAATTAGGCCTTAATGGTAGAGGGGCCTAAACAACAGTTTTTTCTTTGTCATTATGGGGTATTGTGTGTAGATTGATGAGGGGGAAAACTATAAAGACTATAAAGACTGTTGACATCTAGTGGAAGCCATAGGAACTGCAATCTGGGAGCTATTTTTTTTTATCCCATAGGCTTGCATTGAAAAGGCCTGTGACACCCCCCCCAAACAATTCCGGATTGATTCCCTCAGGTTTGCGCCTGCCATATCAGTTCTGTTATACACACAGACATTATTTTAACAGTTTTAGAAACTTCAGAGTATTTTCTATCAATTGCATATCCTATCTTCTGGGCCTGAGTAACAGGCAGTTTACTTTGGGCACGTCAGTCATCCGGAAATTCAGGATACTGCCCCCTAGCCTTAAGAAGTTTAAGTCACTGAGCTTTTCAGTATGGGCCATTCTACTGCCAATGTTTGTTTATGGAGATTGCATGGTTGCATGTTCAATTCTATACACCTGTCAGCAACGGGTTTGGCTGAAATTCCCGAAACCAATCATTTGAAGGGGTGTCCACATACTTTTGGACATGTAGTGTATATCCCTCATAATATCAAAGAGCCAGGGTTACGCAAGTAACCTTAAGTTTTGCTCACCACTGCTTTGGTTGAGTGACAGCCAAATAAGGCTCATTGGGTGAAATAAACTGGAGCGAGCTCAAGACAGCCTCATCCAAAGCCGTTATTGCCATAAGCAGTGGCACACTTGGCTAAAGCTTAACTTAAGTCAAAGACGACATGTTACTTCACTCCACAAATCAACGTTGACATACCTACAAGCCAAGGCAAGGCACGTGTACAAATGAGACGTTACAAAAAGTGAAACATTCATTAAGATGATGTAATCGGCTGGAGCCCAGTTAAAAAGATTGACGGGTTGGAGCCACTCAGAGCAGAGGAGCAGGATTGACAAGGCTTTGATTGACAGCAGAGAGTAATGAGCTGCGCCTGCCTTGGAGTGTCTTGATGTCAGCGGCAGGAACAAATCCTCAAAGTAAATGACAGCCGTCTTCAGATCATCTTCCCCTTATCTGGGTCCATGACTCAAAACTCATACCAACTGATAGGCCCACATAAAAAAAATACTACAGTTTACTATAGAATACAGTACTTACTATAGACTTCATTTGTAAACGGTAGTATACTGTAGAATACTATACTACATGCTGTAGTATCCCTCGATCATGTGTGGTACTTACTATAGAATGTTGTAGTATACTGTTGAATACTACAGTAAATACTCCAATAATGTCTGCAAAAACACTAGTCTACAAAAACAAATACTACAGTTTTTACGGTAAATGCACTGCACCCAGTACATGCCAATATGTGCCACCCATAACTGAGAAAACCTACATGGCAAGAGTAGACCATATATTATGTCTCCTACAGGTTATAGAAAAGAGCAGAAGCTCTGAACTATCCGTTCAGACCCCAGTCCTACCTACCTACAGGTTCTGGAACATGTGATATTGTAGTAATTCTCCAGTAGGTTTCCTCAAGGAGAATGTCTCTACTTCTAAGTCACAGATAATAAAACAAAAACACTATAGTAAATACTACAGTAATTTCTGCAAAAATACTACAGAAATACTAGAGTATACGACAGTCCACTAAAGCACTACAGTAAAGTCCTATAGTATATACTACAGTTCTTATACCGCAGTTACCTGTAAATTCTAGAGTATACTACAGTATTGCAGACTTTAGTCTTTAGTCTGCAAAACTTTAGACTTTAGTCTGCAAAAACACTACAGTGAATACTATTTATACCATAGTATAGTATTTTTCCATGTATGGGGATGGCGAATAGACATGTAGATGAAATTATGCACACAAAAAAAACACACCTAAAGACAGGATAGCATCTCCCTTCTCCCTAGAAATGGTGATATCCAAAGTACCTACTGCGTGTGGAAATGTTTAGGCCGAAAGGCTATTCCATGGATTCTCTCTTACTTGCTCGCTCCCTTAGTCCCTCCCTCCCTCCCATTATCGCCAGGGATCTGCTCTCCTTTGTTGCGGGTCCCTGGGTATTTCCATAGAGTTGCAGGTGGATCCTCTGTACCGAGTGCGCACTGCGAAAAGATGCTTCAGTATTCTGCTCAGCTCTCCCTCCCTACCTTTCTCATCTCAAGAGCTTACTCCAGCACACAGGGAACAGAGCCAAAATGTGTAGGGACGGGGGGTGGGGGAAGATTTAGAATAAGGGATAATACCAAAATAAATGGACATACTGAAAAACAGCACGGTAGCCCGCGGGTATTTTGAGGGTAGTTCTGAAGCTGTGATTCTAAATTCACTGAGTGTAACCATCACGGTCTCTCTTTGTATTCGAGTGCTTCAATGTTTGATTATGGAAATCACTATGACAGTCTCAGCTAAAGCGCTCCACCAGACCGAGGGCATTTAACCTCTGAAGCGGATGCCGTGCTACGAGGGATAGAATTTGAGGCTGTTGCAGGTCATAAAGCTCGAAGCATGCTCATAACTCATGCAAATTAATGTTTATTCATCCTTGTAAAATGGAATGATTACTAACTAGTTGACCAGTTGAGAGGCATTATGCATGTGGTCACCTAAATACAATCAAAGCTGATCCAGATGAGTGAGTGATGACCACTGAGAGACTACTCTGAATGCACACTATGTTGACAGGAGCTGTCTGCCAGTGTGGCACTGAAACACAGCACTATAGGCCCGATTCAGACTTTCCTAAGTACGCCTTTCCTACGCACTTCTCATTAGTTGGTATTCAGACTTACCTTGTGCAGGTGCGTAACGGGCTTTGCAGGTGTGGTTCCCTTGTGTGTGCTGAAAACATTTAATTCAACTGCTAAAAAGCACTTGCTGGACAACAGATTTTCTCGTGGAGTTTTCATTCAATAGGGTTTTCAATACATTTGACTTAAGTCATCCCTTTAAATACGGTGTACCTTTAATTCGAATTTTGTCGACAGACTCGCTAGACTATGTCGAGAGAACTGGTTCAGAATATTAGGGATTAATGAAAGAAAGCTATCTAAATATATGCATATTTCATCTCAGTTTCAGCACCACATGGTAGATTTTAAAATGCTCTGATCTTGTAGATTATTAAGGCAAATTTTAAGGTTAGTATGTTTGAATCATGAAAAACACTGGTTTGAAAACCAAGCTGTTTGCAAAGGTACGTGCCATTAGATTGTAACTGCTTTGTAGGAAATCTAATTAGCGATGATCAAACTGGGTTTATAAAGGGTCGTTTAGCGTCAGACAATATTAGACGTCCATATCTATTTATACCATAGGGCAAAACTAAACATGGCGGTGTTCGCCCTAGCAATCTCACTAGGATAAAGACCTCCTCCATTCCTGCCATTATTGAAAGAGATCGTGATACCTCACATCTCAAAATAGGGTTACTTAATGTTAGATCCCTCACTTCAAAGGCAGTCATAGTCAATTAACTAATCACTGATCATAATCTTGATGTGATTGGCCTGACTGAAACATGGCTTAAGCCTGATGAATTTACTGTGTTAAATGAGGCCTCACCTCCTGGTTACACTAGTGACCATATCCCCCGTGCATCCCGCAAAGGCGGAGGTGTTGCTAACATTTACAATAGCAAATTTCAATTTACAAAAAAAAAAAGACGTTTTCGTCTTTTGAGCTTCTAGTCATGAAATCTATGCAGCCTACTCAATCACTTTTTATAGCTACTGTTTACAGGCCTCCTGGGCCATATACAGCGTTCCTCTCTGAGTTCCCTGAATTCCTATCAGACCTTGTAGTCATAGCAGATCATATTCTAATTTTTGGTGATTTTAATATTCATATGGAGAAGTCCACAGACCCACTCCAAAAGTCTTTCGGAGCCACCATCGACTCAGTGGGTTTTGTCCAACATGTCTCTGGACCTACTCACTGCCACAGTCATACTCTGGACCTAGTTTTGTCCCATGGAATAAATGTTGTAGATCTTAATGTTTTTCCACATAATCCTGGACTATCGGACCACCATTTTATTACGTTTGCAATCGCAACAAATAATCTGCTCAGACCCCAACCAAGGAGCATCAAAAGTCGTGCTATAAATTCTCAGACAACACAAAAATTCCTTGATGCCCTTCCAGACTCCTTCTCCCTACCCAAGGATGTCAGAGGACAAAAATCAGTTAACCACCTAACTGAGGAACTCAATTTAACCTTGCGCAATACCCTAGATGCAGTTGCTCCCCTAAAAAATAAAAACATTTGTCATAAGAAACTAGCTCCCTGGTATACAGAAAATACCCGAGCTTTGAAGCAAGCTTCCAGAAAATTGGAACGGAAATGGCGCCACACCAAACTGGAAGTCTTCCGACTAGCTTGGAAAGACAGTACCGTGCAGTACCGAAGAGCACTCATTGCAGCTCGATCATCCTACTTTTCCAACTTAATCGAGGAAAATAAGAACAATCCAAAATTTATTTTTGATACTGTTGCAAAGCTAACTAAAAAGCAGCATTCCCCAAGAGAGGATGGCTTTCACTTCAGCAGTAATAAATTCATGAACTTCTTTGAGGAAAAGATCATGACCATTAGAAAGCAAATTACGGACTCCTCTTTGAATCTGCGTATTCCTCCAGGGCTTAGCTGTCCTGGATCTGCACAGCTCTGCCAGGGCCTGGGATCGGGAGAGACACTTAAGTGTTTTAGTACTATATCTCTTGACACAATGATGAAAATAATCATGGCCTCTAAACCTTCAAGCTGCATACTGGATCCTATTCCTACTAACCTACTGAAAGAGCTGCTTCCTGTGCTTGGCCCTCCTATGTTGAACATAATAAACAGCTCTCTATCCACCGGATGTGTACCAAACTCACTAAAAGTGGCAGTAATAAAGCCTCTCTTGAAAAAGCCAAACCTTGACCCGGAAAATATGAAAAACTATCGGCCTATATCGAATCTTCCATTCCTCTCAAATTTTTTTGAAAAAGCTGTTGCGCAGCAACTCACTGCCTTCCTGAAGACAAACAATGTATACGAAATGCTTCAGTCTGGTTTTAGACCCCATCATAGCACTGAGACTGCACTTGTGAAGGTGGTAAATGACCTTTTAATGGTGTCAGACCGAGGCTCTGCATCTGTCCTCGTGCTACTAGACCTTAGTGCTGCCTTTGACACCATCGATCACCACATTCTTTTGGAGAGACTGGAAACCCAAATTGGTCTACACAGACAAGTGCTGGCCTGGTTTAGATCTTACCTGTCGGAAAGATATCAGTTTGTCTCTGTGAATGGTTTGTCCTCTGACAAATCAACTGTACATTTCGGTGTTCCTCAAGGTTCCGTTTTAGGACCACTATTGTTTTCACTATATATCTTACCTCTTGGGGATGTTATTCGAAAACATAATGTTAACTTTCACTGCTATGCGGATGACACACAGCTGTACATTTTAATGAAACATGGTGAAGCCCCAAAATTGCCCTCGCTAGAAGCCTGTGTTTCAGACATAAGGAAGTGGATGGCTGAAAACTTTCTACTCTTAAACTCGGACAAAACAGAGATGCTTGTTCTAGGTCCCAAGAAACAAAGAGATCTTCTGTTAAATCTGACAATTAATCTTGATGGTTGTAAAGTCGTCTCAAATAAAACTGTGAAGGACCTCGGCGTTACTCTTGACCCTGATCTCTCTTTTGACGAACATATCAAGACTGTTTCAAGGACAGCTTTTTTTACATCTACGTAACATTGCAAAAATCAGAAATTTTCTGTTCACAAATGATGCAGAAAAATTAATACATGCATTTGTTACTTCTAGGTTAGACTACTGCAATGCTCTACTTTCCGGCTACCCGGATAAAGCACTAAATAAACTTCAGTTAGTGCTAAATACGGCTGCTAGAATCCTGACTAGAACCAAGAAATTTGATCATATTACTCCAGTGCTAGCTTCCCTACACTGGCTTCCTGTTAAGGCAAGGGCTGATTTCAAAGTTTTACTGTTAACCTATAAAGCGTTACATGGGCTTGCTCCTACCTATCTTTCCGAGTTGGTCCTGCCGTACATACCTATACGTACGCTACGCTACGCTCAAGACGCAGGTCTCCTAATTGTCCCTAGAATTTCTAAGCAAACAGCGGGAGGCAGGGCTTTCTCCTATAGATCTCCATTTTTATGGAACGGTCTGCCTACCCATGTGAGAGATGCAGACTCGGCCTCAACCTTTAAGTCTTTACTGAAGACTTATCTCTTCAGTAGGTCATATGATTGAGTGTAGTCTGGCCCAGGAGTGTGAAGGTGAACGGAAAGGCTCTGGAGCAACGAACCGCCCTTGCTGTCTCTGCCTGGCCGGTTCCCCTCTCTCCACTGGGATTCTCTGCCTCTAACCCTATTACAGGGGCTGAGTCACTGGCTTACTGGTGCTCTTTCATGCCGTCCCTGGGAGGGGTGCGTCACTTGAGTGGGTTGAGTTACTGACGTGATCTTCCTGTCTGGCTTGGCGCCCCCCCCTGGTTTGTGCTGTGGTGGAGATCTTTGTGGGCTATACTCGGCCTTGTCTCAGGATTGTAAGTTGGTGGTTGAAGATATCCCTCTAGTGGTGCGGGGGCTGTGCTTTGGCAAAGTGGGTGGGGTTTTTCCTTCCTGTTTGGCCCTGTCCGGGGGTATCTTCGGATGGGGCCACAGTGTCTCCTGATCGCTCCTGTCTCAGCCTCCAGTATTTATGATGCAGTAGTTTATGTGTCGGGGGGCTAGGGTCAGTTGGTTATATCTGGAGTACTTCTCCTGTCTTATCCAGTGTCCTGTGTGAATTTAAGTATGCTCTCTCTAATTGTCTCCTTCTCTCTTTCTTTCTCTCGGAGGACCTGAGCCCTAGGACCATACGTCAGGACTACCGGGCATGATGACTCCTTGCTGTCCCCAGTTCGCCTGGCCTTGCTGCTATTCCAGTTTCAACTGTTCTGCCTGCGGTTACGGAACCCCTACCTGTCCCAGACCTGCTGTTTTCAACTCTTAATGATCGGCTATGAAAAGCCAACTGACATTTATTCCTGATTATTATCTGACCATGCTTGTCATTTATGAACATTTTGAAAATCTTGGCTCTCTCTAATTTTCTCCTTCTCTCTTTCTTTCTCTCTCTCGGAGGACCTGAGCCCTAGGACCATACGTCAGGGCTGCCGGGCATGATGGCTCCTTGCTGTCCCCAGTCCACCTGGCCTTGCTGCTATTCCAGTTTCAACTGTTCTGCCTGCGGTTATGGAACCGCCACCTGTCCCAGACCTGCTGTTTTCAACTCTTAATGATCGGATATGAAAAGCCAACTGACATTTATTCATGATTATTATTTGACCATGCTTGTCACTTATGAACATTTCGAACATCTTGGCATAGTTCTGTTATAATCTCCACCCGGCACAGCCAGAAGAGGACTGGCCACCCCTCATAGCCTGGTTCCTCTCTAGGTTTCTTCCTAGGTTTTGGCCTTACTAAGGAGTTTTTCCTAGCCACCGTGCTTCTACACCTGCATTGCTTGCTGTTTGGGGTTTTAGGCTGGGTTTCTGTACAGCACTTCGAGATATTAGCTGATGTACGAAGGGCTATATAAAATAAACTTGATTGATTGATTGATATCGCAAATGAGTCCGACATTGACCTAGTCCCTGCTGCAGTTTTTAGTTTGGATGCAGAAAAAGCCTTTGACAGGCTAGAATGGAACTATGTGGTGTGTTTTGGAGTAGTGTTTTTTTTGGTAAAGGATTTATCTCCATGTTAAAAACATTGTATTCTGCATGCCAAGCAGTTGTGCAGACGGGAAACAAGCCAATACTTTCTGTTTACAACGTTCCTCAAAACAAGGATGTCCATTATCACCCTGTCTTTAGAGCCCCTTGTTCAAGCGATTAGATTGGACCCACTTATTTCACCTATCAATATTCACCCACTCTATGCCGATGACACCTTATTGCATATCTCAGACATTTCAAACTCCATTCCACAGATTCTTAAATTATTTCATATTTTCGGTTCAATCTCTGGATATAAAATAAACTGGGAAAATCTATACTGGTGCCCCTAAATAGCCCTGCTAAACTGCTTAGTTTGCCTGCTGCATCTCCCCAGTGCAGTGGCACGAGGCAGACTTTATTTATTTGGACATATGCATACCCACTAAATCTTCCCAAGTTTGCAGAATGTCCAGCTAAAAGAGGAGATCACCTCTGATTTGCAGTTAGGATTGCGATAGTAAAAATGAATGTACTCAGTTGACTAAATGTTACTTTCTCTATGCTGGCTATGCCTCCTCCGCCAAAATACTTTGAAGAATTAAAGTCAATGACCTTAAAGTTTGTTTGGAATGATAAAAAGCCCCGCATTCGCTATGATACTCTGACGCAGTTAAAGGAAACAGGAGGTTTGTCTTCCAGATTACAAATTATATTACTGGTCTTAAGAAATCCTTAAGAGTACGGTCCGATGATTCTATTGTAGCTTCTTGGAGAGACATAGAGGAAGCAATTGTTGCCCGGCATAGATAGCAATCAAAAAATGTAGTTCAATTATATCTCTCCAACTACATGTATTGTACTACGCTGAGAAACATTTGGGCTACACTAAGACGTTCTGTGCATCTTCTCCTATATGACATAACCATAACTTGTTAAGATATTGTAAGCCTTTTTGTGTACCCATTGTGGGCGGATAAGGGTGTGCATACCTTGCGACACATGTATAATGTTAAGGGGCTAATACCTTTCCAGGACCTCAAACGAATGTATTCACTTCCAGGCTTTTCGTGGTATCTTACCTTACAGTTAAGGTCTACGTTAAAAGCTTATGGTGTAACATGGGATTCGCCGTTAACATCTCACTTAATGCTTACATTGATTGACCCTTTATTAACTTCTACAATGGTCTCTGCCACTTATGATTGCCTGCTGTCGGTTAAATGCTCTACATTGGGTGCCACTCCATTTCGCAGTTACATACCGGAGGGATTTTGGGGAACGACCTGAACTGAGATACCATTTAGGAAAATGTATTTGTTACCTCTAAAAACCGAGCACACCATTATAGGCGTATACGGCAAAAGTATGTGGACACCTGCTCGTCGAACATCTCAATCCAAAATCACGGCTATTAATATGGAGTTGGTCACGCCTTGCTGCTATAACAGCCTGCACTCTTCTGGGAAGGCTTTCCACTAGATGTTGGAACATTGCTGCGGGGACTTGCTTCCACAAGAGCCAAAAGAGCATTAGTGAGGTCGGGCACTAATGTTGGGCGATTAGGCCTGGCTCGCAGTTGGGGTTCCAATTCATTCCAAAGGTGTTCCATGGGGTTGAGGTCAGGTCTCTGTGCCGGCCAGTCAAGTTCTTCCACACCGATCTTGACAAACCATTTTTTCCAAATTTTATTGTGCTACAGCTTGAATTTAAAATAGATTAAATAGACTGTTTTTTGGTCACTGGCCTACAGACAATATCCCATAATATCCCATATCCCATAATATCACATTTTACAAATGTCTTAAAAATGTAAACCTGAAATGTCTAGAGTCAACAAGTATTCAACCCCTTTGTTGTGTCAAGCCTAAATAAGTTCAGGAGTAATAATGTGCTTAACAATGTAACGGCTTTCCTCCTCCTCTTCAACAGAAGAGGAGGAGCAGGGATCGAACCAAAATGCAGCTGAGTTTGTAGACATGATTTATTAACGAAAAACACGAACTCGACTAATACACTAACAAAACAAATAAACGGTGTAGACAGATCTGAACGACGGACTCACATAACACACGAGAACGCACAAACAGGGAAAAAAGCCTACACATAAATGACACTGAACAAACAAACCGAAACCAGTCCCGTGTGGCGCAACGACATACACAAACACAGGAGACAATCACCCACAACGAACACTGTGAAAACACCTACCTAAATATGACTCTTAATTAGAGGAACGCCAAACACCTGCCTCTAATTAAGAGCCATACCAGGCAACCCATAAACCAACATAGAAACAGAAAACATAGAATGCCCACCCAAACTCACGTCCTGACCAACTAACACATATAACAAACTAACAGAAATAGGTCAGGAACGTGACAAACAAGTCACATAATAAGTTGCATGGACTACAATAATAGTGTTTAACATGATTTTTGAATGACTGCCTCATCTTTGTACCCCACACATACAATTATCTGTTAGGTCCCTCAGTCAAGCAGTGAAGACCAAGGAGGTTTTCCAATGCCTCGCAAAGAAGGGCACCTATTAGTAGATGGGTAAAAATAAAAACATTCGGATTTAACTAGGAATACAAATGGCTCTGAGATACGAATAATATTACTACACAGATCATACACGTAACTTTAGCTAGCGAGCCAGCCAGCTAACGTTAGCTAGCTAACAGTACGCTTTCACTTGAAATTAAAATGACTTTTTGACAAAATTAGAAACATGTAATATCCGAAAATGTAGCTAGCTAGACTCTCTTACCCGTATACATGGATGGACACTTCTCCCTCTCTGTCACAGATGCTATGGTTGCCCTTAGTTTGAAGATGTAATCCGGAGAGGTGTTTTATACAACAGCCTTCTGTGTGTTCTCTTTCGACTCCGTCTGCATATCAAACGGCAGAATCTTCTCCATCTCCTTAGAGATCATACTCTAATTCCACCATGCATTCCACTGATTTCAAAACCCTGTCTTCCAGAAAGTGGAGAGCAACACCTTTGCAGTTCTACTACCTGATATCTTTAAAAAAAGCCGTATTAGAAAGGATTACCTACACATACTGACCAGCTCATGTTACAGACAGAAGGCCCTACATGGCAGACCAATCCGAACTCATGTCCAGCCCACCCATTAGCTCAGCCAATCATGGCTACCGGGAAGGTTCCTGTCTTTCTCTGTGGCGAAACCAACTAGGCTCGTAATGTAACAATTGTATTTGTCTTTACCAGAGGTGTGGACTCGAGTCACATGACTTGGACTCGAGTCAGACTCGAGTCACAAATATGACTTGCAACTCGACTTTGACTTTAACACCAATGATTCGTGACTTAACTTGAACTTGAGCCTTTTGACTCGACCTGACTTAATACCCTCCCCAAGCCCAAATATGAAAAATTATGCTATTAAAAAAAGTGTGCAGCGCATCAACTCTTCATTTAACGGATTACAGTTTGAATCGAACAGCAGCCAATCAAATTGTGCCAGCTGAGGAAAAATTGTGCGTGGCAGTGCAGAGGAACGTCGGCGGGTGAACTCAGATAGAGACCTTGGAAAGATGATACCCCAAATTATTATTTTTGGATATAAAGACAACGCTGTATCAACAAAAAATGGATTGCAACTTGCAAAACATGCGGGAAGAAAATTACAGACGGAGGCGCAACAATTTCCGACTTTCTTTGTGCAGCTTCAAATGTCGAACAACGGAAAGTTGTGGCTAATATAGCCGACAGCTATATAATTTATAACTTTGCTAGTGTAGCATGTAGACTAACGTAACGCTAAATCAAGGAGCCTCCACACAGTCAGTCAGTGCGGGAACGTGATCATTGCACCCAAGATTGAGCTACAACTGGCTAGGCAGTTGGTAGCCTAAATCCTGCCTGATGTTACTGCTGTTCCTAAAACCATTGACATACGTTAGCTACTGTAACCACACACAGAGAGTGTGTGTGTGTGTTAAGGTTGGGCGATTGTGTACAAGCCTACATTGCCCGATTGCGATCCTTGATAGTCGATCACATTTGCGGGGGGGGGGGGGGGGGGGGGGGTGTCTTTCTCATGGTTACCTGTGCATTTCCATGGAAATATAACGTTAATTTGGAAAGTAATACATTTAAAGATATTTTTAAAAGCATTCATGATTTGCGTAAATGTAATATACTAACTATTACTCTTGTTAAAAATATGAAATGGTATTACATTTAGTGAAGAGCACATTTGTTAAGGACTCGAAACTCAAAGTTTAGGACTTGAGACTTGACTTGATACTTGTCGGTCTTGACTTGAGATTTGACTTGGACTTGCCTGTCTTGACTTGAGATTTGAGTGCTAAGACTTGAGACTTACTTGTGACTTGTAAAATGATGACTTGGTCCCACCTCTGTTATTTACAGATGGCATACAAGTTTGTTATTAAGGCACATGATAGTTCACGTGCCAAAAAATGCATTAAGATTTTTTTTTAGGTTTACGTTCAAATGTCTCTTGTGAAGTAGTGACACGTGACATACGCTTATTTTCCTGAAATGAGTCACAATTTTACAAAGCGTGAAGAATTTTGAATATAATAAAAAGGGCAAATGTTGCACAATCCAGGTGTGGAAAGCTCTTCGAGACACTTACTGCTTCTACAAAGTATTGCCTCGGGGGTGTGTAAATGAGATATTTCTGCATTTCATTTTCAATAAATTTGCAAAAATTTCTGAAAAATGTATTTGATCCTATTTTGAATTCAGGCTGTAATACAACAAAATCTGAAATAAGTCACGGGGTATAAATACTTTCTGCAGGCACTGTACAATAAAAATAATGCTATTTATAGCCTACTTGTGGAAAAGGGGCTGCAACACGTCATGTTGATATGATTTTCAGTTTGCTTCGATATAACTCGTTTCAAATTCGTCTCCAGGGATCATTAGGAAAAATCATCTAAAACAATTGCTATGTGTATTTACAATCTCCTTTTCCAAACAGATGACTCATTTACATATCCCTTATTAATAGCACTTATCAATTTATAAATTACAGTGCATGTAGAACGCTGTTACTTCTATCTCAAAAAAATGAAGTATATGCTTTTTCCACTTCATGGTTTCCTCGTGCGTAAAAGTGGGGGCATTATGAGGGAATTAAGTCCATGTCAGAATAAGGTGTATCCGTAGACACCTCTGCCACACCTCTATTATCTCCACCCCAAACGAATAACGGATGAAGAGCATGCTATTCTCATGCTTATAGCTCCCGAGTGGCTAAGCAGTCTAAGGCAATGCATCTCAGTGCAAGTGTCCCTGGTTCGAATCCAGGATGTATCACATCCGGCTGTGATTGGGAGTCCCATAGGGCGGCGCACAATTGGCCCAGTCCAGGTTAGGCCGGGGTAGGCCGTCATTGTCAATAAGAATTTTTTTTTTTAACCGACTTGCCTAGTTAAATAAAGTTCAAATAATAATAATAATGTATGTTGAAGGTCAGAATACGCATAGAGAGAAAAGTGCATGAAAAGGGAATTCCATTCCATTTATTCACGCTTAACTCGGGTCGGAATTCCCCCCTATGCCACAAGGGGCCTTCCCAGTCAAACAAGCCCAACTAACATGGAGCTGGGAGCTGGGGTCTGGGGTCAGCACAGAAATCTCTCCCCTAGGAGGGGCTTTGGTTGAATTCGGCAAAAGAGTAGAGAAAACCCTGTCTAGCAAAAAACAAAGAGGTCCAGTCTGGGTCAAAGGAAAAGATGGGAATTCTAGTCTTCTATACCTTACATCTGCAGTGAGAACATGAGAAGAGACAGAATAAGTGAAGGGGAGAGAGCACAAAAGGAAACATATTAAATAGTAATAGGGAGCATGAGGAAGATGGCGCCAATAGAGATGGCAGCTTCGCTTCAAGTCCTTAGGAAACTGTTCAATATATTTTTTATTTTATAAGCATTTCGCTACACTCGCAATAACATCTGCTAACCATGTGTATGTGACCAATAAAAATTGGATTTGAAATATGCAGAGCTAATGCACCAGAAAGGACATGTGGAGGCACGTGTGCAACAAAGGCAGAAACTCAATTTGCAGTAGTCATACCGCTTCGACACTTCCCCACTCTCTTCCTGCCTCCCTTTCATTGTCTCCTCTGCTCTCCCGTTCTATCACTCTCTCTCTCTGCCAGATCTGTATCAGATAAATAATGAATGTAGAAAACAAATCCGTGTTAGGAAGGTTTAACACACAAGCAAAAGGTTATCCCCTCCCTCCCTCCCTCATTGCCTTTTCCTTGCCGTCTCTAACTAACCATCGCCTGAGAAGGTTCCATTCTCTCATGCACATACAGAAACGTACGGTGGTGGTGGCGCTGGAAAGACCAGGGACCCCTGGGGGTTGTGAGCTGCAGTACAGTATATACAGGCAGGGAAACCTTGAGAAGGAATTCATCAGCAACATTGACAATGCTGCTGTAACCTTGGTAGCTGCTTAGTGTTCTGGCCATGAAAATTACACAGCACACCTAAAAGCACGGATCAAAATGAACACTGTAAATGGTTGAACAACAAACTCCTTTTGTTCAGATGATGCCATGTTGAGGATGCATTGAGGACAATTCATCATTAGTTGGCATTCAAAGATACGTCTGCAGTCAATCGCTTATCAGGTCCTCATTTGTTAATAGTTAATCGGATTACACAACCTACTAGCTAAAAGTAACTACCATATCTCATAGCCTGTATAGGATAGTTTGTTGATTGTTAAAAACACTTAGCCGGACATTTCTGGGCAGAGTGGAGGGCATATGCTAATTTAGAGAGCTCAGAGAGGGAAAACAGATGCTCCAATACTGTTGCTAATCATGTCTGTTGACACAGAGGCCAACAGAGTCATTAATCATGCAAATGTTGACAATGTCCTAATAACTACAGTAACAGTACAAATAGGAGGCACTGGATCAGATTAATGTTGACTCCTGATGGCATTAAACAAACATACACGAGGCCGTGACCAATATGAACTCAGTTGTAAGCAGACTGGGGCTATTATCTCTTTCCTCTCCACTTGGTCCATTATTGATCAAACACGAACCCGCCACCATTTTACTTTCCCCCTGTAGAAAACAGCAACATATGTGGCTGATGCAACACAGGATGGCCGAGTACTCACCTTGCTAAGAATGTTAAATAACAGGCCATGTATCCAGAAAGCAACAGTAGCAGAGGGACACAGATTATCTTGTATAAATGCTTTCCTTAAACATCCTGGCTGAGATGTAGCAGGGTTGTCAACCCACAACACCCAGCAGCCTCCGTGCCTACTGTAGCTTGCCTCACCCAGCCTGCAAGGGCCTATTAGGCAGTGCAATCTCTGGCCTCTCTCCCTCTCCATGGCAGCTGTAAGAAATGAGACTTCCACTCAGTGCACTGGATATGTGGCACAAGTTGTATAATAAATGGCATGCATACTAAACTGGTATTACAAATGTCTACGCTATGCTAAAGTACAATACATTATTCATAAAAAAAAGATGAAAGAACTAACGTCAAAGCAAGTCAATAAATAACAACAAAAGAGTCTCAACCACAGCCGATAATTATTTGTGAGGAGTTTTATTTTGCATCACTGTTCGGTTGGAACTGGTCTGACATGCTCAGGTGGAAAGCACGCTACGGAAGTCAAGTCACTGTAGGTTGAAGGATAAATGGAGCTGCGTCTCCTCTACATGTTGAAATCACAGAACTAGAAGAGCCAGACCACAGATCGGTCTATGGTTTCGCTGCTTGTTAACAGTGAAGAATCGATCCTCAGTCCCAGTGCTCTTAGACGGAGTCTGTGGACAGAGTCAGTCTGTGCTCTTGGTACAGTAGAGGGCCTGGATGGGTCCAATTAAAGTGTTGAAGCTGTATCTCCAGTCCTGACAAGACGTCTACGGCAACTCCTATGGAGCAACAGCACACTGGAGTACAACAGCCCCTCCCCAGGTGGACAAACACTATTAAAAGATCTGGAATCAAACACAGGACGTGTTCTATATCTCTTAAACAACAGAACTAACCAACCAACCCCCCAATAAAATAAAAATCGCAGCACTCCCAACCCAAATTACTTCCCACAGGAGAGATAGGGGAGAGAGAGACACTTGTAGTACTCAGGGGTCAGTGTTTTACATATATTAGATGCTCTGCGGAACTCTGTTATTCCTGTGTCTGTGTGAAAGATGTGGAGGGATTAACTGTATATACACCCTAGAAACTGCATATATCGCTTATGCATTTTATCTGAAGGTCGGCAGTTTTATAGCAAGCCTTTTTGTATATCCCTGCATACAGGGAACCCTGTGTCTCTTTAGCTGAAGAGGATCAGAGACAAAAGCCTATTCATCCTATTCCGTGCTCTTAATTGACAAAATGTCCTTTTATCTTTTTATAGTGAGTCAAGCAGGTATGTGAAATATGGCTATTTTATTGAGCTGCACCCGTCTCTGTGCCTGTGTGTTGTGGCCTGGCCAGGAAGACTTCCTCTTACTGTGAGGGACGGGCCTGTCTGCTGCAGAGAGAGAGGGAGAGCGAGAGAGACTATTGTATTTATTCATCAATACTCAGTGGCCACCTTGTCAGAACCAGAACAGGCCAGGGCAGACAACCACTTTCCTCGGGGGTTGGCACTACCCAGCCTGCGATAGAAACAATTAGCTGAGCTACATGGCAGTCCGAAGCCAGATAAAGACTGAGGTGAACAAAGAACACCGGGGTGGAAGCCCTCGCTCATAGAGAATGGCTCCAAGGCTTCCGATTGGCTGCGCTAGCCCTCTCATCCGGACGTCTCCCTGTGATAGGTGGCTGCGGGTGGAGGGAAAACTAGTTGTGGATTAGACTTTCTCCTTTCTCGCTCTTTCTTCTCCTCTCTCCTCTCTCTAGCCTCTTTACATGACTCACCCAGCAGCTTAAATAAACTCAGCCCACAGAGGATTTAACAACAAGCATTAGGCAGTTTTTAATGCACTGAAAACTCCCTAACACTTGACTTTAGGCTCCCAAACATTCAATCACTTTAGCAAAAAATAGCATGCTGCTTACAGTAACAACTAAAGAAAAGTAATGTCAACTGGCATAAAGGGATTTGACTCTCAGTTCATATGATGTAGTTTCAACTCCTGAGGGTATAGACCCACCTGATAGAGCTTTGTGTCAGAATATTCCATTGATAACAGACAAAGTAGGTAGTCAAAGATATGTGAGCGGTGTCTCGTAATTACACAACAGATTGAAACATTTATTTGAACGACAAGTAAGAGGCTGCAATTCTACAAAAGGCCCCGAATTGTGTTTTTCCCTTTATGCCAGGTATCAAAGATATGAAAGAGTGTGTCAAACAAATGTGAAGGCCGACCTGAGCTGAAAAATGTTTTCTGCCACTGTGGTGGTGCTGCTGAAGAGGCAGCAACACAGAGGCACTCAGAGATGGCTATACACACAGCATTATTTTTAGAAGGCAATCCTGCTGGTATGCAAATAAGCCTCTTTAACAGACTGCTGCAGTGTCACTGATCACAGGCAAATCCTTTCAAGTTGTCCTCTCTCTGGGTTTTTGTTTTTCATATATCATCTTGATGCATTCTTACACAAGTCCATTTTCTGGAACACAATGTCCTCATTCCTTTATCTCGAGTAATCCGCAATTTTTCTTTTTGTCATCTGCTTGGATTTCCATGTTTCCTTATTTACTGTATGTATGGAAAAGGTATCTGTTCAGTCTAATACCTGTTCTCAATACCATACTCGCTTGCTTTTAGCAGCAGTGAGATTTCATTGCTGCTAGGCCGTAACAGCATAACAATATGACCACAAAACAGACTACACCGTGTCATTAACACAACCAATGTTCAGCAGATGTTGGCTCTTTTTGCCAGATGTACAGGACCAGTCAAAAGTTTGGACACATCTACTCATTCAAGGATTTTTCTTTATTTGGACTGTTTTCTACATTGTACAAAAGTAGTGAAGACATCAAAACTATAAAAGAACATATATGGAATCATGTAGTAACCAAAAATGTGTTAACCTCTACGGGATCGTTAACCCCTCTGGGATGGTTGAGCTAACATGCGCTAATGTGATTAGCATGTGGTTGTAAGTAACAAGAACACTTCCAGGACATAGACATATCTGATTTGGGCAGAAAGCTTAAATTATTGTTCATCTAACTGCACTGTTCAATTTACAGTAGCAATTACAGTGAAAGAATACCATGCTATTGTTTGAGGAGAGTGCACAGTTATGAATTTGAAAATGTATCAATAAACCAATTAGGCACATTTGGGAAGACTTGATACAACATTTTGAACAGAAATGCAATGGTTCATTGGATCAGTTTAACACTTTGCACATACACTGCTGCCATCTAGTGGCCTAAATCTAAATTGCGCCTAAACTGGAATAATACATTGTGGCCTCTTGCATTTCAAAGATGATTGAAAAACAGAAAGAAAAAAAATAATGTTTTTGTCTTTGTATTATCTTTTACCAGATCTAATGTGTTATATGGTCCTACATGAATTTCACATTACCACAAACTTCAAAGTGTTTCCTTTCAAATGGTATCAAGAATATGCATATCCTTGCTTCAGGTCCTGAGCTACAGGCATTTAGATTTGTGGAATATAATTTTAGGCAAAATTAGAAAAAAAGTGTGTGATCCTTTTTAAACATATCTACATATATTTTAGATTTTAGATTCTTCAAAGTAGGCACCCTTTGCCTTGATGACAGCTTTGCACATTCTTGGCATTCTCTCAACCAACTTCATGAGGTAGTCAACTGGAATGCATTTAAATTAACAGGTGTGCCTTGTTAAAAGTTAGTTTGTGGAATTTCTTTCCTTCGTGTTGTGACAAGGACGGGGTGGTAACAAGGACAGGGTGGTATACAGAAGATAGCCCTATTTGGTAAAATACCGAGTCATTATTATGATAAGCAAAGATAGACAACAGTCCATCATTACTTTAAGACATGAAGGTTACTCAATCCGGAAAAAGTCAAGAACTTTGAAAGTTTCTTCAAGTACAGTCGCAAAAACCATCAAGTGCTATGATGATCCTGGCTTTCATTAGGACCGCCACAGGAAAGGAAGACCCAGAGTTAACTCTGCTGCAGAGGATACGTTTATTAGAGTTAAAAGCCTCAGAATTTGCAGCCCAAATAAATGCTTCTCAGAGTTCAAGTAACAGACACATCTCAACATCAACTGTTCAGAGGAGACTGAGTTAATCAGGCCTTCATGGTCAAATTGCTAAAAAGAAACCACTACTAAAGGACACCAATAAGTAGAATAGACTTGCTTGGGCCAAGAAACATGATCAATGGACATTAGACCGGTGGAAATCTGTCCTTTGGTCTGAGGAGTCCAAATTTGAGATTTTTGGTTCCAATCGCCGTGTCTTTGTGACACGCAGAGTAGGTGAAGAGATGATCTCCGCATGCGTAGTTCGCACCGTGAAGCATGGAGGAAGAGGTGTGATGGTGTGGGGGTGCTTTGCTGGTGACACATTTGTCTGTGATTTATTTAGAATTCAAGGCACACTTAACCAGCATGGCTATCACAGCATTCTGCAGCGATACGCCATCCCATCTGGTTTGCGCTTAGTAGGACGATCATTTGTTTTTCAACAGGACAATGACCTAACACACCTCCAGGCTGTGTTACGGCCATTTGACCAAGAAGAAGAGTGCTGGAGTGCTGCATCAGATGACCTGGCCTCCACAATCACCTGGATGAGTTGGACCGCAGAGTGAAGGAAAAGCAGCCAACAAGTGCTCAACATATGTGGAAACACCTTCAAGACTGTTGGAAAACCATTCCAGGTGAAGCTGGTTGAGAGAATGCCAAGAATGTGCAAAGCTGTCATCAAGGCAAAGGGTGGCTACTTTGAAGAATCTAGAGTATAAAATACATTTTAATTTGTTTAACACTTTTTTGGTTACGATGTGATTCCACATGTGTTATTATATAGTTGTGATGACTTTACTATTATTCTACAATGTAGAAAATAGTACAAATAAAGACAAAGCCTTGAATGAGTGTGTGTGTCCAAACTTTTGACTGGTACTGTAGGCAGGGGTAAAGTGACTAGACAACAGGCTAGATAATAAACATTAACTGCAGCGTATGTGATGCGCCATTAGAGTTAGTGCAAAATGGGGTCAATGCAGATGGTTAGCTATTTAGCAGTCTTATGGCTTGGAGGTAGAAGCTGGGGATAGAAGCTGTTCAGGGTCCTGTTGGTTCCAGACTGCATCGGTACCACTTTCCATGCGGTAGCAGAGAGAACAGTCAAGATGCCGGTCAAGATGCACTCAATGGTGCAGCTGTAGGACTTTTTGAGGATCTGAGGGCCCGTGCCAAATCTTTTCAGCCTCCTGAGGGGGAAGAGGCACTGTCGTGCCTTTTTCACAACTGTGTTGGTGTGTACGCGTTTTAAATGAATCACACTTGAACCACCTTTTACTGGCAGTGTGCTTGTTAATCTGTAAAATTGTATAATCCCAGAGGGATTGCACTGAATGAGGTTTCTTAGAGCTCCCAATGTATGAGCTGTTACCAGCTCCTATAAGGCAGAAATCTCTCTCCAATCTAAAGAGGTTTCATAGAAACTGTAATCGTTTGATCAAAGTAGCACAGTGGCTCATTCCTTGCAACAACTTTCTAGATCAGACTATTTACTTGGAGAATGAATCTATTCATATCTACGGTGTGTTGCATAGTTTCTGTGTTCACACGGGACATCGATTCATCAAATGCCCTGACACTTTCCATGAAATGAACTGGAGCAGTTAGAAGGGAAGCCCTTGATCAAAAGATCTGCAAGGTCTACAGGTTCTCTGAATATTTTCCACTTTCAGTCTCTTCACTCCCAAGGAAAGGCTAGCCCAACTAAAATAATAACTTACATGTGTTTTATTTTTAGACTTTGATGTTTTTTTTTAATGTATTATTTTAATTACCTCGTCCCCCCGAACTACTGCAGCTACCTACTATGAGGAGAGTAGAAACCTTTGATGTTTGATTCTCTGAGTGTGTGTGTGTGTGTGTGTGTGTGTGTGTGTGTGTGTGTGTGTGTGTGTGTGTGTGTGTGTGTGTGTGTGTGTGTGTGTGTGTGTGTGTGTGTGTGTGTGTGTGTGTGTGTGTGTGTGTGTGTGTGTGTGTGTGATGAAAGGGGAGAGCTGTGAGGTGGGCGAGTAACTGACTATGCGAGTGTGTCCTTACTCACAATCTCCTTCACGAGGTAAGTCTTGTTGAATGCCGAGTTCTTCTTAAATCCGTCAGGGGAATAAGGAGTGGGAAACAGGAGTGGCGCAGAGGATCAGGGAAGACTTGGAAAGGTCCTTGTGTTCAATCCACCGCAGTTTCTAACACAAAGCAACATTCACATCCAACCATATGAACACAATAACAACAAAAAGGGCATCAGCTACTGAAATAAATGCATTGAAGGCGCTTAAATCAGATTATTCCAGTTTTCATGTTTTCTTTAACAATAGACCCACTATGAAGACTTCCTTTGGGACATTTTCACCTTTTTAGATCCCAACAGTCCTGCCTTTTCATTCTTCTCCCGCTGTCCTGTTAAGAACTATAATCCACAACACCCCAGGCTCAACAGTTCACTTCAAAGTCCTTACATTAAACGCCTTGTTAAAGTCGACGGTCATTACTATTTATTACCAACATGTGCACCTCCCAGGCTTCTGAAAGGAACCCATCTGCTGCCAATGAAGAAAAAACAAGCTTAGGATAATATGTGATTTCTACATGAAAACCAACTTCCAGGACATTCACGGGCAGTAATGAAATGGTTTAGCAGCAGGTAGAAGAGAATGGAACTGAATACCAAGAGACTTCCTTAACCCGTCAAGAGATTGCAGCATGCAGCTCTTTCTTTCACCAGGGGTCAACTACAACCCACACAAACAAACAAATATCTCTCTCTTTCTCTCTCTCCCTCTCTCAAAACAAGCCCCAGGCCTTCTCATTTCAGCGAGGAGGCTGAGAGATGTGGCAGACCAAGGTAATATCCCTCGACACTGCTGCCGCTCACACGCCACAGAGAATTACAACCCAGCACTAATATTGAAAATAATGACCATTTGAATGCATTTCCTAGCAGATTCTCGTTTCCCCTGAAATTAAATGACAATAATGTGGCTGTATGCTGCAGGTTTATGTGCTAGGGAATATGGTTACCATTTATGCTTACGATACAGTGAATTCATGACAATGTCATAAGTGCTTCATAAAGTGTTATAACCATAACCGGTGTCACTAATGGTGGACGGACTTACATCTATTAACGTGGACATTTTGGCTTGTGTCTTGGTGCTCATGACATCATGACAAACAATGAGTGGCAAAAAAAAATACTATCATTGCATTGTTGATTGCATTGGCAACAAAGAGCTACATTTTGACGCAAGTGTGGTCCTTCAATTTGACCAGTTGAAACAGTACATCTGTCCTCAGAATGGAGGCACGGGAAAACGGTTTATCTCTGTAAACACCTGTATACGGAGTCAACGAATGAATGCGAATGAATCTGCCAGAAGCCACGCTGCAAGTCAAACGTTTGCGTTTAAGTGGCATTCTATGAAATGTGAGTTGGAGTGTTCCTTCATTGTTTCCTCCTGACTACGCAGAAGGACTTCATCCACTCCCATAGAGTATATATGAGATGGCAATTAAGAGACCAGAAAAACCAAATCAGAGTCAAGGACTGGAATGATCTCTCTACTATAAAAAATATTAAAAAAGGATAATGGGGAAACGGGACATTGCACTGTAACATAATATAATTAATAAATCTATTTAGTAGTTACTCACGGCAGAGAAATGTTTACAGTTCTTATCGCACTTACTTTAAATGGATTTAGAAAGCTGGGGGCCTAAATACGTCTTTAATAGAGGTAGAATGGAACATACTGTACTGTATTTTGAGGTAATGGCCATCCCGACACAATTATACATTTGAGTTTGTTCTTTGCCGTAACAATTGAGAGGGTCAGTTGGGTCGTCAGTAATCAGCCTCCCTCTTTAGCAGCTGTAACTGAAGTACTCCATCTACACTCTTCGGGAAAAAAGGGTTCCAAAAGGGTTCTTTGGCTGTCCCCATAGAGATTTTGTTTTTGGTTCCAGGTTGTAATGAACACGATGGGAGTCAGAGTACAGGCAGGGAAAAGGCAAAAGGCGTCATTAGTGGGGCAGGCAAAAACTATCATACACAGGAGGATTAAAATTACGGGAAACACAGAGCTCCGAATAGAAGTGTGTCACAAAACAAACAATACCTCACAATGATGCGGTGCAAAGAACTGAACTAAATAGTGTGTGATAATGACATACAGGTGTGTGAACAGGTGATCAGAATTTAGGTGATTGGGATCTGGAGAGTGAGTTGCATTCTGGGGATCTATATGTTTGAGAGGGTGAGCTGGAAAGTGGGCTGGAAAGTGAGCTGCGTTCAGGGGATCTACGTGTTTGAGAGTGTGAGCTGGAGGCAGACGTTACACAGGTAGAACTCTTTTTAGGTTCTGGATATCACTTTTTTTTCTAAGAGTGTATACATCTATAAAAATCCCTTATTACTGCAAACTGCAACAACAAAAAATCACGAAAATGTCTAATCAACACAATAAACCTGGTAGTAAAGGTGGTACAGTAGCTGCAGTGCTGCTGTGGCTCTGACCAGTCAGCATTGACATCAGTGCACCTGGATAACCCATCAACAAGGGCTAGCAAAGAGGGAAGGGAGCTGTGAATGTGACAGGCTACCTGGGCTACTTGGTTAATGTGTTCCCTGAGCACACCCGACTGATTGGGGTTACATCAAAGAGCTGTGGTAACTTCTCCGCTCACACACACTAACTGTGATTGGACAGGCATGGAAACCAATGATCAACATGCACGACTGCAGGCCAGGCTGAACCAACAGGGACAGGCGTGGGCTAATGCACTCGTCAAACAGCGGTCTTACATCTGTGCATTTGGGCTTTGAGTGTTAGGGGGGTGGAGAGGCATCCTAATGGGGAGGGGGGTAGAGGAGGAGGAGCACAGGACTCACTCACACGTCTGAAGGAGATGCTTCTGAGTGACAGGCACATGAGGCCCTAAGGCCGTACTGGAGAAAAGGCAGCAAGGACACAACAACAATACTTGAAGGATAGATCGCCAGATAGAGGAGAGGCCAGATAGAGGAGAGGCCAGATAGAGGTGTATCCAGCATCCAGATTGACTTGATGCTTGTGGTAAGTGCTAGAGGGTCAGTGCAAGCATATCTTGGAAAAGCCTCAAAAGTCTGCCTGTTTCTGCATTAACATATTGTTGGAGGACTTTGTGGAGGAATACACATTACACCAGTAAATATCCAGCATGGTTCCAAAGGTTAGGTGGCGTTTCCATCCTGTCATACGGATGACAGAGTTAGGGGCTTCTCGTTGATTGACAGAAACACACTCGGCCTTACAGCAGTCACCTGCCGCTGTCATCCAGTCAGGCTCACTCATTACAACACTGTTGTCTACATAATATGTATCTACCCTCTACCCGTGTGCATTGAGTAGACATGGATACGTGAGAGTGTGTGTGTGTGTGTGTGTGAGATGAGCGAGCAAGTACAGTATCTTGATCTGAGAGGATGAATCCCAGGTATAATCGTTCCCCCCCATTATGTGGTATGACTTCTCATTTCATTTTTTATGAAGAAATATTCTGCTAACTGTTTTGGAAAGCAAGTGTTAATCAATTGTACATAAATCTGGCAAATATATGAATTATTTGTATTATTGTTGATGATTAACTCAGCAATGTTATCCATTCCAAATGAATGACATAATTGCGTTCTGGGTTAATTTTGTAAATGAGCTTTTATGATTTTTCTTTTTTTTTACCACACACGGTCATGCCCACTGGCTAAATATAGAGCACTTGTACTTGGATTAAAACAGCGAAGAGCAGTGAGAGTTGAAGCCACACAGAGAGCTCAGGGAAATCCTTAATCATAGAGTATGCAGACCTATACAGAGTGTATTGGCAATTGCTTGGCTTTGATGAAACCTTTTCTCAGTTGTAGGCTCTATTTCATTGAACCTGTGTCACAGTATCTCTCTGCAAAGGCGAGCAGATAATGTGGGATTGTGGGAAAATATGGCTGTAATAGCACAGATGTAATTCATCATATGTTCAGCTCTTTTACAACTCTCCGACCTGCTATTGCAAGATAAGGGCCCTAGAAAATGCATTATGTCTTATTGTAGGAGAGGAATGGGAGTCTTAGATAGAAGCTGGACAGGCAATATAACAGCTATATAACAGGGAACAGTGTTCCCAGAGACAGCCGTCTTGATGGTCCTATTACAGTGCAGAGAAACATTGGGAATTTGGATGGACACTTGATAACTCCCCGGTAAGTGTGGATCAATAGTGAAACATCGACAAATCTTAGGACAGCTGCATGGATTGCCGCTGTCCCATGTTAGTTGTGTTTTCCGTGTTAAAACGAGTCAACATGATAACACATCCAGCAGAAAAGAATCAAATAAAAACAAATTGATGTTGGAATTTGATTCGTTTTACGATATTTTACTTAAATAAGGCTTATCGTATGAACACTATGTCAATCAGATCAGGTTGAGAAAATGCTGGGCAATGGCCTTGTTCGGTGCATATTCTATTCACATTGCATTTTGATGGATACAATCCCTCTCTACTATTATGCAGGTAAGTGTAACCATCTGTGTTGGGGGCAACGCGTCACAAAGGTAGTATTACTTTTTGCGGTAACAAGTATTATAACAGATTACTGTTCCAATTTGAGTCATAGCATTACAGTTACTGATCAAGAAAATGTCATCATTACTTTGATACATTGCATTATCATTCCCTTCCTATTACAGTTATTGACCCAGATAAATATTAATGGTGATTATTATTCTCTCGCTGTGGGGGCGATATTCACAATCCTCCCACCCCAGATTCTAATTGTTTTCATCCTGAGTCTCCCCAACTTCCAACTTTCTTCTCACCAACTTCCTGTTTACACACGCACAACTACTAACTGCTGTAGTGAGGGAGATGAAAAATGGCAGAAGCGTCTAAAACATTTCTCAGCGTGGAAGTACTCCCATTACTTTGATTTGGTAGGATGCTAAAATGACAAGAATATAACTGTAAATTGTAGACTGTGTTCAGGAGAGAAACACTGCTCCACTGCTAGAAACTAAACCTCCGATCTCTTGAAGCCCCTGCAAAAGCATCACGCCAAAACAAAACTCGTAGCGAAAGACCCCCCCGAGGCATGACCACTGCTGCTGATGATGACTGTAGGCCTACCTCCTCCAAACAACCAAGGCTGGATTTGAATCATTCAGAAGGACAGGCTGTAACCCAGGGAGAACTGAACAAGCTTGTAGCTGGGTACGTAGTAGATGAAATGCTGCTTTTGTGTCTGCCATTATTAGGCTACTTGTGTTGGTGTATAGGCCTACGTAACTTAACGTTGAGATTGAGTGAGGACGCGCAACGTTTTGAGGTGTAACTCCAAAGTAATATAAAGAGTAGTGTAACTAATTACGTTTCCCAGGGAGTAATAAGTAAAGTAAACTCTTGAAAGAAGTAACGAGTAATAGGCAACATATTACTATTTTGGAGTAACAACCTCAACACTTGGTAACCATGCACAGATCTCTGAAAGATCATGGACTGATGGGATTAGAATTCATCCCATTACATTGGTATGTGCTCCTAGTCCATACAGAATATACAGAGGGCTGTATAGACCTTATAGCATCTAAAACTACTGACTGGGTTAACAGGATGAGCTATTCTCTGGATGCGGCAGGTAGTCAGCGCCATGGGAAAAGGGCAACAAAGACTGATGAGCACATGAAAGAGTTCAACGATGCAGAGAGACTACGGCTGGTCCACACACAGGCACGGTTAATGAGGGATCCATCACACACCGTCACATCAGCCACAGTCCTCTCAAACGCCACATCCCTGGCCCTGCCAGTATCACCGTCCTCTCAAACACCACAGCCCTGGCCCTGCCAGTATCACCGTCCTCTCAAACACCACAGCCCTGGCCCTGCCAGTATCACTGTCCTCTCAAATGCCACAGCCCTGGCCCTGCCAGTATCACCGTCCTCTCAAACACCACAGCCCTGGCCCTGCCAGTATCACCGTCCTCTCAAACACCACAGCCCTGGCCCTACCAGTATCACCGTCCTCTCAAACACCACAGCCCTGGCCCTGCCAGTATCACCGTCCTCTCAAACACCACAGCCCTGGCCCTGCCAGTATCACCGTCCTCTCAAACACCATAGCCCTGGCCCTGCCAGGATCACCTTCCTCTCAAACACCACAGCCCTGGCCCTGCCAGTATCACCGTCCTCTCAAACACCACAGCCCTGGCCCTGCCAGTATCACCGTCCTCTCAAACACCACAGCCCTGGCCCTGCCTGTATTATGAGTGCTTAAGTCCGCTTGTTCTCATTTTGTCTTCCCCTTTACACTAGAGATCTATATATAATGACGAGATGTTCATGTCTCCGTCCTAAGAATGGGAGCCGTTGTCCCAAAGGCGGGAAGGCAGGCGTCAACCTTCCAAAATAAGCCCATAGAAACACATTGGGCTTATTTTGGATAGATTTTGGCGAGAGTGAAACCTCTCGCTTCGCCTCTTCCTCTCTGTTGACACACACACACACACACCGAACCACTTCCGCTACCCTTCACAACAACAAAGATGAGAGATCACTTCTTCCTCTCTGACAAGCGGTTTCAACTTTCCATTTGCATTTGAGTTTTGGTCCCACAGAATGAGTCATATGGACACCGAAACACATGGAGACATTATTTTACTGTAATAGAGGAGAAGTTTCCAAGGTTTACTTAGCCAAAGACTGTTATACTAGCCGTCTAGTCTGTTTCATAAATGTGCAATAAGCATAAAACACAATTATAGAAGGAAATGGCAACCTGTTCTCATTCTGAGGAATAATGTAAGCCACTTGATTTCAACATCTGACCAAAGTGGACAGGCTAGCTTGCTGTTCAAACTAGAGGTCTTCACGGATCCACCTGTACCCGAATACCTGAGACCCGATCCAGGACCCAAAGTGGTCCGGATCCACAATTTAAAAGTAATGTCACAGGTCTGATCTGATATGATTGTCACGTGTCTCGGGTATACTGATGCAGTTGAAAAAGAGCAGTGGTTTAAAGTACTTGAGTAAAAATACTTTAAAGTTCAATTTAAGTCGTTTTTTGGGGAATCTGTACTTTACTTTTTATATTTTTGACAACTTTTACTTTACTACATTCCGAAAGAAAACAACGTACTTTTTATTCCATACATTTTCCCTGACACCCAAAAGTACTAGTTACATTTTGAATGCTTAGCAGAACAGGAAGATGCTCCAATTCACGCACTTATCAAGAGAACATCCCTGTCATCTCTATTGCCTCTGATCTGACGAACACAAATTCTTCGTTTGTAAATTATGTCTGAGTGTAGGAGTGTGCCCCTGGATATCCGTAAATACAAAAAACAAGAAAATAGTGCCACCTGGTTTGCTTAACATAAGGAATTTGAAATGATTTATACTTTTACTTTTGATACTTAAGTATATTTAGCAATTACATTTGAGACTTAAGTATATTTCAAACTTTTACTCAAGTAGTATTTTACTGGGTGACTTTTACTTTTACTTGAGTCCTTTTCTATTAAGTTATCTTTACTTTTACTCAAGTTTGACACCTGGGTACTTTTTGGGTACCACTGGTACTACCTGGGTACCACTGAGAAAGAGAGAGAAATTGTATCATTTATGCTACTGCTCTTTTGCTTTGCGTGAGAGTGGAGCGTGTCGCATGTAGCTTGTTGTTGTTGTTGGCCAATCATAAGTCGGCAATGCGGCAATAGGCTACGGTCATAGAGCCTCCGTGTGTGGCAAAAGTTAGGAGATATCTAATCAATGGAAGATGGAATTAAAATGATGGAATTCAAAGTTAAAGGAGAAGAACAGGCTACAACGACCAAGACCCAACAGGTAGGCTGCTATAATATTCTGAATGGAGTTGTTCTTTGTAGCTGTAGGATGAGCGAGAGTATACAATGCAGCCTCAATTATCCTAGCTAGCTAATGTGAATCCCTCTATTTCAAACAGTTGGAGACGGACAGAAGGGTATGTTCATAGCATTTAAACTGTTGTGCCTTGTTAGCTAGCAAATAGTTACAAGTTGGATAAACTTGAAATATAAAGATGATCTGGCTAGTGACTTCCACTTGGGCTTGTGCTTGAGAGATTGTTTATGAGTTAGTCATTATTAGTGAATGTGCATTATGCATGGTTCTGGTTAAATGTGTAACAAAAGTAGGATTTTCATAGACAGATTGAAAGCTAGATATTTAGCCTAGGTATGATTCAACAAGCCATGAATTAATTTGATTATTGATGACTTTTTGAAATGCAGTGTGTTTGACCTTTAATTGTATCACAAATATTATTTAGAGAAAACAAAATCAATATATACACACAGTGCATTCGGAAAGTGTTCACACCCCTTCCCTTTTCCCACATTTTGTTACGTTACAGTCTTACTCTAAACTGGATTAAACCAAAACAATCTACATCAATTTACCCACAATACCTCAAAAAGACAAAGCAAAAACTGTTTTTTAGAAATTCCTTATTTACTTAGGTATTCAGGCCCTTTGCTATGAGACTCGAAATTGAGCTCAGGTGCATCCTGTTTCCATTGATCATCCTTGAGATGTTTCTACAACTTGGAGTCCACCTGTGGTAAATTTAATTGATTGGATATGATTTGGAAAGGCACACGACTGTCGATATAAGGTCCCACAGTTGACAGTGCATGTCAGAGCAAAAACCAAGCCATGAGGTTGAAGGAATTGTTCGTAGAGATTCGAGACAGAATTGTTTCAAGGGGAAGGGTACCAAAAATGTCTGCAGCATTGAAGATCCCAAGAACACTGTGGCCTACATAATTCTTAAATGGAAGAAGTTTGGAACCACCAAAACTCTTCCTAAAACTGGCTGCCCGATCAAACTGAGCAATCGGGGGGAGGGGGGGGGGGGGTCTTTGTTAGGGAGGGGACCAAGAACCCGATGGTCACTCTGATAGAGCTCCAGAGTTCATCTGTGGAGATGGGAGAACCTTCCAGAAAGACAACCATCTCTGCAGCACTCGACCACATTTAATCCTAGTAAAAATTCCCTGTCTTAGGTCAGTTAGGATCAGCAACTTTATTTAAGAAAGTGAAATGTCAGAATAATAGTAGAGAGAATGATTTATTTCAGCTTTTATTTCTTTCATCACATTTCCAGTGGGTCAGAAGTTTACATACACTCAATTAGTATTTGGTAGCATTGCCTTTAAATTGTTTAACTTGGGTCAAACATTTTGGGTAGCCTTCCACAAGCTTCCCACAATAAATGGGGTGAATTTGGGCCATTTCTCCTGACAGAGCTGGTGTAACTGAGTCAGGTTTATAGGCCTCCTTCCTCGCACAAGCTTTTTCAGTTCTGCCCACAACTTTTCTATGGGATTGAGGTCAGGGCTTTGGAAGAATGCTTGGGGTCATTGTCCATTTGGAAGACCCATTTGCGACCAAGCTTTAACTTCCTGACTGATGTCTTGAGATGTTGCTTCAATATATCCACATAATTTCCCTCCTCATGAAGCTATCTATTTTGTGAAGTGCACCAGTCCCTCCTGCAGCAATGCACCCCCACAACATGATGCTGCCACCCCCGTGCTTCATGGTTGGGATGGTGTTCTTCGGCTTGCAAGCATCCGCTATAAAAAGGCAGAGTTGCAAAGAAAAGGCCATATCTCAGACTGGCCAATAAAAAGAAAAGATTAAGATGGGCATAAGAACACAGACACTGGACAGAGGATCTCTGCCTAGAAGGCCAGCATCCCGGAGTCGCCGCTTCACTGTTGACGTTGAGACTGGTGTTTTGCGGGTACCATTTAATGAAGCTGCCAGTTGAGGACTTGTTAGGCGTCTGTTTCTCAAACTAGACACTCTAATGTACTTGTCCTCTTGCTCAGTTGTGCACCAGGGCCTCCCACTCCTCTTTCTGTTCTGGTTAGAGCCAGTTTGCGCTGTTCTGTGAAGGGGGTAGTACACAACGTTGTACGAGATCTTCAGTTTCTTGGCAATTTCTTGCATGGAATAGCCATCATTTCTCAGAACAAGAATAGACTAACGAGTTTCAGAAGAAAGTTATTTGTTTCTGGCCATTTTGAGCCTGTATTCGAACCCACAAATGCTGATGCTCCAGATACTCAACTAGTCTGAAGAAGGCCAGTTTTATTGCTTATTTAATCAGAACAACAGTTTTCAGCTGTGCTAACATAATTGCAAAAGGTTTTTCTAATGATCAATTAGCCTTTTAAAATGATAAACTTGGATTAGCTGACACAACATGCCATTGGAACACAGGAGTGATAGTTGCTGATAATGGGCCTCTGTACACGTTTGTAGATATTCCGTAAAAAAAAAATCATCCGTTTCCAGCTACAATAGTCATTTACAACATTAACAATGTCTACACTGTATTTCTGATCAATTTGATGTTATTTTAATGGACAAAAAATGTGCTTTTCTTTCAAAAACAAGGACATTTCTAAGTGACCCCAAACTTTTGAACAGAAATGTGTATATATATATACATATATATATATATATATACAGTTGAAGTCGGAAGTTTACGTAGCCTTAGGTTGGAGTCATTAAAACTGGTTTTTCAACCACTCCACAAATTTTGTGTTAACTAACTATAGTTTTGGCAAGTCGGTTAGGACATCTACTTTGTGCCTGACACAAGTCATTTTTCCAACAATTGTTTACAGACAGATTATTTCACCTATTATTCACTGTATCACAATTCCAGTGGGTCAGACGTTTACATACACTAAGTTGACTGTGCCTTTAAACAGCTTGGAAAATTCCAGAAAATGATGTCATGGCTTTAGAAGCTTCTGATTGGCTAATGGACATCATTTGAGTCAATTTGAGGTGTACCTGTGGATGTATTTCAAGGCCTACCTTCTCAGTCAGTACCTCTTTGCTTGACATCATGGGAAAATCAAAAGAAATCAGCCAAGACCTCAGAAAAAAAAAATCCTTCAAGACTGTTGGAAAAGCATTCTTCATGAAGCTGGTTGAGAGAATGCCAAGAGTGTGCAAAGCTGTCATGAAGGCAAAGGGTGGCTATTTTGAAGATTCCCAAATATAAAATATATTTTGATTTGTTTAACACTTTTTTGGTTACTACATGATTCCATACGTGTTATTTCATAGTTTTGATGTCTTCACTATTATTCTACAATGTAGAAAATAGTACAAATAAAGAAAAACCCTTGAATGAGTAGGTATGTCCAAACTTTTGACTGGTACTGTATACACTGCTCAAAAAAATAAAGGGAACACTTAAATAACACAATGTAACTCCAAGTCAATCACACTTCTGTGAAATCAAACTGTCCACTTAGGAAGCAACACTGATTGACAATAAATTTCACATGCTGTTGTGCAAATGGAATAGACAAAAGGTGGAAATTTATAGGCAACTAGCAAGACACCCCCCAAAACAGGAGTGATTCTGCAGGTGGTGACCACAGACCACTTCTCAGTTCCTATGCTTCCTGGCTGATGTTTTGGTCACTTTTGAATGCTGGCGGTGCTCTCACTCTAGTGGTAGCATGAGACGGAGTCTACAACCCACACAAGTGGCTCAGGTAGTGCAGTTCATCCAGGATGGCACATCAATGCGAACTGTGGCAAAAAGGTTTGCTGTGTCTGTCAGCGTAGTGTCCAGAGCATGCAGGTGCTACCAGGAGACTGGCCACTGAGAAGTGGTCTGTGGTCACCACCTGCAGAATCACTACTGTTTTGGGGGGTGTCTTGCTAATTGCCTATAATTTCCACCTTTTGTCTATTCCATTTGCACAACAGCATGTGAAATTTATTGTCAATCAGTGTTGCTTCCTAAGTGGACAGTTTGATTTCACAGAAGTGTGATTGACTTGGAGTTACATTGTGTTGTTTAAGTGTTCCCTTTATTTTTTTGAGCAGTGTATATATAGTACCCATACAACTCTACCAATACATACCACTAATATATATATATATATATCGTGAATTGCCCATAAGTTTGAAGAAATATAGAGATTGCCCAGCCCTATCAGGTCTTGCCAATATAACCGCCGTCACAAATACCACAGCCTTGCTATCAATCATCTACTTGAGCAAACTCATTCAACAAACGCATACCACTGAACCAACAAATGCCACTAAACCAACCCATACCACTTAACCAACCCATACCACTGACCCAACAAATACCAATGACCCAACCCATACACCTCTACCAACCCATACCACTGAACCAGCCCATACCACTAAACCAGAGTAAAGACAAGTCAGCCTTCATTACTGGTCAGCAACCTCTACTACACCTTCAGTCAAACCATCCACTAACTCCTCCACTAACTGTTTGGACATGGACCAGACTCAAGAGACAGTGTGTGAAGAGTGTAAGAGCAGTTCTATAATGAGGAGAGTTAGTTTCCTTACCATGGCCTCCTCGGGTGAGGAAAGGCATCCTGTTGATGGCGATAGGTACCGTGCCGTGCTTATTGTGGAAATGGTGGACATGGTGCGTGGTGCTTAGGCTGGAAGACACGCGAGCAGTCCCTGCCTGGATGGGGAGTGCAGCCAGCAAGGCCAACGACAAGGCCAGCCTCCACCAGCAGCTTAGGCCCAGGCTTCTCCAGCCTGACCCCTGGCCCAGCTCAGGGCCCCCTGCTGGGAGTCTGCTCCCCACCACCATAACCTCCAGATGGGCACAGGGGCCCCCCAGGGCCTCCCTTGGTCCCACCCCACGAAGACAGGTCATCTCAGTGGGCCGCCAAGCCTGTTCCCTCCATAATCCTAGGGACTGGGTAATGTTAAAGATACGACCAGATCTCTCCTTAGTAATGGTTGGAGGGGAAAACCACTGCTGAGGAAGTGAAACAAAGACAAAATCCAGCTATTGTGTCTGACGATGAAATCCCAGAGTGAGAATCCTATTTCTGTTTGTTCACAACATGTTGAGATACGTTGAAATGTTGAACTGAAGACTAAATACCAAGGAGTGGTGTGCAATCATCCCAAGAAAATATCTTCCAAAATGTCAGCCTCTAGGCACCAAAATGTCTATCAAAAAGCATGTTGATGACACGATGCTGAATCCACAATATACATTTCCAGGATGAAATTAAAGCATGACAAAACAGAGTGGGGAGGGGGCAGCTAAGACTACTACCCAATAAGACGAAAGCCCCCACACTGCAGAGGAAGAGATAAGAGACCTCCCCACAGGAAACAAGATCATTTCATTCAGAAGGAAAGATCCAAGCTGATGGAGGGAGATACAGAATCCAGCACTCTCTTGTTTCCATATAGTTGGAGGAGAGGGCGGGAGAGAGTAGGGGAGCGAGAGCTGCAGCGGCGCGGTCAAAGAAAAATACAGAAAATCAACAAATAAACATTCCCAGTGACCAAACCCCTCTGAATGATCACCTCTGGCGGGTCAGAGCACCACTAGAAGCACCTCTAGATGTGGGATGGCAGTCAGCGCTCCAGACACCGCGTCCTTGTCCCCCTCACCCTCCACCTGCTGCCCAAGCTCATGAAGTACAGACTACTGCTGCATTTTCCTTCACCTTTCCTTTTCTTCCTTCTCCAGGATGCTCACATCGACAATGCCATGCAGCTGGATGTGGATGATAGCAGTAAATTCCTTCTCGCCGAAACGGTGTAGATGGCTGAGAAGACGTCGACTCCGGCTGCTGCCGCGGTGAAATCCATGCTAATTAAAACTGGAGCAGCGGCTTGAGCATCGACTCCCTGAATCCTGAATCCTGGAAGGCTGAAATCCCAGGACAGCCTGGACTCCAGACGCACATCAGAAGTAACAGCCTGAGCTGGTCGCTACGGGCTCACTGACGAGGGAGCACAGCACACAGTGCAATGCTCTTCTGAAGGCATAGTCAGAGACTGTGATAGAGTGAAGTGCAGCGGGTTCCTGTGTGTGTGTGTGTGTGTGTGTGTGTGTGTGTGTGTGTGTGTGTGTGTGTATGTGAGTCTCTGTGTGTGCAAGCAAGAGAGAGAGGGAAAGAGAGAGAGCGGCAAAGAGAGAGAGGTGGGCGAGCGAGGGAGAACAAGCAGCCACAGTGCAGAGAAAGACACAGAAGCCAGAAAACGGGGTGTGAGAATAAATACACATCCCTGGCTACTGATTTACAGCCAATGTACAGACAGACCCCCAAGCCATAGAAAAGCAGGATACTGCAGAGGAAGAAACCACTTCAGCTCAACTGTCAAAACTGCTACATCAGGAGGACAGATGTGCATGTCTCTGCGGTGGTGTACCTGGGATAAAGAAGCTTTGGCATGTTAATATAGGGAGAGGGGAGAGCTAAAAATAGCAGGCAATACATTCAGGTACCAGATGCAGACAATACCCCCATGACCAAGAAAACAATGGTTGGTCCCTGGTTCTGCTGAATTATTTAGTTCCAGTCAGAATTCGATGACATGCGTCGCCCTCTCTCTTTCGCTCTTGCATTACCACATGCAGCCATCCCTAACTTGCTCTCGCTCTGTATTCATTTCTAGTATGTGTAGCACGGAACTTAATCATACATCGCTATCTAATGATGTTCCCATCAGGAACATTTGGATTTAGTAAGAGTTGAAGGGGGAACTGTGATGGGTAGGATACAGGGACTATGTTGACAGAATAAACACACCAGAAGAGAGGGAGAGCGGATGAGAAAGTGCAATGGTGAAAGGGATGCCAGAAGAGGGAATTGATTGGATGATGAGGGGAGAGGGAGAGAGCGGGGGAGGGAGAGACAGTGTGGGAGAGGAGGGCAAGAGAGAGAGGGCGAGAAAGCAAAAACGTAGCTATATCAGCTAAATCATGGTCGATAGAGATCTCAGCTGGGATTGCCTGGTCGGTTGAAAGGACACACATGAAAAAAGGGGAACAGAGCAGAGCCACCACCACCTCTCATCATGGTGACAGGAAGGTGGAGGCAGGCCATTACTCAGGCAGAGAGAGAGAGAGAGAGAGAGAGAGAGAGAGAGAGAGGGATGGAGGGGGGAACACAGAGAGAGAGGGAGGGGTTGGACAGAGAGAGAGAGAGAGAGAGAGAGCGAGAGGGAGCGAGAGAGGGATGGAGGGGGGAACACAGAGAGAGAGGGAGAGGTTGGACAGAGAGAGAGAGAGAGAGAGAGAGAGAGAGAGAGAGAGAGAGAGAGAGAGAGAGAGAGAAGGAGAAGGAGAGAGAAAGATTACCAGAGGGATGGACAGAGAGAGAGAGAGCAAGAGAGATAGAAAGGGATGGAGGGAGAGAGAGAGAGGGCTGGCTGGCTGTTGCCAATGAGCTGGGCTGATTGAACATAGAGAAGACACTTGTGTATTGACTATACTAGAGACTGCAACTGAACAATGCTGAGCATGGCAAGTAGCTACAGTTATCCCCAGAATCCACCGCTGGATACTACCCAGACTTTCTGAACGAGTCTGAGTCGATTCAGCTTTTACGTGGCACTAGGCCTTGGTAAGTCACTATCTGCTGTGAGACATCTGAACACCCAACACAAAGCAGCCAGGTCTCTGATGTAGATGGCTGCCCGGTAGATGTAGTTGCAAAGGCATGCATGAAGGAAAATCCTCCAAAATGAAAGGTTTCAAAGGCTTCAACGTTCAAAGCTCAAGTCAATGTCAAAGTTATAAAGCTAGGTCGAAACAGGCAAAAATGCACAATTGTGATCATCGAAAGTACTGTATAATAAATGAGCATCTTCATTGCTTAACTAATAATCACAGTAATCAGATGCCGCAGCTTAATTTGAGCCAGTTTCACACAGCAGGAAAATAATCCTGCAGCAACGTGGACATTTTGTAGGGGTTGATACATTTTTCAAAAGGGCAAATAAAGTCTGACATTTTACATTTCAAACTTTAGAAGCCTTTGAAAATCTTGATCACGCTACACGTTTGCATTTGCCGCTGTGCAGAAAAATCCCTGCAAGAAAAGGATGACGAAATGAATATATGTAATCTGCATGTGCAACGCAAGGCATGCACATAAGAGTCCTGACCATTAAGTGGTGGAATGTGTAGAAGAAGAGGGTTGATTTGAAAATGGTGACTTATAGAGGATGACATGTATTGTCAAGTCCCCCAGTATTGGAGGCATCTTTCTAGGCAGTGATGATGTCTTCACGAGGGCTGTCTGGGATGAAAGGCTTGCATTAATCAATTTGCCAGCTCCAGGGTTGCTCAACATGATAAAAAGGACGCTATCTGGACGACACAGGGGGTGGTTGGGGGAAGCAGCAGTGATTTTAACTATCTGTCCTCTTGGCTGTTTTCACTGTTGGGTATTCTTCCCTTCCCTATGCTGATGCCACTGAGTAAGTAGACTATCCTCCCATTCCCACTGCCCCCCCCCAGGCATACAAAATATGGTAATGCAGGAGTAAAACAAAACACAGAACATGTGTATTCTAAATGAAAACACCAATCAAGTCCTACAGTCCAAGCACATACAGCTGGTTGGAATATGCCAACAATGAACGTCAAATTGTGAAAATTCTGTGATCAAAACATGTATAGAATGAATCAAAGGAAGCAAAGAAATGTTCTGTCTTGCTGTTAAATCCTTAGCTACATTTCAAGTCCTACACCCTACGATTATTTTGTTAGAACATCATGGTTTTTTAATGCAGAGTGAAAGGTAGTGCGAACACAGAATTTAAAAGATTGTGTTTTCCTGCCTTAAGATAATATGCAGTCTAGGGTCTCGGGGGTGGGGGTGGGGTGGGGGGGGTGGGGGGTTGTTGGGGAGACAGTTTTTGCCCAGACATTGAAGCTAGCCTCGGGGGTGAACGTAGCAGGATTAATCATGGCACTTTCAGATTAATTACCCATAATGCCAACCTCTTCTGAAATAAATGGCCCGCAGTTGAGATATCCAGTTGATTTCATAAGACTTAAAGCGACAGCACCTCAAATAGGTCTGGCTGGGTGACAGGAAGGGAGGGGTGGAAATCCAGCATACAGAGCTTTAGCAGGGAGAGATACATGTCAAATGTTTAGCCCAGATCCGTGGTGAATATAGAACACAATGTCTCGGTAGCGGCTCCGATTCTGTGTCCTTACTGTTTAATCATCACACATCAATCTGCCATTACCTTTTGTCCTCTATCTGCCATACAGTTATCTGTTCTGCCTAACAGTAATTAAACTAAGGGGAAAATGGCCAAAAAAAAGGACAACATGACATTAGAGAGGTGACCTTTCCATTTCACTGTGGGGTCAAGACACATTAATCCATGTTAGTTCGAGTGCCGCTTCTTTGAACAGAGAAATGTTGATGTGTGACACTTGATATGCTACCACCATGTCACTGCGGTAGATCTTACAGCTATCTCATGGTCAAACAGAGGTTGTGTTTTCTGTTAGGCCAGATAAGTGGTTAAACACAATCACATGGGCCCATCACTTTATTGGTGTGACCTGTCTGTACACACTCTGTGTGCCACAGACTGGTGTTATCTTTAAATTGAAAATGAAATGGTTTGTTGATAGTTGAAGTAAATGAAAAAGGAAAGGGACACATTGTTACTACAACACGAGCATGCTGCTCAAAGGGTCTAGGCAGCAGACCCAGAGTATACAGCCAACGGCTACAGACAAATGAGACAAACTGGGCAAAATGTTGCGTTTCAACTGCTTTTTAGAGAATGAGCAATGGTCATATTGATCACATTTTAATAGTAGTGGGACCTGGCTGGCACAAAATCATATATACATGGAACAAAACTACCTCTTTATAGTTCTCAACCTGTGAAGGCCCACCTGTGCAGAATCTACCTCCTTACAAACGAATACAGTCCGTTGTACAATAAGCAGCATATTAGCGGAATATTGGCCCTTTCTCCAAGAATAATAACAGATCACAGTCCAGTACAAAACCAAGACCGATTGAAGGGCGATAACATTGCGTGATCAACAACGTTAAAGAAACAGGGTATTATCGGTGTACTCCCCCGTCACTGCTGTGTGTGGGCTGTGGGCTGTGGAGGGAGGAGGATGGCAGGACAGTCGGTTGGTGGCACCTTAATTGGGGAGAACGGGCTTGTGGTAATAGCTGGCGAGGAATGAGTGGAAAGCACATGGGGTGTTTTTCAAAATGCATACTACCGTGCTCCAAGCATGCAAACTGGAGCACGGGAGGGTCGGAGTACGCGTCCAAATCAAAGTATGTGAAATGGAGTATGTACTCCGTTTGTACATATTTTAAAGCATGCATCGACGGAAGCATCAATGGCGGACATTATTTGAGCTGAAGCGAGAGAAAATACATTCCGACTTTCTCATATGTTGCCTGACTACACAATTTTATTTTGATAAGTTAATAAATACATGCTGTGTTAATTATGTGATGGTTACCTTCCTACAATACCCACTGTAGGCAGGCAGTAGTAAGTCAATAGAGCTAACTGGCTAGCTACTACTGTCAGCTAGCCATTTAGCCACAAAGAATTGTTAGCTAGCTACCCAGGAAGAATCGACATCTACCTCGGATAACATTGGTTTGAGGTCATTTTGCCTGTTATACTATATGGTTTGCTACATTATTACGATTCACATATAGCTAGCTGGTAGTTATGTCATTGAATATTAAAGGTTAATGTTGAGAGCTGGCCTGGGGTTGGCTTTGTGTATATCTTGTTTCATCTTTATTTCCATTTTCCTGGCCTGGCTAGAAGAGGGAAGGTTCAGTGAATGGGTACGTCCATAGTAAGTCAATTGGGCTAACTGACTAGCTAGCGAGCCACAAAGAATTCACATCTACCTTGCATAATATTAATTTTAGGTCATTGCCTGTTTAACTAGCTAGCTGGCTAGCTAGATTATGATTCAAATATATCTAGCTGATAATTATGAAGTAAAACGTTTGCTTTGTGTACATCTTGTTTGGTCTCTATTGTTGTCAGTGTCCTGGCTGGAAGAAGGTTCAGTGAATGGGGAGATGAATGAGGTAAAACAATAGATGGAGGGCGAGTGCTTCTCAAATTAAAATGTTTTATATGTTCTCCACACTCTCATCCTCACAAGAACGTCCTCGGAGAACGCACTTGGAGCATGAGAGCGTGGAGCACGGAAGTATGCATATTGAGAAACACTCATGGTTTCCAGGTGTTTGATTCTATTCCATTTGCTCCGTTCCGGACATTATTACGAGCCGTTCTGCCCTCAGCAGCCTCCTGTGATCGGCAGACAGAGGCTGTGTAGGGGGTGGGAAGGAGGCAGGTAGAGCCAGGGTGGCCTGGGGTGGAAGGACAAGGTTGTGAAGAGGTATGGGCATGCAGAGGCCCGACAGAGGCTGAGTAGGAGATGGACAGGCAGGCAGGTAGGCAGAGCTGGCCTGGGGTGGGCCTGTCAGCTTGGCTCAGCAGCAGACAGTGTGGATGGGTAAATCAGGTGGCGGTAGGTAGGGCTCAGGGGGCTGAGGCAGCCTATTGGTGGCAGACTGAAGTGAAGGAGAGGAGACAGTCTGTTCTGGGCTCTGGAGCTTGGGGGTAGACAGAAAATAACACGGGCCTATAGGGAGCAGAAATAGCCTTGCCGTCATCCTAGAAATCCTTCCAGCAATCTGCTCCTTTAAAATGTTTAACATACACAAGCTGTAAAGACAGTATCGACTATCAACAAAGGCAGACCGACTTAAAGGAATATTGCGTGCTATATAAAGACAACCATGCGAAGACAGCCACAGTGTTTGCTTGAGGCCCGGTGCCAAGTAAACAAACAAAAAGCACAGTGACCTCTAAGAAAATGAGGTGATTTGCATCTCTTCAATAGAAGTGGAGCATACGCTGTGTGCCCAGGCAGGTCTGTCAACAATCAGTCACGGCAGATCAATGCTGATGCTAACGAGATGGAGAGAGCGAAGCCAATAGAAACCTCAAACAGCTCCCATATGTCAAGCACCTGCAGGGATACTGACACTCAATCATAGAATCATATTGTGACCTGTGACATATTGAGCATATGCTACACCTGCATGACAGCTGGCACGTCATTTGTCAGAGTTGTAACTCCCCTCTCAAAGCCTTTCTTACTCTACAATAACAATGGAAATCATTATCAACTGTCTGTGGTTGAATGTTAAAGGTTAATGTTGATGTGTTAGAGTGTCTGGTTGTCCTATTTTATTATTTCGCCTTTATTTAACCAGGTAAGCTAGTTGAGAACAAGTTGTCATTTACAACTGCGACCATGCCAAGATAAAGCGAATCAGTGCGACAAAAACAACAACACAGAGTTACACATGGGATAAACAAACGTACAGTCAATAACACAATAGAACAATCTGTATACAGTGTGTGCAAATGAAGTAAGGAGGTAAGGGCAATAAAAAGGCCATAGTGGCGAAGTAATTACAATTTAGCAATTGACACTGGAGTGATAGATGTGCAGATGAGGATGTGCAAGTAGAAATACTGGGGTGCAAAAGAGCAGAAATAAATAAATATGGGGATGAGGTAGGTAGTAGGTTGGATGGCCGAGAGAACACTGTTGCAATCCTTTTCCACTCGCCACAGAAATAATTATTCAGAATCAACTACTTTGTCTCTACATAACCTTAAATGTAAGTGAAATGCCTCTTGCAACACAAAAAAAGGTAATCTCTGACTTGAATTTTAGGCAATGATAAAACTGTAAGAAAATATTTGCATAACGTGACAACCTGTATTTTTCTGACGGAGAAAAATGTACTAGCAATTCCTTGACTTACTTTGACAAAACACATCTAAATCAATGCAGTTCAGTCTCAATGGAATCCATTAGGACACTGAAGAACTATACAGAAAGACAGAGTCGCAGGATTTAAATGAATATCTAAGTCCCACTGGAATAGACAGAAGGAGGCTTCTGCCCGTAGGTGTCAAGCTGCAGGAGGATGGATGCACTGGAGGATGAATTATTCAACGGTATTCGATATAAAGTCATGAATACATCATCTACAGTACGACTGTAACTGTAGTGACATATAATAGTTCACTACAGAACAAGTGTAATTCAACGTGGTGAAAATGTAGAAAATCATCGTATTATTCATTGGAAAGAAGAAATGGAGGGAGAACGATCCTGCAAAATAAAAATCGGGCAGAGGAGAAGAAAATGAAAATCGGAGTTTCCTTTTGCTGAGCAAGCAGCGTGTGGGTCGTTTCTGTATAATGACCAGCAGTGTTTGTGTCTGAGACAGAGAGACAGAGCAGAGAGAGAGAGGCCACTAATGACCAAGCCTTTTCAATGAGGGGACCTTTGGAGGCAAAGATTTGTGGCCAAAGAATATGATCCGCACAGAACGTGACGATCCATCCAATTATTATAACATGCGACACTATCCTGTTCATTTTAAAGGTTATATGGCATGCATGCATTGATTGAAGGAGAAAATCATACAAGGCTAAGCTGCATTTGGCACTTGGCATTCTGTGATAAGACCACATACAGTCCATCATCTCAGATATTATGCTGAATCAAATCTGGACCGGTTCCCGAGAATCCAGTACTAAACTAGCGGAGTCAATTCCACTTCCTAAAATGTATGGCAAAAGCAGAAGCTTGTGGCTTATCACGTTGTTATGGGTCCGTTCAGAGAAAAGCCATGCTGTTAAAGTGATTTAGTGTCATGGCTTGGCAGAGGTGAAAGGAAACTATGCCATTCTGCACCACCAGAGTCACATTGTATGACTCTACTTGGCACTATGTTTTTACTGGCTTGACAAATACTAACAACTGTGATGCATGCACATCTAAAACACACCCCGTATTCACACTCATAAATACATCAGTTATTGCTGCATACTCCTAATATAACATACTCCGCCAGACAGCTGTTATATTAGTGTGTTGGGGGCTTGGCTCCTTTCACACTGAATTGGACAAACGACTGTGGCTGTGAGTCATATGACTGTAATATCATAATTGTGCTGCAGACAGTAGACGGCTTTCTCAGCCCAAGTCGGCAGCCTCTGTCACCGGCTCTCAATCACCAACATTATCAGGATGGTAGCCAGAGATAGTGATCGATTTTTAGGAAGAACTCTGCTCTCCCACAGGACAAGAGCAGAGGAGGCCACTGATACACCAGGCAAGACTAACAGATAACAGATCACGAGGAGATTCAAAGTAGCTGCCCTGGTTATATAGTCGAATGTTAAAGCACCACTCTGGGTCAGATGATAAAACAGAAAGCAAAGAGGAAAGGGAGATTTCCAAAGCAATGGGAATAACAATGTAGCTTTGTCCTTTTGTCGCCAGCTAATGAGACACAGACAAAGATCTTCCACGGTGGAAATGAGTCATAGTATTGCGTCTGGCTGGGTGTACCAGGTAAACACAGTGCACAGGGACTCTCACCACCTGCCCACTCTCTATCCAGACTGATACAACACTTAGAATTGGCCTTTTACTCTTTTGCAAAGGAGATTACAGACCTCTTGCCTGGAAGCTTTGAAGTAGCAATCAAATGTCGTTGAACGCGTTCCCGAATGAAAGCCGTTCCTGTGTTAAATGTCATAGTTTGATTTTTCACAGTTTCCATTCCGACCAAGAGTGCCACCGGGACTGAGGTTGTTGACTGGTCTTAAGGCGGATTCTGATAAGCTGGGCTAAAATGGTCTGTGGTTTGTATTTTGGGTGTTTGCCAGACCTTAGTACGGATGGGTGCACTGAGCTACAGAGGAAAAACAGGCCACTCAATAAAAGACAAGGTCAATTTAACAGCATGTCAAAAACATAATGGAAACCTCTTGTACATGAGACATACAGTACAGCCAGTGCATTCATTACGCTGAATAATGTGAAGTAGTCTTTCCTGCTGTGCCTGCCGACACCATTTCCATTTTGTCTTCAACATTGGTCACCTGAAACATTTTTGTGTCAAAACAGAGTTATTTTGCATGACTGATTTCCAATCAATACTTCATTAGTACATGAGCAGCTGATCCCCCCCCCCCCCCCCCACACACTTTGGTGCATCTCTACAGTTTAGTCCCATCAGTATTGGTATTTCAACAATGTCCCTGAGTCCCCCTCTATGCCTATCTAACGATACAATAACATAACCTTCTGCTTTCTCTCGAAGAACACAATAGGATAACCTTCAGCATGCTCAAATCTCTTGCTGCTACACATCAAGTCAAGCTAACCCTGTTTCATTTTCTAATATGTATTGCACAGTCTAGAGAATGAACAGTGCTAAATGACAAGTATAAGCCAAATACACAACAGAACCTGCGTCATGACCGCCTTGACTGTAATGTAGAAGTGAGCTGTATACTGTAGTATACTGTATGTCAGTCCATGTCCTCTTGACTTAGAGCCGTGCTGAATATAGCCTGGTCCTTTGGCCCTTAGGTCCTTTGTGTACTAAACCCTGGCCAATGGCCTTGTCCCCCCGTGTCTCTGTGTTGTTAAGCACAGACTGGTGCGATAGCAGGGCGCTTTAGGGGGCTGCTGTGCCACAGAGAGGCCAGGGCACATTATGCTTATTCTGGCCAATTTCAATAACATGTGCCCTGAGCCATTCTTTCTTTCAATCCTCTGATCACACTGCAGTCTCCGTCACGCTTCAACGCATATTCTGGGTGCAATTGAAAAGAAGGGATTTCATGGACAATTGAGCTCTCTATGAACTTGATCTGGAAACCACAGTGAAAATAGCTATGTGCAGCCTCAACACGCTCAGACACTCATGAATAAGGACAGCACATTTCTTAACGATATGTACTGAAACAAGATCTTCTTTGTGCAGATACACTACATGACCAAAAGTATGTGCTCGCCGAACATCTCATTCCAAAATCATGGGCATTAATACGGAGTTAGTTCCCCCTTTGATGCTATAACAGCCTACACTGTTCTGGGAAGGCTTTCCACTAGATTTTGGAACATTGCTGCGGAGACTTGCTTCCATTCAGCCACAAGAGCATTAGCAAGGTTGGGCACTGATGTTGAACGATTAGACTTGGCTCGCAGTCTGCATTCCAATTCATTCCAAATGTGTTCGATGGGGTTGAGGTCAGGGCTCTGTGCAGGCCAGTCAAGTTCTTCCACACCGGTCTCGACAAACCATTTCTGTATGGACCTCGCTTTGTGCACGGGGGCTTTGTCATGCTGAAACAGGAAAGGGCCTTCCCCAAACTGTTGCCACAAAGTTGGAAGCACAGAATTGTCTAGACTGTCATTGTTTGCTGTAGCGTTAAGATTTCCCTTCACTGGAACTAAGGGGCCTAGCCCGAACTATGAAAAACAATGGCGGCGAGTTTTACACCATTCCAGCCGACGCTTGGCATTGCGCATGGTGATCTTAGGCTTGTGTGCGGCTGCTCGGCCATGGAAACCCATTTCATGAAGCTCCAGACCAATAGTTATTGTGCTGATGTTGCTTCCAGAGGCAGTTTGGAACTTGGTAGTGAGTATGCTTTTTACGTGCTACGCTCTTCAGCACTCTATGGTTCCGTTCTGTGAGCTTGTGTGGTCTACCACTTTGCGGTTGAGCCGTTGTTGCTCCTAGACGTTTCCACTTCATATTAACAGCACTTATAGTTGACCGGGACAGCCCTGGCAGGGAAGAACATCGAACTTTATTTGTCACGTGCGCCGAATACAACAATTGTAGACCTTACCGTGAAATGCTTACTTACAAATAAACTAAAGTTAAATATAAAAAGAATATAAAGTAACACAATAACATAACATTAACAAGGTTATATAGAGGGGTACCGGTACAGAGTCAGTGTGCAGGGGTAGAGGTTAGTTGAGGTAATTTGTACATGTAGGTAGGGGTGAAGTGACTATGCATAGATAATAAACAAGGAGTAGCAGCAGTGTAAAAACAAATGGAGGGGAGGGGTGATGTCAATGTAAATAGTCCGGTGGCCATTTGATTAATTGTTCAGCAGTCTTAAGGCTTGGGAGTAGAAGCTGTTAAGGAGCCTTTTGGTCCAAGACTTGGCGCTCCGGTACCGCTTGCCGTGCGATAGCAGAGAAAACAGTCAATGACTTGGGTGACTGGAGTCTCTGACAATTTTATGGGCTTTCCTCTGACAGCACCTATTATATAGGTCCTGGATGGCAGGAAGCTTGGCCCCTGTGATGTACTGGGCAGTACGCACTACCCTCTGTAGCGCCTTACGGTCAGATGCCGTGCAGCTGCCATACCAGGCGGTGATGCAACCGGTCAGGATGCTCTCGAAGGTGCAGCTGTAGAACTTTTTGAGGATCTGGGGACCCATGCCAAATCTTTTCAGTCTCCTGAGGAGGAAAAGGTTTAGTCGTGCCCTCTTCACGACTGTCTTGGTGTGTTTGGACCACGATAGTTTGTTGGTGATGTGGACACCAAGGAACTTGAAACTCTTGACTCGCTCCACTACAGCCCCGTCGATGTTAATGGGGGCCTGTTCGTGGCAGATGTGTTGTTGCCTACCCTGACCAACTGGGGGTGGCCCATCAGAAAGTCCAGGATTCAGTTGCAGAGGGAGATGTTTAGTCCCAGGGTCCTTAGCTTAGTGGTGAGCTTCGTGGACACTATTGGGTTGAACGCTAAACTGTAGTCAACGATCAGCATTCTCACATAGGTGTTCCTTTTGTCCAGGTGGGAAAGGGCCGTGTGGAGCACGGTTGAGATTGTGTCATCTGTGGATCTGTTGGGGCGGTATGCGAATTGGAGTGGATCTAGGGTATCCGGGAGGATGCTGGTGATGTGAGCCATGACCAGCCTTTCAAAACACTTCATGGCTACCGACGTAAGAGCTACGGGGTGGAAATCATTTAGGCAGGTTACCTTCGCTTCCTTGGGCACAAGGACTATGGCAGTCTGCTTAAATCATGTAGGTATTACAGACTTGGTCAGGGAGAGGTTGAAAATGTCAGTGAAGACATTGGTCAGTTGGTCCGCGCATGCTTTGAGTACACGTCCTGGTAATCCGTCTGGCCCCGCGGCTTTGTGAATGTTGACCTGTTTAAAGGTCTTGCTCACATCAGCTACCGAGAACGTTATCACACAGTCATCCAGAACAGCTGGTGCTCTCGTGCATGTTTCATGGTTAATTGCCTCGAAGCGAGCATAAGTGAGCATAAAAGGCATTTAGCTCTTCTGGTAGGCTCGCATCACTGGGCAGCTCACGTCTGGGTTTCCCTTTGTGCCACATTGAAAGTCACTGAACTCATCAGTAAGGTCATTCTACTGCCAATGTTTGTCTATGGAGATAATGCTGTGTGCTTGATTTTATACAAGAGTCAGCAACGAGGATGGCTGAAATAGCTGAATCCACTCATTTGAAAGAGTGTCTACATACTCTTGACCATTTAGTGTATATCAGACATTTGTGTTATTTGTAGTGTCCGAAAGGCATGCTCTGAACTGATCAGGGAAGACAAAGAGTAAGATGATTACGCATACCAAACTGTGGCTAGTACACAACCAAACAGAATGGGGTAGCATGTAAAGCCATACTACCCTATCTAAACACAATACATATCAAATAACAACATATTTTTGCCAACCAAACAACAGTTGCCTATATATATGCCTGTTTGTATAACCACCAATGACTGTTTTATCCCTCTATCTAGGAAACTCTGTTTTGTTCCTCAGTAGGAACAATGCCCTCAGACAGAGCAGGCTGCCAGGCAGCAATAACAATCTTAACAGCAGGGACAGGCGAGGTGATGACTATCCTAGTAGCGCTTGGGAGAGCAGAGCAAAGTAAAGCAGCATTGATGTTTCTCAGCCAATAGCATCTTGGGCTACACAGCAGGCTTGCATTATGTGCCATTAGAAGAAAGATGAGAGGGGCGTGCCGATTCCCACACATCTGTGATGAAGAGGATCACTGAGAGAGGGATTGGCACACCTGGTTTCCTGCTCAGGATGGAGAGATGAGAGTGTATGATGCAATTGGCCGCAAACAATGAAAAAACAACCAGCCACAATGCACCATCATTGGAATTCACAAACACACACAAGTGTCACGTCTGCTCCCGCTCCCCCTCTCTGGCGATCGAGTCCGCCAGGCTGCTCATCATTACGCACACCTGTCACCATCGTTATGCGCACTAGCTCTTCATCAGACTCACCTGGACTCCATCACGTCATTGATTGCCTCCCCTATATCTGTCCCTGTGTCTGCATTGATGCTGTTTTGTTTCTCTGTTCCAGATGCTGTTTTTGCTTTCTTTCGTGTCTATTTATAATTAAATCCTCACCCTGTACTTGCTTGCGATCTCCCAGTGTCTGTCGTCTCAAGACCGTTACAAGATGCAGACACCACAATTGGAAGAATCAGGGAGTTTTTAGTTTTTTTAGTGGTGACGTCTGGTCCTGGTGCCGCTGCCGAAGCAACCGGGGATGCCTCAGCTGGGTCGTTGGACTCCCATGCCTCAGCTGGCTCACAAGCCTTGGTTGTCTCGTCGGGCTCCCGCGCCATGCCTCGTCGGGGGCCTCGGCCGGCTCGTCGGGCCACCGCGCCTCGGCCGGCTCGTCGGACCACCGCGCCTCTGCCAGGCGCCGTATAGCGCCCTGTCACGTCTGCTCCCGCTCCCCCTATCTGGCGCTCGAGGTCGCCAGGCTGCTCATCTTTACGCACACCTGTCACTATCATTACGCGCACCAGCGCTTCACCGTACTCACCTGGACTCCATCACGTCAACACTGTACTTGCTTCCGGTCTCCCAGCGTCTGTCACCTCAAGACTGTTACAACAATGTACAGTGCCTTGAGAAAGAATTCACACGCCTTCACTTTTTCCACATTTTGTTGTGTAACAACCTGAATTTCAAGTTGATTAAATTGAGATGTTGTGTCACTGATCTATACCCCATAATGTCAAAGTGGAATTTTGTTTGTAGAATATTTTTTTTTCTAAAGCTGTAATGTCTTGAGTCAGTCGTTATTCAACCTCTGTTATGGCAAGCCTAAATAAGTTTTAAAAAATGGGTTTTACAAATCGCATAATAAATTGAATGGACTCGTTCCGTGTTCAATAATAGTGGTGAACATTATTTTTCAATAACTACCCCATCTCTATACCCCACAAATACAATTATCTGTAAGGTCCCGCAATCGAGTAGTGAATTTCAAACACAAATTCAACCACAAAAATATTTTCAAGCATGGTGGTGGCTGCATCATATTATGGGTATGAGAGGACTAGGGAGTTTTTTAAGATAAAAATAAACAGAATACAGCTATAAGCACAGGAAAATCCTAGACGGAAAACCTGGTTCAGTCAGCTGGGAGACAAAAATCCCCTTTCAGCAGGACAATACCCGAAAACAGACGGCCAAATCTACACTGGAGTTGCTTATCAAGACGATATTGAATGTTTCCGAGTGGCCTAGTTACAGTTTTGACTTCAATTGGAGTGAAAATCTATGGCAAGACTTGAAAATGTTTGTTTAGCAATGATCAACAATTAACTTGACAAAGCTTGAATTAAATACATTTCAAAACGGGAAAATGTTGTACAATCCAGGTGTGCAAAGCTCTTAGAGACTTATCTAAAAACATGTTTTCATTTTGTCATTGTGGGATTTTGTGTGTCGATGGGTGAGAATTTTATTTTATTTAATCCATTTTGAATTCAGGCTGTAACATAACAAAATGTGGAGTAAGTCAAGGGGTGTGAATGTTTGTGACCCTGGAATTCAAACATCAGAGGCATCGAAGCTCGTCCTAAGCATATCATACATCTCCAACCCCATCCATGCATTTTCATTACCTGGAAAAGATAGCAGGAGCAGTAAAACTTAGCTCTTTAGTATGCCAACATCGGTCTGCCTTGAGTCATGAGAGAGCTTCATATCATCTTATCACACCACGGCCACTCATTACTACTATACCCCAGTAAAAAGGGCCACGCTAATTTCATGTATTAAAGCAATTACCACAGCAGGGATCAAGACTGCAGAACAAAGGCTACAATCAATCAGAAGCAAGCCTATTCACTTCTTGCATGAATCACCACTGTAACTACTGCACAGGAACACACACACACATAGGCATTTAGTCATAGCAAGAGCGTAATCCTGTCAAATAAGGTAGGCTTTTCTATAGTACCCGTCAAAAGTTTGGACACACCTACTCATTCAATGTTTGTAGAACACTATAGAGTAATAGTGAAGATATCAAAGTTGTGAAACAACACATATGGAATCATGTAGTAACCAAAAAAGTGTTAAACAAATCAAAATCGATTTCAGATTGTTCAAAGTAGCCACCCTTTGTCTTGATGACAGCTTTTCACACTCTTGGTATTCGATACCAGGCTGTATCACAACCGGCCATAATTGGGAGTCCCAAAGGGCGGCGCACAATTGGCTCAGAGTCGCAAGAAAAAGTATGTGAACACTTTGGAAATACCTGGATTTCTGCAAACATTGGTCACACCGTGTAAACCTTCACAATGCAAGGTGGGAAAAGTATGTGAACCCTTGGATTTAATAACTGGTTGACCCTACTTTGGCACAATAACCTCAACCTAACGTTTTCATGTAGTTGCGGAACAGATCTGCACAACGGTCAGGAGGAATTTTGGACCATTCCTCTTCACAAAACTGTTTCAGTTCAGCAATATTCTTGGGATGTCTGGTGTGAACTGCTCTCTTGAGGTCATGCCACAGCATCTCAAATCGAGTTGAGGTCAGGACTCTGACTGGGCAACTCCAGAAGGCGTATTTTCTTCTGTTGAAGCTATTCTGTTGTTGATTTACTTCTGTGTTTTGGGTCGTTGTCCTGTTGCATCACCCATCTTCTGTTGAGCTTCAATTGGTGGACAGATAGCCTAACATTCTCTTGCAAAATGTCTTGATAAACTTGGGAATTCATTTTTCCGTCAATGATAGCAAGCTGTCCAGGCCCTGGGGCAGCAAAGTAGCCCCAAACCATGATGCTCCCTCCTCCATAATTTACAGTTGGGATGAGGTTTTGATGTTAGTGTGCTGAGCCTTTTTTTCTCCACACGTAGTGTTGTGTGTTCCTTCCAAACAACTCAACTGTAGTTTCATCTGTCCACAGAATATTTTGCCATTAGCGCTGTGGAACATCCAGGTGCACTTGGAACAGCAGTGGCTTCTTGCGTGGTGTCCTCCCATGAGCATCATTCTTGTTTAGTGTTTACGTATTGTAGACTCGTCAACAGAGATGTAAGCATGTTCCAAAGATTTCTGTAAGTCTTTAGCCTACACTAGGATTCTTCTTAACCTCATTGAGCATTCTGCGCTGTGCTCTTGCAGTCATGTTTGCAGGACAGCCACTCCTAGGGAGAGTAGTAACAGGGCTGAACTTTCTCCATTTGTCTTATCATGAACTGTTGAATAGCTTTTAGAGATACTTTTGTAACGCTTTTCAGCTTTATGCAAGTCAACAATTCTTAACCTTAGGTCTTCTGATATCTCTTTTGTTTGAGGCATGGTTCACAAACTCACATTTTGTGAGTGTTTTTTATAGGGCAAGGCAGCGCTAACCACCATCTCCAATCTCGTCTCATTGATTGGACTCCAGGTTAGCTGACTCCTGACTCCAATTAGCTTTTGGAGAAGTCATAAGCCCAGGGGTTCACAAAATTTTCCAACTTACTGTTTAAATTATGTATTCAATATAGACAAGAAAAATACAATAATTTGTGTGTTATTAGTTTAAGCACACTATGTTTGTTTATTGTTGTGACTTAGATGAAGATCAGATCAAATTTGATGACCAATTGATGCAGAAATCCAGGTAATTTCAAAGGGTTCAAATACTTTTTCTTGACACTGTAGATGGGATGGCTATCGCTGCAGAATGCTGTGGTAGCCTTGCTGGTTAAGTGTGCCTTGAATTCTAAATAAATCATAGACGGTGTCACCAGAAAAGCACCCCCACACCATAACACCTCCTCCTCCATGCTTTACGGTGGGAAATACACATGCGGAGATCATCCGTTCACCCATACCGCGTCTCATAAGGTCACAGCGGTTGGAACCAAAAGTCTTCAATATGGACTCCAGACCAAAGGACAAATTACCACCGGTCTAATGTCCATTGATCGTGCTTCTTGGCCGAAGCAAGTCTCTTCTTCTTATTGGTATCCTTTAGTAGTGGTTTCTTTGCAGCAATTCAACCATGAAGGCCTGATTCACACAGTCTCTTCTGAACAGTTGATATTGAGATGTGTCTGTTACTTGAACTCTATGAAGCATTTATTTGGTATATGTCCGTTACGTTTTTGGGTGTCACGCCCTGATCTGTTTCACCTGTCCATGTGATTGTCTCCACTTCCCTCCAGGTGTCGCCCATCTTCCCCATTATCCCCTGTGTCTGGTAACAGTTCATCTTGTTTGTCAAGCTTACCAGCGTTTGTCCTGTCAGCTCCTGTCTTTTCCCCTGCCTCTCTTTCTTTCTCCTGGTTGAGCCTTGCCTGTCCTGACCCTGTACCCGCTTGCCTGATCACTCTGCCTGTCCGGACCCTGAGCCTGCCTTGACCTGTCGATGCCTGCCCCTGGTGTTACAATAAACATTGTTACTTCACACGGTCTGCACTTGGGTCTTACCTTGAGAGTACGAACTGGCCATGACTGACCCAGCAGACCTGGGCCAGCTGCGCAACGCCATCTCCTCCCAAGGAGCCGCCATCGGGAGGCACGAGGAACTGCTTTGTGGCCTTATAGAGGGGTTTCAAACATTGGCTGAACGCCATGACCGGGCATTGGACAGTTTGCTGGAGCAATTCCGCAGGTTGTCTGGGAGGCAGCCTACCACGGTAATAACCCCACTCCTTAACGACTCAGCTACGGTAGTAGCTCCTCAACGACTCAGCTGCTAGCATCGGCGTCTCAACGGCCACTCCACCTTCTTGGGACCCCCGTTTACCCCTAATCCTGCTTCGACAGGACTCCTGCAGTGTGGCTGACTATGCGGTGGATTTCCGCACGTTGGCATCGAAGGGTGGCGATCAGCATTCTCACATATTGCTTTTCCACTCTATGCTCTAATGACAGGGTTGTATAACGGGAGTGCTCAGGGTGGCTGAAATAATACGATCAAGTACATTTCGTGGAACATCAAAGGGGTTAACAACCCTGAGAGGGTGCTGACACACTTAAAGGGTTTGATTGCAAATATTGTATTTCTACAAGAGACTCACTTGAGGACTGGTGAGCATTTTAGGATGCGTAGGGACTGGGTTGGTCAAGTGTTCCACTCTAACTTTCATAGTAAATCAAGAGGGGCTGCCATTTTGGTTGATAAAGCCACTCCCTTTGTAGCTTCTGAGGTTATCGCTGATCCTAAGGGACGATACGTCATAGTAACCGGTAAACTGTTTTCTACCCCTCTTGTTTTGGCTAGTTTTTAAGCTCCCAATTGGGATGACACAAGTTTAATTTCCTCCTTTTTATCTGCTATACCCAATTTAGATTCCCATTTGTTGATTTTAGGGGGGTATTTCAACTGTACAATGTCCCCAGTTCTTGACAAGTCCTCAGAAAGAACTACAGGCCCATCTAAATGTGCCCTACTTATTCAATCTTTTCTTCAGAAATATGCTATGTGTGAGGCCTGGCGTTTCCTACACCCTACAGATAGACAGTATTCCTTTTATTCTTATGTTCATCAAACATACTCCTGCATTGATTACTTCTTTTTGGACAAAAAACTTCTGCCTAACCTTCGGCGGTGTACGTACGAGAGTATTGTTATTTCTGACCATTCACCATTAGTGCTTGAACTAGAGTTTCCCCAGCGACCTCCTATGTGTTATCAATGGCGTCTTAACCCCATTTTACTCTCAGATAAGGAGTTTGTCAATTTCATTTCTTCTGAAATCACCTTATTCCTAGAAACGTATTCCTATGTCCTGCTTTACCATATGGGAGTCTCTCAAAGCATACCTACGTGGCCAAATTTTTTCTTATACAGCCAAACCAAACAAAGCTCGCTCTCAGCAACTTCGGGACCTGAGCGAATCCATAGCCACATTGGATGAGAAGTATGCTACGGATCCTTCCTCTGATCTACATAATTTCTACCAGGCAAGCTGAACAGTTACTCTTGCGAGCTCGATACAGAGTGTATGAACAAGGCAACAAGGCCAGTAAACTCCTTGCACATCAGATCAGTAAATCTGAGGCCTCACGTTTAATCCCACAAATAAGGACCCCGTCTGGTGCCACCACAGTTATACATGAAGAGGTCAATGATCAATTCAAACAATTTTACTCTGCGCTATACACCTCTGAATCCCCTCAAGACCCTTTGCTGATTGATTCATTCTTTTTTTAAATTAAATAAAAATAATGGCTTGAATATTCCTTCAATTGATACAGACTCCCATGACTGTCTAGAAGAAGAATTTACACTTGAGGAGATTGCAACAGCAGTGTCCGCAATGAAAGTGGTAAATCACCGGGTCCGGATGGTTTTCCAACCTAATTTTACAGGACGTTTTCTGTTTTGCTTTGCCCATTCTTGTCTCAATTATTTGCAGAGTGCCTTAATACCTCAAAGCTACCGCCTAGTCTTTATCAGGCTTCAATTTCATTACTTTTAAAGAAAAACAAAGACCCCCTGGAATGTGGATTCTATCGCCCTATCTCGCTTTTAAACTGTGATTAAAAAATCCTAGCCAAGCTCTGAGCTATCCATATGGAAGGCACGCTGCACCAAGTAATACACTCTTACCAGACTGGCTTTGTGAGAAATAGGCATTTGTTTTTCAATATTAGACACCTCATGAATATACTGTACTCCCCAGCGTTGGGGGACCCGGAGGTGGTGGTCTCAATTGCTGCGGAAAAAGCTTTTGACCATGTCGAGTGGGACTACCTAACAGCTGCCCATTATAGATTTGGCTTTGGCCCTAAATTCATTGCGTGGATAAAGATTCTTTATTTTTCTCCCATGGCTTCGGTACGGACTAACAACTTGTCCTCTGACTATTTTCCCTTGCACCGCGGATCCAGACAGGGTTGTCCACTCTCCCCCTTGTTGTTTGCTTTGGCAATCGAACCTCTCGCCATTGCACTACGTACTAATGATGCCAGTGGTGGTATAATAAGGACGGGCTTAGAGCACAAAGTCTCGCTATATGCTGACGACCTCCTTTTGTTTATCTCCAACCCTGATACCTCATTGCCACGTGCCTTATCTGTTCTTAAAAAGTTTGGATCGATCTCAGGGTACAAGCTGAATCTAGGCAAGAGTGAGCTTTTTCCTGAAAATAAGACTGCTTTAAAATGCTCTTTTACAAAAGGCAAGAATGAGCTTTTTCCTGTAAATAAGGCTGCTTTAAAGTGCTCTTTTACAAGTTTTCAGTTTAGGATTGTCCGGGATCAATTCACCTACTTGGGAGTTAAAGTGACAAGGAAATATTCAAATTTGTTTCAGAACTTTGTTGCTCTAGCAGACAGTTTGAAACAATCTTTTACTTTTTGGAATTCGCTACCTCTTTCACTTATTGGAAGGATTAATGTCATTAAAATGAATGTGTTGCCCACATTTTTATATTAATTTCCATGTTTACCCATTTTTATTCCAAAATCTTTTAATTCACTGGATCAAACATTCATGTATTTTATTTGGGATGGCAAGGTACCACAGATTGGTAGAAAACATTTACAGAGCCTAAGGCATTGGTGGTTTAGCTCTACCAAATTTTCAGAGCCCTTTTGTACTGGCTGTAGACTGATCCTACTGGCCCTAGACCACTCTGGGTCCAGATGGAGTCTGAATTGTGTAAACCTGCTGCACTTTCTTCTGTGTTGTGCTCGTCTCGCCCAGTGTCCCTGTGTCAACCCAATTGTAAAGCAGTCTCTTAAAATTTGGAATCAGTTCCGTTTAGCCTTTAGCCTCCGAGGCTTTTCTCTATCAGGCCCAATCAATCAGAACATTTTATTTCCTCCATCTTTGAATGATGGGGCTTTTGCCATCTGGCACTCACTAGGCCTCTCCTCACAAGCCCAAGTATTCTTTGATGATACATTTGCCTCTTTTGCTCAGCTACAGGAAAAGTTCAACCTCCCCCAATCCCACTTTTTCCACTATCTCCAGACTCTGAACTTTGTCAGAGCTAACACACCTGAATTTCCCCATAGGCCTGCGAATACAGCTATAGAGAGCATCTTTGAGCTGAACAAGCTTCATAGGGGCGCAATTTCAGATGTATATGCAATCATTAATGACTTTCAGAACCCTTCTTTGGTGCCTTTAAAGACTCAATGGGAAAAGGATGTGGGGGAGGCACTTGGGGAAGACACCTGGGAATCTGTGCTGCACAGGGTGCATTTGTCCTCTTTTAGCACAAGACACAGCCTTATTCAATTCAAGGTGGTTCACCTTATCCACTGGCCAAACTTGGAAGAATATTCTCTGATTTTGATCCTACCTGTGTCAGATGTAAAATTGAACCAGCCACACTGTTGCATATGTTCTGGGGCTGTCATAAACTGTCAGGTTTCTGGGAATTAATATTTAAATGTTTCTCTGATATATATGACACAGTTATAGATCCGTCTCCCCTTACAGTCCTTTTTGGAGTACTACCTATAGGTACCCCTCTATCAAGAATTCAGTTGGACACTGTTACTTATACAACACTTTTAGTTAGACGGCTAATATTCCAGAACTGGAAGATGGCAGCTCCCCCATCTTATAAATATTGGGTGAGAGATGTGTTGTGCTCTCTGAAAAGAGACAAAATGAAATGCAATACACGTGGGAACCCCAAACTGTTTTATGAGGCTTGGACTCCATTCCGTTCTTACTTTAAACAGTCCATCCTCTGATGGCATTCATATTAAAACAAAAATAAGTCTGTATTTGACTCTCCTGTGACTTAGGGGTTGGATGAGCATTTCTTTGTGTTTTTTTTTGGGGGGGGGAGGGGGCACATTGATGATGTGCTTATTGATTGTGACCTGTGGATGCTTGTTCATCTTGCCCGGTCAGAGACTAAAATGTGAGCTTGTTTTGCCCTGTTTTTTCAAATATTTTTTTAACATTTTGTTCACGCATACATAAAATTATTATTATTTTGGTCCAGTGGATGGTCGGTCTGTGGCCATGACTGTCTGTGAGTGGTTGCATTTCTCCACCCCTATCCCTTGACTGTTTACAGAAACAATGGTGAGGTGTTAGCTCTGTCCCTGTACTACAGATTGCCCTTTAACCTTTGTAGCCTTCTGCCCGGTGTGTTTAACTTGTCTAAAGTACTGTATCTTGAATTAACGCTCTTTTTTAAATGTTTAAAATATTTTTTCTAGTTGAGTATATGATTTATATTGTTTTGTGTTGTCTTGTGTGTAAAACTGAATAAACATAATTCTCAAAGAAGTTGGAGCTCTTCTCTGTCTGCATTAACAAGGACAACACACAGGTCTTTCCATCATTGTATGATTTTTTTGTGTGCAAATGAACTCAAATTTACAGACAATGTCAAATGTGATGTAGCGAAGCAACTGCGTGAGTTGGGTGCGCAATTACACAGGTACTTTCCTGAAACGGATGACACACACAACTGGATTCGTTATCCCTTTCATGCCCTGCCTCCAGTTCACTTACCGATATCTGAACGAGAGAGCCTCATCGAAATTGCAACAAGCGGTTCTGTGAAAATTGAATTTAATCAGAAGCCACTGCCAGATTTCTGGATTGGGCTGCACTCAGAGTATCCTGCTTTGGCAAATCGCGCTAAGACACTGAAGCCCTTTGCAACCACATACCTATGTGAGAGTGGATTCTTGGCCCTAACTAGCATGAAAACTAAATACAGGCAGAGATTAGGTGTGGGAAATGATTTAAGACTGAGACTCTCTCCAATACAACCCAACACTGCAGAGTTATGTGCATCCTTTCAAGCACACCCTTCTCATTAACCTGTGGTGAGTTATTCACAATTTTGATGAACAAATAACATTTTATATGTAAGATGGCTAAATAAAGAGAAAAATTATTGATTATTATTTGTGCCCTGGTCCTATAAGATCTCTTTGTCACTTCCCACGAGCCAGGTTGTGACAAAAACTCACACTCATTCTTATGTTTAATAAATGTATCGTATAGTGTGTGTGGCAGGCTTACAATGATGGCAAAAAAAACACATTTGAGGGTGCGCTGACCCTGGCGCTAGAGTTTGAAGGTGTACGGGACTATAAAAAGTTTGGAAACCATTGCCGTAGAGGTTAAAGTAATCATGGACTGTCATGAAAGTTCTTGACATTTTCCAGATTGACTGACCTTCACATCTTAAAGTAATGATGGACTGTCATTTCTCTTTGCTTATTTGAGCTGTTCTTGACATAATATGAACTTGTTTTTTTTACCAAATAGGGCTATCTTCTGTATAACACCCCTACCTTGTCACAACAAAACTGATTGGCTCAAACACATTAAGAAGGAAAGAAATTCCACAAATGTACTTTTAAGAAGGCACACCTGTTAATTGAAATGCATTCCAGGTGACTACCTCGTGAAGCTGGTTGAGAGAATGCCAAGAGTGTGCAAAGCTGTCATCAAGGCAAAGGAATGAATGAGTAGGTGTGTCCAAACTTTTGACTGTTACTGTATGTGTGTGAGCAAGAAATAAAGGGAAAAGTTTTATAAGATTTATGTGAGGAAAAAAAATAAGTAGATATGGATTGTGTGGGTGTGAATGTGTGTGTAGCCTTCTATGACGTAAACTGAATGTAACCCTTCTTTATTTACTTAGCCTCCTGCAGTATAGGCCAGGCAGGCAGCTGCAGTCCCCTGACAGCATCCATAGAACAAATGCATTCCTCTCTGCCTGAGCTGCTGCGTGGTCTGAGTGTACAATAAACCAGTCCATGTTTCCCCGGCAGCACAGGGCACAGAGGGAGGCTGAGAGAGGGCTGGGGAGGGGACTGTCTGCTTGGTATGCAGCGCCAGCTCAGTGCCAGTCCCAAAACTGGACAGGTTGTCACTGCCTGGAAGGACACTTCCAGCAATCTACAGCAATCTCCAGATACCGACAAGGACAAGAATGCTCTCTGCTCACGTTCTGTCGGCCCAGAGACAGAGATGAGAATTAGAATGAGTGTAAGGTGGAGGTCATCCTCACTGCAAGGGAGGGAATATACGATGAGAGAAGCCGTGCAGCTTTACTATCAAAGCTTCCTCACCTCTTCTCCCATCATCTGTAGAAATAGTTGAGCAAATGTCTCCAAAAGGTAAATCACAGTTATCATTGACGGGCCCTGGATATAACCCATCAGTGCCGAGTTATCTTATCATCCAGGCCTTATCTAGCAAACAGACATAGAGGAGTTTTTATAGATCTGTCAACATTGCAGGTGGGAGAGAAGTCATCTGAACGTGTGATGTTAGCAAAACCTCTCAGAGAACCCGGACACAAAGAATCAAAGTCAGAGGGAGGAAGACATGTTCCTCTGCCTATTTCCCCCAAAACAAAGGTTCTTACTCAGTGCCTTGCAAGTAGCAAGAAAAGGGGGTTTTAACGATATACTGTACATTGCATGAATAATATGATCGCATAGACTGGCAACTCACTTGTTAAACATCTAGTAAACCGCCTCTCCTTCACACTGTGTATGAAAGAGAAAAATGATTCAAGGAGTGTAGAAAACCTCTTAAGGGAACCCAGATGGCTGTCATACTGTAGATTAGGTGTTGGGCTACGGGGGAGTATTGGCGTAGAGCAGGACAAATAACTTTATAATGTTAACCGTCAACGTGTTCAGCCATGAGCAATGCAATACTGATCATTAGATGTAGTATTGTAGTATAGATCATGTACATGACCTTCACCTCCAAATGATGCCCTTTCATTTGTGTATGTGTGCTCCGTTTAATAGCATCTCTTCCATTCCTGGTTCGATGTTCCCTGGGGATTGTGCATTAACTCTTTCAGCCAGATATCAGCGTGGCAGAGGGCGTAGCCATCAGCCCAGCTCCTTGTGACTGTGTGGTCTGCACCTGCCCATGACCGCCTCAATCAACCCTAGGCCGTTCCAGACTGATATACTGGCTCTCAGGCAGCCCCTTAGGAGCCCTCTTAGCTTTATTGCTCACTCACTGTACTGTAGCAGAGAGACTGGAGCCTCTTTCATGAGCTACCTTCTGACACTCTTGAGAACTAAGATAAGTAGTCCACTGCGTTCACTGATATCTGGAGTATTTTCTCTCCGTTTCGATATTTCACTTGAGACTATTTGTAGGGAAGCATACGACACAAAGATAGTATTTTGTGTATATACAAATACTGTTTATACTATTAATATACATTTAATATGACATATTTCCGGCAGTTTTTTTAAAATCTGACTTAAATACACGTTCCATTACAGGTGAGGGTCAGCAGGTACCATCATAAAGAGAAGTACATTTCCCACTGGAGTGGGTTTGAGAGGGAGTTGAGAACAACACAAGTTTTTATGAAGGAATATTTTTTGTTTAATGATAGTGGCTTGTAATGTAATGTTTGAGGAAGACATAGTCAAACATCAGGGCTGTCTGTAATGGTGCCTCCACTCTCCCACTGACGGGCGAGATAAGAGGAAAGGGGAACTGCAGAAAATTAAAAAGTTCAAAAGATTCTGATTCAGTAAATTGCCTTTTTTTTAAGCCAGTGTTTTTCCTAAGAAACTCTTTGGAGTTTGAATCACAGTTGCAAACAAAGTATCCACAGGCCTCCTGCTAACTCCAAAATGGTTTAAATCTAAAGAGAACAACAGGGGGACATAATCTACTAAAATGCCATGTCAAGCTCTGCACTGTTGAAAGTCACACTAGTTCACGCCGGTGGAACCCACTGATTTCTTTTGTGTGTTTTTTTTCTCATACAGAGATGGTAGGATAACTAGGTAGGATAACTAGGCAACGCTTTGTTGTGATAAAACAGAACTTGTGTGAGAAACTGTGAAAAGGCCCAGTGACAGTTTTCGTGTCAATGTATCTTATGTACATCACTAATCAGTTAGAGAGAGATTACAATGCTCAACGGTACTCTATATCCAAGAGGGTATACAACATGCGATACAACAGGCATCTTCTTCCCGAGCGGTATGATGGCTGCGTGGTCCCATGGTGTGTATACTTGCATACTATTGTTTGTACAGATGAACGTGGCACCTTCAGGCGTTTGGAAATTGCTCTCAAGGATGAACCAGACTTGTGGAGGTTTACCTTTTTTTTCCTGAGGTCTTGGCTGATTTCTTTTGATTTTGCCATGATGTCAAGCAAAGAGGCACTGAGTTTGAAGGTAGGCCTTGAAATACATCCACAGGTACACCTCCAATTGACTCAAATGATGTCAATTAGCCTATCAGAAGCTTCTAAAGCCATGACATCATTTTCTGTAATTTTCCAAGCTTTTTAAAGGCACAGTCAACTTAGTGTATGTACATTTCTGACCCACTGGAATTGTGATACAGTGAATTATAAGTTTAATAATCTGTCTGTAAACAATTGTTGGAAAAATTACTTGTGTCATGCACAAAGTAGATGTCCTAACCGACTTGCCAAAACTATAGTTTAACAAGAAATTTGTGGAGTGAGTGAAAAACAAGTTTTAATGACTCCAACCTAAGAGCATGTAAACTTCTGACTGCAACTGTAGGTACCTGCCAAAATAAAGAAAACACCAACATAAAGTCTTAATAGGGTGTTGGGCCATTACAAGCCAGAACAGCTTCATTGCACCTTGCACTTCAGATAGAAGTGTCTGGAACTCTATTGGAGGGATTGGACACCATTCTTCAAAGGGAAATGCCATCATTTGGTTTTGTTGATGGAAAACACTATCTCAGGTGCCGGTCCAGAATCTCCTATAGGGGTTCAATTGGGTTAAGATCTGGTGGTGGAGATGGCCATGGCATATAGCCTACATCGTTTTCATGCACATCAAACCATTCAGTGACCCTTTGTGCACTGTGGATGGGGGCATTGTCATCCTTGGGGGCATAGCCATGGTGGCCAAAATAATGGCCTGCCCAGCATTTTTATACATGACCCTAATCATGATGGGATGTTCATTGCTTAATTAACTCAGGAACCACACCTGTCTGGAAGCACTTGCTTTCAAAATACTCATTGTATCCCTCATTCAAGTTTTTCCATTATTTTGGCTGTTACGCTATCATATAAAAATGTAAGCAGGGTTTTAAATAATTATTATTATGTTTTCATCAAATATTATATTGGTTTGGGCATCTTGTGGTCAATTTGCAGTCTGCTAATTATTTGTAATTATGTTCCGGCTACCTGATCACCCTCTCGAGACAAACATCGGTCAGCGGTAGAATCTGGCTGATGATCCCTGTTAAACAACATGCCACAAAACAGGTATGTATTCATCTCAGGGACAATGGTACGGTATGCAGCGGTATAGATTAGACTTAATATCCTAACTCTCACCAATTAGTTTCCGTGACATTCAAGTGATATTGAACTCCCTCTCCGGCAGCCAGGGTGCAGAGTGAGACATAGGAGCCCATGACTGATCATCAAACACCCCGTCTCCCATCAGAGAAGCTGGCAGGGACTCACACTCGCTGGTCTTTTCCAATCTGCTAAACAAAGCTGAACACTGCCACTGCCTGTTTGCACTCTAACGAGCTGCAAGGCATCATCAGCTTGCATCAAATTATCTCTGTCTAGAACACGTAACCCAAAGGTTGGAAAAGGTCAGCGGAGCACTGTCCAGTGGATCTGATAATTAAATGGGTTACACAGACTAAATGGGTTACACAGACTAACGAAAGCCTCACATACAGGGTTTACTGCATGGGCCTCAACAACACAGCTAGTTCCAAATACAAGCACAACAAGAATGTATTTGACTAGAAAGAGGAAGTACATTTAATGCATCACTAGACTCATGTCATTTTACTGGTAATTCAGTAGAAACACCCAGTATCAACACTGAAGAGACAATTGCGCACTTATTCAATAACACATTTGTCAAACAGTACATACAGTTCATACATACATTTTCATGGTTTGTCGGCTCTCAGGCTACCCTTTTGTAGACATTCTGGTGGAATGTGTCCTACCTCCAGTATTTCATCATATATACACAAATAGTGACCTTTGTGTCTCTGAACACAGTGTCCTATTAAAATGTCTGTGTTTATGGCCCAGGTAGCCATGCCAGGCAATTACAAGACGCTCATGCTTTGTTACCTGTGTAATGAAGCGTTTCTGAGCTGAGCTAGCAGCCAGTTCCTTAGGGCTTCTGGTCTGTCTGACTCATGCAGTGCCTTGCAAAAGTATTCATCCCCTTTGTGTTTTTCCTATTTTGTTGCATTACAACCTGTAATTTAAATGCATTTTTATTTGGATTTCATGTAAATGGACATACACAAAATAATCCAAATTGGTGAAGTGAAATGAAAAAAATAACTTGTTTCAAAAGATTTAAACGGGAAAAGTGGTGCGTGCATATATATTCACCCCCGTTGCTATGAAGCACCTAAATAAGATCTGGTGCAACCAACTACCTTCAGAAGTCACATAATTACTAAAAAAAGTCCACCTGTGTGCAATCTAAGTGTCACATGATCTGTCACATGATCTCAGTATATATACACCTGTTCTGAAAGGCCCCAGAGTCTGCAACACCACTAAGCAAGGGGTGGCACCATGAAGACCGAAGAGCTCTCCAAACAGGTCAGGGACACAGTTGTGGAGAAGTAGAGATCAGGGTTGGATTATAAAAAAATATCAAAACATCCCACAGAGCACCATTAAATCCATTATTAAAAAATGGAAAGAATCTGGCACCACAACAAACCTGCCAAGAGAGGGCCGCTCACCAAAACTCACGGACCAGGTATGGAGGGCATTAATCAGAGAGGCAACATAGAGACCAAAAATAACCTTGAAGGAGCTGTAAAGTTCCACAGCGGAGATTGGAGTATCTGTCCATAGGACCACTTTAAGCCATACACTCCACAGAGTTGGGCTTTACGGAAGAGTGGCCAGAAAAAAGCCATTGCTTAAGAAAAAAATCAGCAAACACATTTGGTGTTCGCCAAAAGGCATGTGGGAGACTCCCCAAACATATAGAAGAAGGTACTCTGGTCAGAAGAGACTAAAATTGAGCTTTTTGGCCATCAAGGAAAACGCTATGTCTGGCGCAAACCCAACACCTCTCATCACCCCGAGAATACCATCCCACAGTGAAGCATGGTGGTGGGAGCATCATGCTGTGGGGATGTTTTTCATAGGCAGGGACTGGAAAACTGGTCAGAATTGAAGGAATGATGGATGGTGCTAAATACAGGGAAATTCTTGAGGGAAACCTGTTTCAGTCTTCCAGAGATTTGAGACTGGGACAGAGGTTCACCTTCCAGCAGGATAATGACCATAAGCATACTGCTAAAGCAACGCTTGAGTGGTTTAAGGGGAAACATTTAAATGTCTTGGAATGGCCTAGTCAAAGCCCAGACCTCAATCCAATTGAGAATCTGTGGTATGACTTACAGATTGCTGTACACCAGCAGAACCCATCCAACTTGAAGGAGCTGGAGCAGTTTTGCCTTGAAGAATGGCTAGATGTGCCAAGTGGCTAGATGTGCCAAGCTTTTAGAGACATACCCCTAGAGACTTGCAGCTGTAATTGCTACAAAAGCTGGCTCTACAAAGTATTGACTTAGGGGGGTGAATAGTTATTCACGCTCAAGCTTTCTGTTTGTCTTATTTCTTTGTTTGTTTCACAATAAAATATATTTTGCATCTTCAAAGTGGTAGGCATGTTGTGTAAATCAAATGATACAAACGCCCCCAAAAATCTATTTTAATTCCAGGTTGTAAGGCAACAAAATAGAAAAAATGTCAAGGGGGTGAACACTTTCGCAAGCCACTGTACACAAACAAACCTGCGAGAGGCAGACAGCCCTACCACTGAACAGACCTGAGAGAGATAGACAGCCCTACCACTGAACAGACCTGAGAGAGACAGACAGCCCCAGAGGCATTGAAGATGGCTGGACAGGGACAGACCTGAGAGATAGACAGCCCTAGCAGCAGTGAACAGGGCAGGCTGGGTGGTAATCTGAAGGACATGAACAAGGAGTGGAAATAGTTATTGATGTGAGTAGATGAGCACAAAGCGAGCAGAAAGAACTAGAGAGGTGATCAACTTAGAAAGAGAGAGGTAAAGTGAGTCAGTCCAGGTCTGTGATGTATTACAGGGGGCATGGAAGTGTAGCATCTCGTTTGTGTTATAGCTCGCTTCAGCTCAAGGGTTGAGACTGGGGTGCAATGCAAAGAACCCTTAGCAGCATGAACCCTGAGAAATCTGAGCAGATGCCATGGAGATGACTGAAGAGGGATTATCAAACGGAGTCCTTGAGGGCAGCACACTGGAAGAGCTGAAACGTGTTCTGCTTTCTAATGGTAGTGAGAGAAGTTAGGAAGGCTGGTATGAGAAGAAGCGGAGAGAGAAAAGTGTCTCTGAGAAAAAAACACGAGATGATTCGCTATTTTAAAAACCCTTCCCGGAAGTCAAATGACCTGGTGGCCTCATGGGTGGAATGTCATATTTTTTCATCATTTCATAATTAATAAACATTCATAAAAAAATCTGTAAGTCAAACAGTTTGGTTTTATATTCTTCTGTGATGTATGCATTCAGGAAGTGTGCAGATCTCTTCGATTCGTTCCACATTTTGTTACGTTACAGCCGTATTAAGAAATGTACAATACCAGTCAAAGCTTTGGACACGCCTACTCATTCGGGGGTTTTTCTTTCTTTTTGACTATTTTCTACATTGTAGAATAATAGTGAAGACATCAAAACTATGCAATAACACATATGGAATCATGTAGTAACCAAAAAAGTGTTAAACAAAAAGATTTTAGATTCTTCAAAGTAGCAACCCTTTGCCTTGATGACAGGTTTGCACACCCTTGGCATTCTCTCAACCAGCTTCATGAGGTAGTCACCTGGAATGCATGTCAATTAACAGGTGTGCCTTGTTAAAAGTTGATTTGGGGAATTTATTTGAGTTTGAACCAATCAGTTGTGTTGTGACAAGGTAGGGGTGGTATACAGTGTAGAATGTAGAAGATAGTACAAATAAAGAAAAACCCTTGAATGAGTAGGTGTGTCCAAATTTTCGACTGGTACTGTATTTATATATATTTAAAACAAATCCTAATCCGTCTATAATGACAAAGTTAAAAACAGGTTTTAGAAATTCTTGCAATTTAAACAACACAGAAACACCTTATTTACATAATTATTCAGAGCCTTTTCTTTGAGACTTGAAATTGAACTCAGGTGCATCCTGTTTCCAATGGTCATCCTTAGAGCTCCGAGACAAGATTGGGTCAAGTCGCAGATCTGGGGAAGGGTACCAAAAAATGTCTGCAGCATCAAAGGTCCCCAAGAACACAGTGGCCTCCATCATTCAAATGGAATAAGTTTGGGACCACCAAGACTCTAGAGCCGCCCGGACAAACTGAGAAATCGGGGGAGAAGGGCTTTGGTCTGGGAGGTGACCAAGGACCCGATGATCACTCTGACAGAGTTCTTCGGTGAAGATGGGATAATCTTACAGAAGGAAAACCATCTCTGCAGCACTCCACCAACCAGGCCTTTATGGTAGAGTGGCTAGATGGAAGCCACTCCTCAGTAAAAGGCACATGACAGCCCGCTTGGAGTTTGCCGAGCGGCACCTAAAGGACTAGCAGACCATGAGAAACAAGATTCGCTGGTCTGATGAAACCAAGATTCAACTCTTTGGCCTGAATGCCAAGCGTCACGTCTGGAGGAAACCTGGCACCATCCCTACGGTGAAGCATGTTGGTGGCAGTATCAAGCTGTGGGAATATTTTTCAACGGCAGGAACTGGGAGACTAGTCAGGATCGAGGGAAAGATGAACGGAGCAAAGTACAGGGAGACCCTTGATGAAAAACCTTCTCCAGAGTGCTCAGGACATCAGACTGGGGCGAAGTTCACTTTCCAACAGGACAACGACCCTAAGCACACAGACAAGACGATGCAGGAGTGGCTTCAGGACAAATCTCTGAATGTCCTTGAGTGGCCCAGCCAGAGCCCAGACTTGAACCCAATCTAACAACTCTGGAGAGACCTGAAAATAGCTGTGCAGCGACGCTCCCCATCCAAACTGACAGAGCTTGAGAGGATCTGCAGAGAATAATGGGTGAATCTCCCCAAATGCAGATGTGCCAAGCTTGTAGCGTCATACCCAAGAAGACTGGAGGCTGTAATCGCTGCCAACGGTGCTTCAAGAAAGAACTGAATAAAGGGTCAGTTTTTTACCATTTTTAATACATTTGCAAAATGTCTAAAAATCTGTTTTTGCTTTGTCATTATGGAGTATTGTGTGTAGATTGATGAGGGGAAAAAACAGTTTCATCCATTGTAAAACATGGCAGTAACGTAACAAAATGTGGAAAAAGTTAAGGGGTCTGAATACTTTCCGAATGTACTGTAATAAGTGTAATATTGAGTGTAATATGGGTGTAATATTGAGATGCGAACTCAAAATTGAAAACATTTCAACTCTATATCTGAGCCCATAACCATGTGTGTGAGGTCCATACTTTTGTTTCAAAGTACATTTGTTTGACTGATTTTAGCCCACTGCAGTAAAAGGTTACTTGATTATTGATAGAGATCTTACCTTGGTGTCCCTTTAGTTAAACATATATTATATAAAATGCTGTATATTAATTAAATGATATACTTAATGCAGTATATTGGTGTTACTCTGTTTAGTCTTTTGTTTAAGCTATTGCTAAATACAGGTAAAACAAAGTACAATAGGCCTATATACCAACACCAGTTTGCGGTCTAGGAATCCCTATGCTGTTGTTCATTCTTCCTCCCATCCAGGCAGTGTGAAGACAGATCATGAATATTCCAAAACAATCTTGTCTCATTATAGAGGTTAACCTGTCATTACACCCTCCATATGTTTGCCTTGCAGAAAGAACTCTAGTGTGAGAATTAAAGCACAGAACACCAACCTGGTGGCACTCGAACCCAGCTCAACATCTGGATGTCTATGATGATTAGTCTAGACCTAACACTATATCATTATTCTGACAACAAACATAAAAAGCATATTGATGGTTATTGTGTGAGGGTAAAAGAACAAAGTAAGAACCGGAGTATTTGGTTCCGTTTTGAGTATAACATATCTAAACGGACTCTGTATAGCTTGGTTGGCTTAAAAAAATAACAACAAAAGGAGAATGTAATTACATTCTCTCCGAATCTCTGTTTCCATATATATTTTTTTCTTCCTATTAATCGTGAGCCCAAATGTAAAGTAAATACAGAGCTTGTTTTGTCACCAAGCTGTCAGTGAAAGTTTTAATAGTAGTTGTTTTAGTGCGTTTAAATTACAATTTCAACGTGTCAAGTCATTCCCAGAGCAAAACACTTCTAATCAACACAAACAGTCCCGCATGTCCAAACCTTCTGTCAGTGACTGATTGAAGCCGTTTCAAGACAAACCATTATCAAAGTCTGAAATCTAAGATGTTCATATGTTGGGACGTTTCATATGTTGTCGTGTATGAGAGCGTACAGTAGCTCTGAGGGTATCAGTAAGGCTATAGCAGCAGCTGAATCCTCACTGTCCTTGTCATAACGAGGCTGCAACAGTGTGCGTTGCTATCTGAAAAGGATCATCTAAATTACTCCCCCAAGGGAGCTGGAGTATCGAGTTATTGCCCCCCTCACTTTATAAAGCACTGCATCATATATATATATATATTGAAGTCCTAGGCCTAATAACTCTGAGGCATACACAAAAAGCACCATTACTTGGTTAATATTTCTGCACGTCACTGCAGCCAATGAGGATGAACTCTTCGAGGCCACTTGACAGAAAGCTTATGTTAATCCTCTGCTATTATGACCAATAAGAGCCCTTGAATTAGCATTAAAAACAACACAGTTATTTATTACAGAGGAAGAAATCAACCGCGAAGTCAAATAGGTTACTATAAACATCCTACTGTGAGTCATCTCTAAGTAACAGAAAATACAGAGCAATTATTTCAAACTTATTAAAAATGTATTTATATTGCATTAGCAAACACACACACACACCTGAAACCTCTTTGCAGTATTTATGAAATACAGGACCCACTATTTTCATTTAGCACATTAGTCTGTTCCCCGGAGCGTTTTTATGGAAGCAAAATGAAGAGAGAGCAAAAACAACATATCATTTCCTGGCAATGTTTAGTGTCGACCACACGGTTTTCTTTGGAATGCATGTGTCCACTACATAGTTCAAGATTGCGCAGTACTGTATGGCTGCCGTCTTGTGTGCTCCGATCAAACTTTGCTAATTTGTGATCCTTTTTGAGTTCATCTTTTTTTTGCACGAAATTAATCCGCTGTCATTTTTTATGATTGACAAAAAAAATTGAACATCAAATCGGCAGTTACTAACCTCAATTCCGTATTCAATTCCGAAAATCGGCCACCACTTCCCGCCATTCTACTGGCCAATCAATTGCTAATAAGTTGGATTACCTGAGATCGCGGATTTGCTATCAACGGGACTCTCGTAACTGCAATATTCTCTGGTTTCCTGAAACATGGCTTTCGGACAAGACATGGCTATCCAAAATCGATGGATTGTCCATTCACCGAGCGGACAGGACATCAGATTCAGGGAAATCCAGAGAGGGAGGGGTATGTCTCTCATCAACAACACATTGCGTGCAGACTTTAGACCAATTGCCCATCCGTCTTGGAATACCTGATGATCAAACAACTACCCTTCCACCTCCCAAGAGAGTTTTCATCTGTTATCAGGACTGCTGTATATATTCCTCCTCAGAACAACAATAACAAGCTGGCACTTAGACTACAAACAAGCAGGAAGCCATGCACTCGGAGGCTGCTTTTATTGTTTCCGGTGATTTTAATTCTGCATCTCTAAGACATGTGATGCCCAGCTTCTATCAACACATCTCCTTCACCAATAGGGGCAATAGAGACTGAGACCACTGTTACTCAACCCATAAGCCAGCATACATGCCCTCCCCAAAAGGGCAATATCGGAACAAGGTCGAAACCTATTATACCGGCTCCAACATTCAATGCATGTGGCAGGGCCTACAGTACATTACCAACTAAAAAGGAATCCTTAGACGTGATGTGCTCAACAATGCCTCTCTACCAGACAAACTCAATGCCTTTCATGCACGCTTTGACAAATACAACACAGAGCCCTGCATGAGGGTTCCCGCTGATCTGGAGGACTGGGTGATCTTTCTCTCCGAGGCTGACGTGAGTAAGGTTTTTAAAAGGGTCAACACATTCCAGGTCGTGTCCTCAGGACATGTGCAGACCACCATGTATATCAATAATGGTCCACCATCCAAAGAACATACAGCCAACTTGACAGAACTGTGGGAAGCATTGGCGTTAACATGGGCCAGCATCCCTGTGGAACGCTTTCGACACCATGTAAAGTCCATGCCCCGATGAATTGAGGCTGTTCTGAGGGCAAAAGGGGGTGCAACTCAATACAAGGAAGGTGTTCCTAATGTTTTTTACACTCAGTGTATATTACCATTAGTATATTACCATAAGTATTTATATATTCCTGCTACCAGTCACTTTTCAGCCATGTCATATGAAAAGTACCAGTCAAAAGTTTGGACACACCTACTCATTCCAGTGTTTTTCTTTATTTTTACATTTTAGAATAATAGTGAAGACATCAAAGCTATGAAATAACACATATGGAATCATGTAGTAACCAAAAAACTATTAAACAAATCAAAATATATTTTAGATTTTAGATTCTTCAAAGTAGCCACCCTTTGCCTTGATGACAGCTTTGCAGACTATTGGCATTCTCTCAACCAGCTTCCTGAGGTAGTCACCTGGAATGCATTTCAATTAACAGGTCTGCCTTGTTTAAAGTTCATTTATTTGATTCTTAATACGTTTGAGACAATCAGTTGTGTTGTGACAAGGTAGCGGTGGTATACAGAAGATAGCCCTATTTGGTAAAAGACCAAGTTCCTATTATGGCAGGAACAGCTCAAATAAGCAAAGAGAAACGACAGTCCATCATTACCTTAAGACATGAAGGTCAGTCAATCAGGAAAATGTCAAGACCTTTAAAAGTTTATTCAAGTGCAGTCCTGTGCCGGCTCTCATGAGGACCGGCACAGGAAAGGAAGACCCAGAGTTACCTCTGCTGCAGAGGATAAGTTCATTAGAGTTACCAGTCTCAGAAATTGCAGCCCAAATAAATGCTTCACAGACACATCTCAACATCAACTGTTCAGTGGAGACTGCTGGAATCAGGCCTTCATGGTCAAATTGATGCAAATAAACCACTGCTTAAGGACACCAATAATAAGAAGAGACTTGCTTGGGCCAAGAAACACAAGCAATGGACATTAGAACATTGGAAATCTGTCCTTTTGTCTGATGAGTCCAAATATGCGATTTTTGATTCCAACCGGCATGTCTTTGTGAGACGCAGAGTAGGTGAACAGATGATCTCCGCATGTGTAGTTCCCACCGTGAAGCATGGAGGAAGAGGTGTAATGGTGTGGGGTTGCTTTGCTGTTGACACTGTCAGTGATTTATTTAGAATTAAAGGCACACTTAACCAGCATGGCTACCACAGCATCTTGCAGTGATACAACATCTCAACTGGTTTGCTCTTAGTGGGACTATCATTTGTTTTTCAACAGGACTATGACCCAACACACCTCCAGGCTGTGTAAGAGCTATTTGACCAAGAAGGAGAGTGATGGAGTGCTGCATCAGATGATCTGGCCTCCACGATCATACAACCTCAACCAAATTGAGGTGGTTTGGGAGTTGGACCGCAGAGTGAAGGAAAAGCAACCAACAAGTGCTCAGCATATGTGGGAACTCCTTCAAGACTGTTGGAAAAGTCCCTAAATGCCTATGTTGGTCCTACAGCCATTGTATGCAGTAATCATGTGCCTATGAACCAGAGTTATACTGTTAGCAACTCACCCTGCACTAACATAGACATGAATATGTCTACTTCTGCTAAGCTTCCCAGTAAATCAATGACAATAATCAAGCATCCCAGAAAAGTGTTAAAAATAGCCCACGTTAACATATGTAGCTTAAGAAACAAGGTTCATGAAGTCAATAACTTGCTAGTAACAGATGACATTCATATTCTGGCAATCTCTGAAACTCACTTTGATAATACCCTTGATGATACAGAGGTAGCAATACATGGTTTTAACATCTATAGAAAATACATAAATGTAGATGGTGGCAGATTTGTGGTCTATATTAAGAACCACATTTCTGTAAAGCTTAGAGAGGATCTCATGTTAAATACTGTTGAAGTAATATGGCTACAGGTTCATCTGCCGCACCTAAAGTCCATTCTTGTGGGAAGCTGCTATAGACCACCAACTGCTAACAGTCAGTATCTTGATAATATGTGTGAAATGCTTGAAAAAGTATGTGATATCAATACAATGTGATACAACAGGTGTAGACCTTACAGTGAAATGCTTACTTACAAGCCTCAATAGGGGGTGCTGTTTGCACTTTGTAATAATTTCGTTCCCAAATTAAACTGCCTCGTACTCAATTCTTGCTCGTACAATATGCATATTATTATTACTATTGGATAGAAAACACTCTCTAGTTTCTAAAACCGTTTGAATTATATCTGTGAGTAAAACAGAACTCGAGTTGGAGCAATTTTCCTATGAGGAAGTGAGAAATCTGAAATCTGCAGGCTGTTCTGAGGTCGGTTTATTAATTTGCATGTCTTCTATTGGTTGAGATGCACTGCATACGCCTTCCCCTGGATGTCAGCAAATAGTGAGAATTGGAATGGAGTTGCTAGGCAGATCTGAGGCCTTATAAATGGGCTGGCAACGTGGGGTCCTCTCTTTCTTTCCTTCGCCATGACGCAAGACAGACCTCAGGATGGCGTTCTAGAAAGCTCCCGTTATATAGCCCTTAGATATATCCGGCTCTGATTTTATTCGATATAGGTGTTAAAGACATCATAATGTTGTTATTTTAAACCGAGTTATATCAGTTTATATCAGTATATTGCGATTTTCGGGTATTTATTTGTGCTGCGTTCTAGTGAGTTGGGCACGTCTGGCCCACATGGCTAATGTTTACTGCTAATTCCAAAGTTGAAGGCGACAATCTACAACCGAGCAACGATTCTTTTGGAAAAAGGACAACTTGCCCAAGATTCTGATGGGAGCTCATCAAAAAGTAAGAACTATTTATGATGTTAATTCGTTGTTGTGTTGAAAAGTGTAAAACTCATATTCCGCCATTAATTTCGGTGCGGTCTCGCTTTAACGCACGCTGTATGTCGTAGTAACGTTAATTTTAAAAATCTAACACAGCAATTGCATTAAGAACTAATGTATCTTTCATTTGCTGTCCAACCTGTATTTTTTAGTCAAGTTTAAATTTAGTTACTGATTAGATTAGGTGCCTCTCCCAAGATTTCTCCCGACATATTGTTGCCAGCTTGGCTACTATTCTCATTGTATAACCACGATTTGTGCCGCTAAATATGCACATTTCCGAAGAAACTCTATATGTATTGTGTAATATGATGTTATAGGACTGTCATCTGAAGAAGTTTGAGAAGGTTAGTGAAAAAATTAATATCTTTTGCTGGTTTATTCGTTATCGCTATTGTTGGCTTGAATCAATGCTGTTGTGTGGTTGGCTATTGTAGTAAGCTAATATAATGCTATATTGTGTTTTCGCTGTAAAACACTTAAAAAATCTGAAATATTGGCTGGATTCACAAGATCTTTGTCTTTCATTTGCTGTACGCTGTGTATTTTTCAGAAATGTTTTATGATGAGTATTTAGGTAATACACGATGGTCTCTGTAGTTATTCTAGTTGCTTTCGTGAGAGTTGTGATGGTGGCTGCAATGGTAAACTATGATTTATACCTGAAATATGCACATTTTTCTAACAAAACATATGCTATACAATAAATATGTTATCAGACTGTCATCTGATGAAGTTGTTTCTTGGTTAGTGGCTATTTATATCTTTATTTGGTCGAAATTGTGATAGCTACCTATGCAGGAAAAAAATTGTGGAAAAAAAAGTTGTGTGTTTTGCTATCGTGGTTAGCTAATAGATTTACATATTGTGTCTTCCCTGTAAAACATTTTAAAAATCAGAAATGATGGCTGGATTCACAAGATGTGTATCTTTCATGTGGTGTCTTGGACTTGTGATTTAATGATATTTAGATGCTAGTATTTACTTGTGACGCTATGCTAGGCTATGCTAGTCAGCTTTTTTACTGATGGGGGTGCTCCCGGATCCGGGATTGTGACCAAGTAGCTTAACCAACAATGCAGTCTAAAGAAAATCCCCCCAAAAATAAGAGATAAGAATAACAAATATTTAAAGAGCAGCAGTAAATAATATAACAGTAGCGGGGCTATATACAGGGGGGTACCGGTACAGAGTCAATGTGTCAATGTTTTTAATTACATAATTACCTCAATTACCTTGACCAGTGTCGAGGTAATTGAGGTAATTATGTACATGTAGGTAGAGTTATTAAAGTGGCTATCCATAGATAATAACAGAGTAGCAGCAGCGTGGGGGTGAGGTTGGGGGCGATGCAAATAGTCTGGGTAGCCATTTGATTAACTGTTCAGGAGTCTTATGACTTGGGGGTAGAAGCTGTTTAGAAGCCTCTTGGACCTAGACTTGGCGCTCCGCTTGCCATGTGGTAGCAGAGAGAACAGTCTATAACTAGGGTGGCTGGAGTTTTTGACAATTTTTAGGGACTTTCTCTGACACCGCCTGGTATAGAGGTCCTGGATGGCAGGAAGCTTGGCCCCGGTGATGTACTGGACTGTACGCACTACCCTCTGCAGTGCCTTGCGGTCGGAGGCCGAGCAGTTGCCATACCAGGCAGTGATGCAAACCGTCAGGATGCTCTCGATGGTGCAGCTGTAAAACCTTTTGAGGATCTGAGGACCCATGCCAAATCTTTTCAGTCTGAGGAGGGAATAGGTTTTGTTGTGCCCTCTTCACAATTGTCTTGGACCATGTTAGTTTGTTGGCGATGTGGACGCCAAGGAACATGAAGCTCTCAACCTGCTCCAATACAGCCCCGTCGGTAAGAATGGGGGTGTGCTCAGTCCTCCTTTTCCTGTAGTCCACGATCATCTCCTTTGTCTTGATCACGTTGAGGGAGAGGTTGTTGTCCTTGCACCACACGGTCAGGTCTCTGACCTCCTCCCTATAGGCTGTCTCGTCGTTGTCTGTGATCAGGCCCACCACTGTTGTGTCATCAGCAAACTTAATGATGGTGTTGGAGTCGTGCCTGGCCGTGCAGTCATGAGTGAACATGGAGTACAGGAGGGGACTGAGCACGCACCCCTGAGGGGCCCCCGTGTTGAGGATCAGCGTGGCGGATGTGTTGTTACCTACCATTACCACCTGGGGGCGGCCCGTCGGGAAGTCCACGATCCAGTTGCAGAGGGAGGTGTTGAGTCCCAGGGTCCATAGCTTAGTGATGAGCTTTGAGGGCACTAAGGTGTTGAACGCTGAGCTGTAGTCAATGAATAGCATTCTCACATAGGTGTTCCTTTTGTCCAGGTGTGTAAGGGCAGTGTGGAGTGCAATAGAGATTGCATCATCTGTGGATCTGTTGGTGCAGTAAGAAAATTGGAGTGGGTCTAGGGTTTCTGGGAAAATGGTGTTGATGTGAACCATGACCAGCCTTTCAAAGCATTTCATGGCTACAGACGTGAGTGCTACGGGTCGGTAGTCATTTAGGCAGGTTACCTTAGTGTTCTTGGGCACAGGGATTATGGTAGTTCGCTTGAAACATGATTGTATTACAGACTCAGACAGGGAGAGGTTGCCCAGTGACACTTTCCAGTTGGTCAGCGCATGCTCGGAGTACACGTCCTGGTAATCCGTCTGGCCCAGCGGCCTTGTGAATGTTGACCTGTTTAAATGTCTTACTCACATCGGCTGCGGAGAGCCTGATCACACAGTCGTCTGGAACGTCTGAGGCTCTAGTGCATGTTTCATTGTTACTTGCCTCGAAGCGAGCATAGAAGTTATTTACCTCGTCTGGTAGGCTCGTGTCACAGGGCAGCTCTTGGCTATGCTTCCCTTTGTAATCTGTAATAGTTTGCAAGCCCTGCCACATCTGACGAGTGTCGGAGCCGGTCTAGTAAGACACAGAGATTTCTTTTCTGGATAATTTCAGTATTGACTGGCTTTCATCAAGCTGCCCACTCAATAAAAAGCTTCAAACTGTAACCAGTGCCTGTAACCTGGTTCAGGTTATCAGTCAACCTACCAGTGTAGTTACAAACAGCACAGTAATTAAATAATCAACATGTATTGATCACATCTTTACTAATGCTGCAGAAATGTGCTTTAAAGCAATATCCAAATCCAAAGGATGTAGTGATCACAATATAGTAGCCATATCTAGGAAAACCAAAGTTCCAAAGGCTGGGCCAAATATAGTGTATAAGAGGTCATACAAGAAGTTTTGCAGTGATTATTATGTTGATGTAAAGAATATATGCTGGTCGTGGTGTGTAATGAGGAGCAACCAGACGTTGCACTTACCACATTTATGAAATTTCTTATTCCAGTTACTAATAAAAATGTGGTAAATGACCTTTTAATGGCATCAAACCGAGGCTCTGCATCTGTGCTCGTGCTACTAGACCTTAGTGCTGCCTTTGATACCATCGATCACCACATTCTTTTGGAGAGACTGGAAACCCAAATTGGTCTACACGGACAAGTTCTGGCCTGGGTTAGATCTTATCTGTCGGAAAGATATCAGTTTGTCTCTGTGAATGGTTTGTCCTCTGACAAATCAACTGTACATTTCGGTGTTCCTCAAGGTTCCGTTTTAGGACCACTATTGTTTTCACTATATATTTTACCTCTTGGGGATGTCATTCGAAAACATAATGTTAACTTTCACTGCTATGCGGATGATACACAGCTGTACATTTCAATGAAACATGGTGAAGCCCCAAAATTGCACTCGTTAGAAGCCTGTGTTTCAGACATAAGGAAGTGGATGGCTGAAAACATTCTACTTTTAAACTCGGACAAAACAGAGATGCTTGTTCTAGGTCCCAAGAAACAAAGAGATATTCTGTTAAATCTGACAATTAATCTTGATGGTTGTAAAGTCGTCTCAAATAAAACTGTGAAGGACCTCGGCGTTACTCTGGACCCTGATCTCTCTTTTGACAAACATATCAAGACTGTTTCAAGGACAGCTTTTTACCATCTACGTAACATTGCAAAAATTAGAAATTTTCTGTCCAAAAATGATGCAGAAAAATTAATCCATGCTTTTGTTACTTCTAGGTTAGACTATTGCAATGCTCTACTTTCCGGCTACCCGGATAAAGCACAAAATAAACTTCAGTTAGTGCTAAATACGGCTGCTAGAATCCTGACTAGAACCAAGAAATTTGATCATATTACTCCAGTGCTAGCTTCCCTACACTGGCTTCCTGTTAAGGCAAGGGCTGATTTCAAAGTTTTACTGTTAACCTATAAAGCGTTACATGGGCTTGCTCCTACCTATCTTTCCGAGTTGGTCCTGCCGTACATACCTACACGTACGCTACGGTCACAAGACGCAGGCCTCCTAATTGTCCCTAGAATTTCTAAGCAAACAGCTGGAGGCAGGGCTTTCTCCTATAGATCTCCATTTTTATGGAATAGTCTGCCTACCCATGTGAGAGACGCAGACTCGGTCTCAACCTTTAAGTCTTTACTGAAGACTTATCTTTTCAGTAGGTCATATGATTGAGTGTAGTTTGGCCCAGGAGTGTGAAGGTGAATGGAAAGGCTCTGGAGCAACGAACCGCCCTTGCTGTCTCTGCCTGGCTGGTTCCCCTCTCTATACTGGGATTCTCTGCCTCTAACCCTATTACAGGGGCTGAGTCACTGGCTTACTGGTGCTCTTTCATGCCGTCCCTAGGAGGGGTGCGTCACTTGAGTGGGTTGAGTTACTGACGTGATCTTCCTGTCTGGGTTGGCGCCCCCCCCTTGGTTTGTGCTTTGGTGGAGATCTTTGTGGACTATACTCGGCCTTTTCTCATGATGGTAAGTTGGTGGTTGATGATATCCCTCTAGTGGTGCGGGGGCTGTGCTTTGGCAAAGTGGGTGGGGTTATATCCTTCCTGTTTGGCCCTGTCCGGGGGTATCATCTGATAGGGCCACAGTGTCTCCTGACCCCTCCTGTCTCAGCCTCCAGTATTTATGCTGCAGTAGTTTATGTGTCGGGGGGCTAGGGTCTGTTGGTTACATCTGGAGTACTTCTCCTGTCTTATCCGGTGTCCTGTGTGAATTTAAGTATGCTCTCTCTAATTCTCTCCTTCTCTCTTTCTTTCTCTCTCTCGGAGGACCTGAGCCCTAGGACCATGCGTCAGGACTACCGGGCATGATGACTCCTTGCTGTCCCCAGTCCACCTGGCCTTGCTGCTGTTCCAGTTTCAACTGTTCTGCCTGCGGCTATGGAACCCTGACCTGTCCACCGGACGTGCTACCTGTCCCAGACCTGCTGTTCTCAACTCTCTAGAGACCGCAGGAGCGGTAGAGATACTCTTAATGATCGGCTATGAAAAGCCAACTGACATTTACTCCTGATTATTATTTGACCATGCTGGTCATTTATGAACATTTGAACATCTTGGCCATGTTCTGTTATAATCTCCAACTGGCACAGTCAGAAGAGGACTGGCCACCCCTCATAGCCTGGTTCCTCTCTAGGTTTCTTCCTAGGTTTTGGCCTTTCTAGGGAGTTTTTCCTAGCCGCCGTGCTTCTACACCTGCATTGCTTGCTGTTTGGGGTTTTAGGCTGGGTTTCTGTACAGCACTTCGAGATATTAGCTGATGTACAAAGGGCTATATACAATAAACTTGATTTGATCTTGATTAATAAGAATGCACCCATTAACAAAATGACTGTAAAAACTGTTAAATCCCCTTTGATTGATGATGAATTGAAAAATGGTATGATTGAGAGTGATGAGGCAAATAAGTCTGGTAGCACAACCGATTGGCAAACGTACTGCAAATTGAGAAATCATGTGACTAAACTGAATAAAAAGAAGAAGAAACTATACTATGAAACAAAGATAAAAGACATAAAGAATGATAGTAAAATGGTTTGGCACACCTTAAATTAAGATAAATAAAATTTGAATCAGATAGCTTATTCATCACAAAACCCACTGATATTGCCAACTACTTTAATTATTTTTTAATTGGTAAGATTGGCAAACTTAGGCATGACATGCCTGTAACAAACACTGACACTACACATCCAAGTATATCTGACCAAATTATGAAAGACAAGCATTGTAATTTTGAATTCCGTTAAGTGACTGTGGAAGAGGTGAAAAAATGATTGTTGTCAATCAACAATGAAAAGCCCCCGGGGTCTGACAACTTGGATGGAAAATTACTGAGGAAAATCGCAGACAATATTGCCACTCCTATTTGCCATTTGTTCAATTTAAGCCTACAATAAAGTGTGTGTCCTCAGGTCTGGATGGAAGCAAAAGTAATTCCGCTGCCTAAGAATAGAATAGACCCCTTTACTGGCTCAAATTGCTGCTGACCAATCAGCCTGTTACCGGCTCTTAGTAAACTTTTGGAAAAACATGTGTTTAACCAGATACAATGCTATGTTACAGTAAACAAACTGACTTTCAGCATGCTTATAGGGAAGGGCATTCAACAAGCCCAGCACTTACACAAATTACTTATAATTGGCTGAGAGAAATTGATGATAAAAAGATTGTGGGGCTGTTTTGTTAGACTTCAGTGCGGCTTTTGACATTATAGATCATAGTCTGCTGCTGGAAAAAACATATGTGTTATGGCTTTACACCCCCTGCTATTTTGTGGATAAAGAGTTACCTGTCTAACAGAACATAGAGGGTGTTCTTTAATGGAAGGCTTTCCAACATAATCCAGGTAGAATCAGGAATTCCCCAGGGCAGCTGTCTAGGCCCCATTACTTGAATATTTTTTTTTACTAACAACAAGCCACTGGCTTTGAGTAAAGCCAGTGTGTGTATGTATGCGGATGACTCACCACTATACACGTCAGCTACTACAGTGACTGAAATGACTGAAACATTTAACAAAGTGCTGCAGTTAGTTGCAGAAAGGGTGGCAAGGAATAAGTTAGTCCTAAATATAAAAAAAACTAAAAGCATTGTATTTGGGACAAATCATTCACTAAACCCTAAACCTAAACTAAATATTGTAATGAATAAGGTGGAAATTGATTATGTTGAGGTGACTGTCATGGTCAAAACATATTGACACAATAGTAGCTAAGATGGGGAGAAGTCTGTCCATAATAAAGCGCTGTTCTGCCTTCTTAACAACATTATAAACAAGGCAGGTCCTACAGGCCCTAGTTCTGTTGAACCTGAACTACTGTTCAGTCGTGTGGTCAGGTGCCACAAAGAGGGACTTTGGGCTCTGTTGGGTTCTGAAAATATGAAATATACTTATTCATGTCACTGAGGGAGAGAGGGTAATGTAGAACGTTTACATTCTGTCAGGATATGTTAATGTTAGCCATCAGGGATCCTAAGGGATGGATCCTCTGGGAGGAGAAGAGACACAGTCTGGTACCAGGCACCATGATAGCCGTGTGCTGGGCAGGGAAGCGATCACATGTGGCAGGCATTGATAAGGGGAGAGACCTTTGGAATAGGCTTCAAGGGGGTTGAGGACAGGTCAGGTCACCTTAAGGGAGAAGGAACGGTTTATTACCCCACCACTTCGTCTTCCTGTCGAACCATAACAGATGTAAGGGTTGGAGAGAAGGAGGAGTGCGTCTAAATTGGAGTATATATACTTGTGTTGGTGGAAACATGTTTTGTGTAATGCAGCTGTATTGATCCTCTGGGAAGAATTAAACTTGATTAAGCTTTCAGAGTGTCCGTTCTTTACTCTGAGAATTAAAACCCAACAGCTCAGAACAGGGCAGCACGGCTGGCCCTTAAATGTACACGGGGAGCTAACATTAATGATATGCATGTCAACCTCTCATTGCTCAAATAGTAGGAGAGATTGACTTAATCACTACCTGTTTTGTAAGAAGTGTTGACAAGCTGAATGCACCAAGCTGTCTGTTTAAACTACTAACACACAGCTCAGACACCCATGTACACCCCCCACAACATGCCTCCAGAGGTCTCTCCACAATCCCCCTGTCCAGAACAGACTATGGGAGGCGCACCAGGTAACTGATGCAAGCAGTAGAATCAGATTTTTTTTAAATAGATAAAAAACATATTATGGAACTACAGGGACTGTGAAGACACACACACACACACACACACACACACACACACACACACACACACACACACACACACACACACACACACACACACACACACACACACACACAGGCGCTAGCACATGCACTCTACACACACGTACTGTACATTGAAATATATTGTATGGGGGTATTATTTTGTATTGTAGATATGTAGTGGTATAATAATGTTATTTGATGTGCTGTTTCATCATCTGTTTTATGTGTAATGTAAGTACCTTAATGTTTTTGGACCCCAGGAAGAGTAGCCAAGGCAGTAGCTAATGGGGATACCTAATAAATACAAATAGCTTCCTCTCATTTGTTATGTAAAAAAAAAGTATTAGTTAGTTATACTATTCTGATATTGAATACTGCGCTGTTTGTTGGGTAGTGCTTGCAAGTGAAGTATTTCACTGTACTTGTGCATGTGATAATAAAACTTAAAACTTGTTTGTGTCCACTAAACCATTTTCTTCATAATGCATGTACCCATTGGCAACAGCACTGGTTGACATTCCTGCAGCCAGCATGCCAATTGCACGCTCCCTCAAAACTTGAGACATCTGTGGCATTGTGTTGTGACAAAACTGCCCATTTTAGAGTGGCCTTTTATTGTCCACAGCACAAGGTGCACCTGTGTAAAGATCATGCTGTTTACTCAGCTTCTTGATATACCACAACTGTCAGGTGGATAAGATTATCTTGGCAAATGAGAAATTATCACTAACAGGGATGTAAACAAATGTGTGCACAACATTTGAGAGAAATACGGTTCTTGTGCGTATGACATTTTTGGGTGATCTTTTATTTCAGCTCTTAAAACATGAGACCAACACTTTACTTTTATATTTTTGTTCAGTGTAGTTGCAAAGTTGCTAATTAGCTAAAATGCAAAAAAGTTGTCCATCATATGATTCAAACACACAGCAGTTGGGCTGCTAGACCTTCGCGTTATATGCCTAACCATCCTCCCCGACCAACCTCCGTCCTATCGTTTCTGTCTTAAGTAACCTACTGCCTTTAACTATGAGTGAAATGCTCTTTATACAAAATCGTGTGGTAGACACTAAAAAAATGTGTGTCTATTCCACAATCATTTATGATAGTGGGTTGATAACACATTATTTCCCAGTAAAATAGGAAAACAAAAAAGCACCCCCCCCCCCCCCGCAAAGCATGGGTATGTTTGTATTTGCATATACTACTATATAATCAGACATGTTCGGGGGAAACTTTAATCCATTAGAAGGGAGGTACTAATAATCAGTCTTTCAGTATGTGCATATGTAGATCCTACAAGTCAATAACAATGACTAATAATGAACGATGGACTGAATGTAATGCAGAGGCATTAACTCCTCAGTTTAGAGGCTCTGACGAAGTGCATTAGAGAAGCCTCCTCACAGGAAGGTCAACGGGTGTCTGTTAGTCTGACCCAGGCATAATGACCACCAGAGACGGATCGGATCTGGAATTGTTTTTCCTTGCTTCCTTCTTCACTGCCTTTGATATGCCAGGATATTCGGACTGGCAGCCGTGAAGGACGGATACAATCTGCTGGTAAACAAAAGATGCACAGTCTCTTGTGACGACTAGACACGCAAGATTTGGTTCTGGGTTGCCGAGATTAGGATGCATAATATGTATTCCGTTTTGCAGCGGATGCACGCACATCATTTGATGAGGTGCTTTTGCAGTTGGAGCCACATAATGCATTGTGCCAATAATCATTTGACACGACAGTTCAATATAATGCACATAAACTTTGCTGAATATTTTTCATTCCCAATGTGCCTTCAAGTATTGCCATTACCGAGGTCGTAATAGATGTGGTATTAATAAATCCTTAGAAATGCAACTTCATTCTTGCTTCGTGTCAGTCGCGTAAAAAAAAAAACGAATTCAACTGCTGTTCTCTTCAACATTTTCCTTTGGGACGTCGCCTCCTCTCTTTCCCTTGTACTCTGTGACGTTTTCCAGCGATGTCGGGGTGAAGTCACAAGGCAAGGACAAAGGAAACGCCTAATTAAGAAGAGTTGGGAACTGCACTGGTGAGATGAAAGAAATAGTACTCACGGTCACTGCAGAATGCTCCTCTGTAAGTGGTCATGGTGCAGTCACAGGAGAAGCCCTCCCACTGCTGGAGACACACCCCCTGGTTATGGCAGGAGTCCTCTGTACAGGTTGTGCTCAGGCCTGGGGTGGGGGGGGGGGAAGATTGCTCATGCAGTGAACCACAGTTGACCTGTTCCTCAGAGTGCCCCATGACCCCATGGCTATGCCCCTGTCTGACGTACCTCCACAGCCGCGCTCCACCTGGCCCACCCTGTGGAGGGCATCTGCCATCATGTCAGGGAGTCTCCCATTCAGGTCCACAGAGGCCAGGCAGCCCTGGTACCCGTCCCGGGACGCAACCAGCTTGGGCAGGCTGCTGTACATGCTCTTCCCCACACCACCAACATACAGCTCCCCTGGAAGACACACACAGCATCAATCAATCAGAGCATGTTCTCCTGGAAGATAATGATTATTCTCAGAAGTCAAAGCAGAAACACCTCCAGGTAGTCATTGCTAAGATACAATAGCGTTGAGTTGGAGATTATCAACTAGCGCCACTCAATGTTAAAGCAGCTATGAACAGATTTGATACCCTAAGTTTGGCATTTGATAAATGTTCTGCAATCATAGGCCTCCAATAACTTGCTAGTTAACATTCAAATCAGACAGATCTCTTCACGATTTACAACCTCCGAGAAGCCATTTGGTGACACGATGCGTCAGATGCAGGTGGACTCTAAATCATTGAAACCAATGATGATCTGTCTTGTCTTCATCAGATTTATGCCCCTTTCAGGAGACTGTTTACTTGCATAGGAACCCTCCCAGCCACAGTAATCAGTCATCGTTCGGCTGTTGAAATGTAGTGCTGGGGGAACATCTTAGGTAGATGTCTGAGAATTCCTCTGTGCTGTTTATCAGCAGAGGGAGCTGGGACAATCTGTGTATTTCTCTGCAGAAAGATTTGAAATGTTACATGGGTGTTAACTCAAGGATATTACCAAACTGGCTCACAATCATTTAAAACCTGCTGGGACTTCAAAATGAAGAGTCAATATCATTAATTTCGAAGTAAAAAAAAATGTATGTAGCAATTAAGGATACTAGCTTTAAACGGTACCCTGTTAAAGGGGGACTGAACACAATGATTCTGCATGTTTTCCCTTCTGCTGCTCATTAAGAAACCTGAGATTTGGGTCTTGGGTGTGTGGTTCGATGTGGGTGTATTATTTATGGGTGACAGGTAGCCACGAGGTTAGAGCATTGGGCAAGTAACCGTAAGGTCACTGGTTTGAATCCCAGAGCAACAAGATTAAAAAACTGTTGCTGTGCCCTTGAGCACGACACTTAACCCCAATTGCCACTGGCTGCACCCAGGACTGATTTCTGAGAACCTGTCTACAACGTCATCAGCTGCAAGCTGTCAAACTATTTTAAATAAAGCACAAGCTGTAGTAGGTAGCAGGCACATTGAGTAGCCAGGCCACGTTAGCTGAATCAGCTTATCAATTCACTGGTGATTGGCGATGCGTGTGCTTCGGGGGCCGTTTTTTTTTTTTTTTTTTTTTTACAACATTCTAACTATCCATTACCAGGTAGTGTTTTATAGCGAATCGTGTTACAAAACATGTCACGGCGGGAAACAAAATTCATTGCAAATGGGTTTCTAAATTTTGAAAATTGAGATGGGATGCAACTAAGTCTCAATTCTAATTTTGCCCAAAACAGTGGCAGTCTCGAGTGATCACTAATATCAAACATAAGAGAGAGTGGCCACTCTATCAAGTGCACATACAATGTGTTCTTTCAACATAACATTAATGACGTGTTGTCTTATGTTAACGAGTCTGAGGTGCTGCGTAATGGGCAGGTCTGTCTCACTGTAGGTGCTGCTACAATTGGATAGAGCGCCAAAACCGCAGCTGATTGTCCATTCTTGACAATTCTCCCTAGGTGTTACCATCTCGTGTTAGTGGGCAATTAGGCATGATTGTAATCCAAACCCAGCCATCATGGAAGTCATGACGACCTCAGTTACACAAATCTCACAAAACTCAGTTTTGGAATACACAGAATTATCCTACTTACACTTTTTTGGGGTCAATTTTGGCACTGAAATAACTGTTTGACTAATATCAATGCCTCATAAGCCGTTTTCAACCAGATAAGTCGTTTTTTTTTTGCTTTCAGTTGCTCTTTAATATACACAGCACAGTAAAAGTAGGATTTCATATTCTAGTTTATATGGCTTATAATGATTACACAAGAAGTTCAGCCGGCGGACCCTTGGGATAAGGAGAGGAGAAACTTCAAATTAATCTTTGATGTTCTGAGGAACAAAATGAGAGAAAAAACTACCACGAGATGAAATAAAATATAAAAGGAGGTGATAAGCAAACAATATACTATGAAGATTGAGCAAAATAAATTAATGGTGAACGTGTAGAATAACATGATTAATATTAGTTTGAGTCTACAACTGAAATGAACACAATTGGTACACAGTTGTTGCCCTTAGGATTTTTCCAAAACATGTTGTCTAGTACTGTGCGTTAGTGCTGAGCGACTAGTGCCTTTTGAGGTCGGTTGAGTTTCGGCTCGATTATTTTAAAAATTATCTCCGTTTTCGATGTATTATATATATTTTTTATGACATTAAATGCACTATGCATTATGTGGGTTGAATTCTGTAACACAGAATCAAACAATTAATACAGTCCCATGATGGCAGTGACTGCCCATTACTGCTTATCACTTACTAACCATCATTTATTCGCATTACTTTGCTTTAATACAATATTTGTTTCATTTGATGGTTTTATTATTTCATTCCAAGTCATCTTCTCATCTTTACAGAACTTCTGCCTATGCTGTCTGACAAAATCACTATTTTAGTAGTTCTTCAAAGTAAATAAGGCATGCTTTTACGACTGCTAAATACCAACTATCAATCACTTAGATCATGTCATTTCAAGCTCCTGAAGCAGCTGCTGGCAATGCAAATAGTCTGGGTAGCCATTTGATTAGCTGTTCAGGAGTCTTATGGGGGTAGAAGCTATGTAGGAGCCTCTTGGACATAGACTTGGCACTTGCTGTGCGGTAGCAGAGAGAACAGTCTATGAATAGGGTGGCTGGAGTCTTTCACAAATGTTAGGGCCTTCCTCTGACAACACCTGGTATAGAGGTCCTGGATGGCAGGAAACTTGGCCCCGGTGATGTACTGGGTCGTACGCACCCCTGAGGGGCCCCCGTGTTGAGGATCAGCGTGGCGGATGTGTTGTTACCTACCCTTACCACCTGTGTGGAGTGCAATAGAGATTGCATCATCTGTGGATCTGTTGGTGCAGTATGCAAATTGGAGTGGGTCTAGGGTTTCTGGGAAAATGGTGTTGATGAGAGCCATGACCAGCCTTTCAAAGCATTTCATGGCTACAGACGTGAGTGCTACGGGTCGGTAGTCATTTAGGCAGGTTACCTTAGTGTTCTTGGACACAGGGACTATGGTGGTCTGCTTGAAACACGTTGGTATTACAGACTCAGACAGGGAGAGGTTGAAAATGTCAGTGAAGACATCGGGAGAGGTTGTACACAGACCGGACAAGACTAAGCGGGAGCACAATGGATGCTCGTCATTGTAGTTTATTACAATGTTTTCTGAGCCAATTCAGGCTTGATCTGATTTATCTCTACAGAAACTGCACATCGAGCTCACAGGGAAAAAAACGAATATAATAGAATTCAAATAATTGAACCGATGTCGGTCAATTTGTTGTTTAAAAACCCCAAATCCTCGGAAATTTCCGTTAATCGCTCAGCAGTACTGTGCATGGTAACAACAAATGTCAATTTATCAAACTTTTTGGAATGAAATTCTCACGAGCACGAGTAGACGGCATCAATTTGTTTGGGTGCCAGCAACCTAACACTACTTCAAGTCAAGCAGGAAAGTAAAACAAAATCCCCTCTGAGGCACAGACTGTTCCACTGACCATGTCTTCCCTTTCAAACCAAACATACTTTTGTGTTCATACCACGAGTTTAATTCTACAGAGAATACTCCTGCAGTACTCCTTCCACACTTCGGATCCCAACAGGTGTGCCAAATATAACACGTATAATTGCTTGAGCCATTACTCGGAAAGCTGCTCCTTCGATACATTTTTTTCAAGGAGATGAATACCCGTAGAGCCTCGGGCACTCTCACAATAAAACTGTTTCATGGCTATGTTTTGAAATGCCCTTTGTTGAACATACAGGTAGCAGAGAAGTTATGCTGTGTTAGAAACAGGTCCCTGTCTCCTTGACATACTGAAGCTTTCCCTGACCTTCAAAACGGCCACTTCCTGATCTTTTCAGTTCACCTTTATTTAACCAGGTAGACTGGTTGAGAACAAGTTCTCATTTACAACTGCGACCTGGTCAAGATGAAGCAAAGCAGTGCGACACAAACAACAACACAGAGTTACACATGGAATAAACAAGCGTACAGTCAATAACACAATAGGGGAAAAAATAAAGTCTATATACTGTGTGCGCAAATGGCGTGAGGAGGTAAGGCAATAGTAGCAAGTAATTACAATTTAGCAAATTAACACTGGAGTGATAGATGTGCAGATGATGATGTGCAAGTAGAAATTCTGGTGTGCGAAAGAGCAGAAAAGTAAATAAAAACAATATGGGGATGAGGTAGGTAGATTGGATGGGCTATTTACAGATGGGCTATGTACAGCTGCAGCGATCGGTTGGCTGATGTTTAAAGTTATTGAGGGAAATATAAGTCTCCAGCTTCAGCGATTTTTGCAATTCGTTCCAGTCATTGGCAGCAGAGAACTATAAGGAAAGGCGGCCAAAGGGGGTGTTGGCTTTGGGGATGACCAGTGAGATATACCTGCTGGAGCGCGTGCTACGGGTGGGTGTTGTTATCGTGACCAGTGAGCTCACCCAAATCTGCAGTGTTGTTGCGGTGAATGAAAGCACTAACAGGTATGCTAACTGGTCTGCAACATCTGTAAATACCCATAGGAAGGGCACTCTGTCAGGCATTAAGGTCACCTAATGGTTCCCTACGTACAGACCATAAGAGCTCACACACTACTGTTCCTGCCTCAAGTACCAAGCAAGGCCAGTGATCTGGATCACAGAGAACGGTGCAATTTCATGGGCCCATACACCAGCATGCCTTGATAATTGGGTAAACAGGACAGTGTGCACTTGATTGGCAACACGAATGTCATGCAGGATGCCTGGTGCAGGTAGATAAATGATGGAGGCGAAAATACCTTTAATGAATAACACCTACTTAACAGTCTGGCTCAGAGGTGTTTCAAGGCTACAACAACATGGCTGTATGTCACCTTAATACCTCCTATGATACATGTGTAACTAAAGGCATATCTTTGATACAATGGAATACTTGATCCGTTTAATGACGAGGGCCGGTGAGTCAATGTTTGCCGACGCAGAGGTGGTTCTGTCAAGGTCAGCGGACGTGCTCCCGCTGCTGTTGCTATTGCTGCTGTGTCCACGGCTGACACTCTGCTCCACTCTCTTTCAATTTCATTTCACCTAGCCGCCCAATAGACACAAAGACTTCATTTTCTTCTCACCCAAAGCGTTCTTCTCCTGGGCATGAGAGTCTACCAATCTATTCACTTACGAGGCCGTTTATCAATTTAACATTCATGCTAAAATCTGAAGTTCAGTGCCAAAAAGCGCCCTCATTCAATATTCTCCAATGGGAGAATCTGTTTTACAGTTCCCCCAGTAGGCCATGAGAGTAAATAAGAATTTGTTCTTAACTGACTTGCCTAGTTAAATAAAGGTTACATTTATACCAGTTACAGCGATTCAGAGCTGCTAACGGCGGGCACAGGGTCTGTCTGCCCACTTATTGGCTCTTTCAACGCAGATGAGATTTTTCACTCAGGCCCCCCTTCCAGCATTGGGGAACGTCCCGCGCCACGTCTATTTCTATAGGCACAAACACTGTTCATGACAAAATGTTCACACCCCTCTTGTTGGTGGAGAGAAAACGTTGCATGTTTAAAGCTTATTTCCTGCAATTCTACACCTTTTGTTAAAGGGTGCAGAAAGCATTCTGCATTTTGTGCATTTCTATACATTTTGCCATGTCTAATGTCTATTCATGCGATATTTGAGTGACTCAAACATCACCACAAAATCTATGGGCAAAAGAAACCTAGCAATAAAAGCTAGCTGACATGGGCTAGTTGATCTGGACATTTCTGACAAGTTATAAATAGTTCTCTAAGATATGCAATGACTGACATGACAAGAGGAAAACTGATGATGCACCCCACATTTTTCAAAATTGCACCTTGTGCATTCTACTATTACAACATTCAAGAGCAAGTTGAAAGCTGGACTGAGTTCCTAAAAATAAAATGGCCGACCCACTGCGACCCATTGCGCAAAATGATAACGAAATAGAAAATAGAAGAGAATATGATGCTGGGCAACTGAGATATGTGCCAATTAAAACAAAAGATAAAGCTACGTATGTAATACGGACAGGAAAGTAGAAAGTCCTTGTGTTTATTTATAACCGGTTTTAGGAAGAATAGTCCCATATAGACATTTCTGGCCGCCCTGTAAATAACTTTTGTTTCAAATCAGAATATAGTTGAATAGCCCTGGTATACACCCTGCATCAACGTACAGTTGCTGGAGCCAGTTTTGAGGAGGTGTAGTGTATACCATACCTTTGAGATCCAGATTGCGGGCTCCGTTGGAGTGCTGGGTGACGGTGCGGGAGTCGATTTTGAGGATGTGCACATTGTTGTTGTCCCGGGAGACCACCACGTCGTGCCACTGGTTGTCGTTGAGTGGCTTCTCAGAGTTGCCCTTCATGAGCGACGGCCCGTTGCCCAGGTCAAACACGTAATGAATGTACCTGCAACACAGCATTACACCATGAAGTAGGTCAATTACAGAATGACCCATGTCATTTATAATTCATCTGTGAAAGAGATCTTGGTCTCAGTATGACTCCCTGATAAAATCATATATAGATATACATACAGTACCAGTCAAATGCTTGGACAAACCTACTCATTCAAGGGTTTTGCTTTATTTTTACTATTTTCTACATTGTAGAATAATAGTGAAGACATCAAAACTATGAAATAACACATACGGAATCATATAGTAACAAAAAAAGTGTTAAACAAATCAAATCAAAATATATTTGAGATTTGAGATTCTTCAAAGTAGCCACCCTTTGCCTTGATGACAGCTCCGCACACTCTTGGCAAGCTCCACGGTTACGGACAACTCCTGCTGACTAATCCCTTATTGAGTGACAGTATTTCTGGGCAAAGCTGGACTGCGGTTAAACATCTGGGGGCATTATTGTTCGCTCTCTCACTCTTACTCACTCAATCCTTCTCTTTTAACAAAATCATTTTCAGTGAACAAAACTGAAACCATTCCCTTTATATTCCTCCAGCTGACAGAGTAAAATGAATCCATGTAACACAAAAGGACTTGTTGAGTTGGAGAAAAGAGGAACAGTGGCTGTGTTATTATTCATTCATCCCACACTCACTGCATGGTTACGGTACCTGGAAAAATAGGTTGCAAAATAGGTTGAACAAGTGAATTATATTGAGACCCAAATCCTCATTTTGCAAGTGAGGTCTGCATGTAGACAAATTATACAACATTTACAAATAATGGCTTCTTCTGTTCTAAAAACAACCTCCAACCAATTACCTGAGCCCATTGAATAGCTAGGTGGAGCTTCACCCCTTCCTGACCCCCACCACGCCACTCACCCTTTGACCAGCTCCACAACGATGAAGTCACTGCCGTCTCCGGAGTTGAAGAGCAGCAGGCCGTCGAGGCTGGTGGTCTTGAACTGGAAGAAGAGGTGCATGGAGGCGTAGGCCTGCAGGGTGGAGAAGGCCAGGCAGCTGGCCCGACTGTGGAACGTCACAGGGTCAGCCACGATGCGGCGCATGCCGAAGCGGGCGTTGAGCTCGCAGTAGGAGATGTCTCCGTTCTTACACTGGTCCAGGTAGGGGACGCCATTGAACGAGAGGGCCTGCAGGTGCCCTATGAAGTTAGATGGCACCACGGAGATAAAACGGCGCTCGGTCATGATGCCCGTCTCAATGTTGTGGAACTCCAGGCGAGTGTGGGCACCGGTCATTTGGCCTGGGGTGAAATAAATACATGTCGATGGGCAGAGATGTAGTGTATCATGAGGATCACAGTTTTCCCTTCATCTCATGGATTGACTCTGCCATGCCGTCTTACCTTCCACAGTCACGTTGTCCACAGAGAGGTGCAGGTTCTTCCCGCGACGCACCACCTTCACTGAGTGCCACTCATTGTCGTTCAGCTTCTGTCCTGCTAACAGCATCTCTGGGCCTTTACCTGTGAAGAAGCAAGGACAAAGTCAACACCAGAGCACATTCATACAGCATATCCGTTGGAAACGGGTCCTTATTTAAAATGGATAAAACACACTGAGTGAACAAAACATTAAAATCACCTGCTCTTTCCATCACATAGACTGACCAGTTGAATCCAGGTGAAAGCTACGATCGCTTATTGGTCAATAGTTAAAACCACTTCAAATCAGTGTTGATGAAGAGGAAGAGACAGGTTAAAGGAGGATTTTTAAGCTTTCAGACAATTCTGACCACTCTGACATGGATTGGGTATGTGTGCAATTCAGAGGGAGAATGGGCAAGACAAAATAGTTAAGTGTCTTTGAACGGATTATGGTAGTAGGTGCCAGGCGCACCGGTTTGTGTCAAGAACTGCAACGCTGCTGGGTTTTTCACACTCAACAGTTTCCCACCACCCAAAGGACATCCAGCCAACTTCACACAACTGTGGGAAGCATTGGAGTCAACATGGGCCAGCATCCCTGTGGAACACCTTCGACACCTTGTAGAGTCCATGCCCCAACGAATTGAGGCTGTTCTGAGGGAAACTCAATATTAGGAAGGTGTTCCTATTGTTTGGTACACTCCATGTATACTTCCCGATACTACCTGCCAGTGGAAGCTGCCTAGGAGAGTGCGGCTCATAATAATGTCTGGAATGGGTTAAACGGAATAGTATCAAACACATCAAAGACGTGGTTCCCAAGAGGTTGATCCCACTCCATTGACCACATTCCTAACATTATTACGAGCCGTCCTCTCCTCAGCAGCCTCCACTGATACCTGCTGCAAGGGGGTGTAAATGGGTGTAAATACAAGCTTGTCACGTTCGTGATAAGAGACGGACCAAGGAGCAGCGTGATTAAAGTTCCACAATCTTTTAATAAAGCGAAACTTCCAAACAAAGCAATAAACAAACAGCGAAACGTGACATCAGTGGCGCAACATGCACATACACAAACAATATCCCACAAAGCAGGTGGGAGAAAGGGCTTCCTAAATATGATCCCCATTTAGAGACAACGATTACCAGCTGCCTCTATTTGGGAACCATACAACCCAGCCACATAGAAAATCAATGACTAGAACACCCCCCTTGTCACGCTCTGACCTAAACACCATAGAGAGCCCTCAGAGCATGACACAAGCTATTGGTTAGAGGTGAGAGGGACTAACCAATACTGTGCTGTGCATTGTTTAACGTTGAATGAATATGTACTTCTGTTTTGTGTCGTATAAGGACTCGTCAGATTGTGAAAACGTATCTATAAACCCCTTAGACAACCAGCCAACAACTTGAGTAGTATCCGGAGGCTTGGCCAGTGGATACAGTTTTATAGCTCAAGGATTTCTGCTAAAATCCTCTGCTCTTTTTTTTCTCCAGCTCTCAAGGCTTGAAAATAGGTCACAATGCGGAAGCTTTGCCACTGCAGCACCGTCACCCCCGATCAGTGGCTATGCAACAGGCGGTCCGACAGCGCAGTTCAAAGAAGTTCTGACATGGCTGGCGAAGCTAATTGGTCATGCCTAAGCCTGCCGGGCCTCGGGGGGTTTGTTGATCTAATTGAGCTCAGGGTGTATGAAAATCCCAGGAGACACGGAGAGGACACTGGCTGCTACTGGGACGCTGCAGCTGATGACATCAATTGGTTTCCAAATACTCCGCTGTTTCTTCCTCTGGGAGAAAGAGGCCACTGGCTTGTTAAGCTTGACAGCAGAGCAAGTGTCTCAGCGAGGGGTAACATTATAGACCAACTACACGCTTATCTGATAGATATGGGTCCTGTGCAAACACATACTACCGGTAAACCTTCATTGTACAACATCACGTTCTGTTGTTATTACTATTGACATGTTTGATCAGAGTGGCTAAGAATGACAACTACAGTTAGAAATGGCTAGGCCTGAGGCAGAGCAGTGCTTTTCCAAAGTGAAACCTTGTAACAATTGTAAAACCTCATACTGTCAGTCTGTTTTTTGGACCGATTATAACAGTCTATTATCCCAAAATAACCTACAGACCTTAGTTTGGATCCCCAGTCCTGTTCCTTTTTTATTGACTGTGGGTTTATGTCCTAGCAAACCCATGTTTACCCACTAAATCAACACAACAGTCTACTGAGCAGGTGGAGGGAGGTACAGAGAAATATTTGCAGAGCAGAGGAGATGGGACTTCATCTGAAGTCAACTGTGTTTGAGCAGTGTTGATTTCGTCTCAGAGGTGGGCTCCCCTGCTGTCTAATTACGGAGCGTCGGCCCAAACACATACCACTGTGCTTCAGCAGAGAGAGCAGCTCCACCAGGAACAAGCTCATACGAGTTAGAGAAGTTGGCAAGCTAGTATTGTAAGGGCTATCTATAGTAGTGGGCTGAAAAGTAAGAATTCTGGTGTGCAAGAAAGCATATCAGTACATATCCATAGTGCTCTTTTGGGACTAAACCCGAACTCAAGATTTTGTAGGGACGAGTCCTAAACGCACATTTCTCTGTCTAAATAGTGTCATATGCGTTTGTCTATAACTGTTCCCCTTGCAAGTCATGGATTGATTACTGACGTTTTACTAAATCCAACCCTTTAAATATACAGCCCAGTTTCATGTTAAGTTACACAGTTTAAGTTCGCCGATATGGAGAATTTTTTTTGTTTTAGCAAACATTTGTTTCTTACGGAGCCTGGGAAGTGACATGGACAGTAAAAAGATTTAAGGGCAAATCCACTTAACAATATTTCGGTATTTTTTTTCATTAGTCAAAATGCATCAACATGATGTGGCAAGTGATAAATTGCCTCTTGAAAATCCTAGATCTTGAAAACTTGACTGCTGACATGCAAAATATTTTGGGACTATCAACAGTGGACAAAAAAAAAAATCTGTAAGAAAGAAAATGTTTGCGTGACAAAATGGATTGTTCTTTTCCCCCTCAATCTACACACAATACCCCACAATGACAAAGCAAAAAAAATCCTCTCTGTCAGATTGGATGGGGAGCGTCGCTGCATAGCTATGTTCAGGTCTCGCCAGAGACGTTCGATCGGGTTCAAGTCCGGGCTCTGGCTAGGCCACTCAAGGAAATTCAGAGACTTGTCCCGGAGCCACTCAGGCCAAAGACCTCAATCTTGGTTTCATCAGACCAAAGAACCTTGTTTCTCATGGTCTGAGAGTCCTTTGTCAAAAGGCACCTAAACTCCAAGCGGGCTGTTATGTGCCTTTTACTGAGGAGTGGCTTCCGTCTGGCCACTCTACCATAAAGGCCTGATTGGTGGAGTGCTGCACAGATGGTTGTCCTTCTGGAAGTTTCTCCCATCGCCACAGACAAATTCTGGAGCTCTGTCAGAGTGACCATATGGTTCTCTGTCACCTCCCTGACCAAGGCCCTTCTCCCCCGATTGCTTAGTTTGGCCGGGCAGCCAGCTCTTGGAAGAGTCTTGGTGGTCCCAAACTTCTTCCATTTAAGAAAGATGGCGGCCACGGTATTCTTGGGGACCCTTCCCCAGATCTGTGCCTCGACACAATCCTGTCTCGGAGCTCTACGGGCAATTCCTTCGACTTCATGGCTTGGTTTTTGCTCTGACCTGCACTGTCAACTGTGGGACCTTATATAGACAGGAGTGTGCCTTTACAAATCATGTCCAATCAATTGAATTTAAAACAGGTGGACTCCAATCAGGTTGTAGAAACATCTCAAGGATGATCAATGGAAACAGGATGCACCTGAGCTCAAATTTGAGTCTCATAGTAAAGCACAGGTGTCAAACTCATTCCACGGAGGGCCGAGTGTCTGCGGGTTTTCGCTCCTCCCTTGTACTTGATTGATGAATTAACATCACTAATTAGTTAGGAACTCCCCACACCTGGTTGTCTAGGGCTTTATTGAAAGGAAAAACCAAAAACCTGTAGACACTAGGCCCTCCGTGGAATGAGTTTGACACCCCTGTAGTAAAGGGTCAGAATACTTATTTAAATAAGGTATCTGTTTTAAGGTATGTTTTTTATTTGGAATAAATTAGCAAAAATGTAAATTTGTCATTATGGGGTATTGTGTGTAGATTGATGTGGATTATTATGTTTTAATCCACTTTAGAATAAGCCTGTAATGTAACAAAATGTGGAATAAGTGAAGGGGCCTGAATACTTTCAGAATGCACTGTACTATCTGAAAAGTTACTTTTTCAGACATTTTCAGAAGATGGGCAGGGACTACATTGTCCTGGCATTACGGGGGGAGGGCTTTGACTGGGCTGAGCGGGAACTGACCCCCTGTAGCAGTGGGCTGAGATGTCTGCCAGGCACGCAGAGATGCATGTCACCACCTGGGTGTCAGTGAGGGGGAAAGAGAAAAGCAGTTGAGTGTCATCCACACAGCAATGATGGAAGAGACCATGTGAGGATATGACGGAGCCAAGTGACATGGTAGGAGCGACCTGCCAGGTAGGATGCAAACCAGAAGTGTGCATAGCCTGAGACGCCCGGCCCTGAGAGGGTGGAGTGGAGGATCTGATCGATCATGGTGTTGAAGGCAGCGGATAGATCTAGGAGGATGAGAACAGTCAGCTTTGGCAGAGCCTCCATTAAACAGAGGAGAGTGGCCACAGTCCAGTGAGCGATCTTGAAGCCTGACTGGTTCGTTTCCAAGAAGATCGTTCTGAGCGAGTAGGTCAAAGACATCTGCAGTGTTTTGGGGATGAAAACGGATACTGGTCTCTAGTTGACGCCAGAGTGGGTTGAGTGTTGGTTTCTTGAGGAGGGGAGCGACTCTGGTCTTCTGGAAGTCAGAGGGGGCGCAGTCAGTGGTGAGGGATGGGATTACTTCCCATTGACGAGGGAAGTAAGAAGGTCTCCAGAGATCGTCAGCCACCACAGTGACGACCAGATGCTCTTTGACTATGAGAGAACACAGTCAGATGACGAGAGCAGCTGGAATAGCAGCGTTCTCTGGGGGCGATCCATGACTCGGTCAGGGCCAAACGTGTAGGAGGGAATAAAGGACAACATAGGCCTTCTTGACCGGAGATTGGCAGCTCGAAACGCTGCAGGAGACCACGAATTCAACACGGATTGTGCGCACAGGGTACACGACATTAGATGGGGTGGGGAGCATCTGTAAAGCCGACAGGGAGAGGAGCGAACAGGTATAGAGAAAACACTGTTGGCAAAGCTACAAGAGAGAAAAATTAGATCATCTAAAAATAACTAGGTAAGACACTCAAGTGAGAGAGTGGTGTGGGGGCCTTCCTCTAACTCCTCAGAACAACTCAGCAGCCCGGTCTTTGTTTCAGCAACCGTCTTCATTTTGGCGACAAGACCGCCGCTTACAGCTGCTGCTGAAAAAATAGGGGAGACTGACGTACTAACACTAATTGCTGATTGCCTAGCAGAGGTGAAGGACACACCTCCCGGCACTAACTGCTGATTGCCTAGGAGAGGTGAAACAATGCAGGCACTGATGAGTCAGGTTGTCAACACCAACCACAGCACAAGTGATGAGCTGTTAACAGTTGAGACAGCAACGATTAACTAGGTAACGAGAAAGACAGCATTTAACTTCAATTGACCAAGCAATACCAGCTCTGGACGAAGACATATTACCTCTTTAAACAGAGATGCACACGTAAATCCACCTTTCACACAAATACCCCATTGAGACAAATGCAAAATGTACACCAGTTTGTATTCTGCAGTTCAGCTGTTTTATGCACACAGCTATTGTTCACATTACGCCAAATTGAATGTCCTTCTGCGACGTTGTAATGATTGCGTCTTGATAAACTGAAGTTACAGGTATAGTATAGTGTGGGTTTACATTCTGTGTTCTGATCACAGATCGTTTGACGTGGGCCTTTATTTCGCGTCACTGGGCTTGTCAGGCTTGGTATAGACGATGGGGGAGAACGACTACGGCGTCGGTAGCTTTAAAAGTAGCCCTTTCCTTGGCCAATTTTATCCAGAGTATTTGACGAATAGGATTTTAATAAGTATACATCTGAAAATATGCAGTCCAACATTAGTAGGTTTATTACGTGTAAAAATGAAATCGTATTGGGTGATTCTTTATTTTACGAGGAACATGTTTTATTTAATCAATTTTAGAATCAGGCTGTAACGTCACAAAATGTGGTAAAAAAAGGGTCTGAATACAGTGTAGATGTGGTGCCGGTATGTTGTAGGTTGCAGAAGCTGAGTGTGGCCCGCACAAGACGGTGTATCCTGGTGAGCCAATCAGGAACATGGACAGCTCCTCATCCACAGTGGATGAGCCAATTGGCCTGATAAAACAACATGGTGGGAAAAGGCTTTGAGCCATCAAGACCTCGGCAGTTAGCTGCATGCATTTCTTATTTATGACTTACAGCACAGACTCAACTTTTACCCCGGGCAACATTCAACCATTACATTTGAATTCCTCCTGTTTTGTCAATTGTGCCCGTTCTTCTCGATGCTTACCTCTTAACATTCTACCAACGATCTGTTAAAATGGTGCTTCTAAGAGGCCCAAATCAGAGGCCCGTTAAAAATGCATGACAGGCTATGGCCTAAACAGAGGCTCTCCCAGATGGTCGAGGGCTCTAATTGACTATCATTTACTTTAACCACTGGCTAATTGTGTCTATTTAAAAGTTAATTAAGGATATTTTATTGCCATTAAACTTCAATCCATCTAAATTCATAGGACATCTCTGCAGCAACATACTAAAGGTTACCCTTCAAGGTTCAAAATGGAAAACACATCACGGGCTTTGTACACAATCTGTTGTCAAGGTCTCGCCTGCGTCACATGATCTAAAGAAAGCAGATTATTTACATGATCTGTACATTATCCTCTTAACCTTTAGGTTTATACCTGTACTAACCAACACACACAATGAAGCAGTTACATGCATTTTAAATGCATCTTTCCTTGAGTCCTAATACATGTATTTCAAAAAACTGAATTCTATAGACAACAGTTCCCATAGGTCACCAGGACATGTATTGTTTAAACTCATGGGAAAATGTTTTCCCCAAAAACCCAATGGTATATCGCCATCTGGTGGTAGTTTGAGCACATTACTGATAGAAGTAGCAGGGAGCTAATGCCACTGTTGTTTCTCTGAGGAGCACTGTGAACTAATAAACATATGGTATTTTGGCTGTTGTAATGAACAAGGGATCATTTTGTGATTCTGACATTTGTTGCTTGGACTAAAGAATGGTTTACCAAATGATACACAGGCTTATACAGTATTTGATACTTACCTTACATTTTTCAAGATAACCCATGTGATTGTAGTTCATTGGGATACATATTGTACAGGACTAACGTTAAATGCTTTTAACAGTATTAATAGCAAAACAGAACATATGGTATAAGTTAAAGTTGTTCTGAAGTACAGTAATAAATGATAGGAGCCACTTACTGAGGTTACAGTCTATCCTGATACAATCTGGTGAGAGAGAGAGAGAGTGAGATGGTGAGATCCCCCCCCCCCAAAAATTCAAATTCAAAAGAAAACAATATAAAATTCAAAAGAAACAATATAAAAAGAGAAAAAACTAAACAAAAACATTTCACATCCTTCAAGGCACATTCTGCAGTTTCTTTTTTTCTTCTCCAGAGAGACCACCATCCGGGGACAAGCTCCAGATTCAAAACCAGCCTTTTCCTCACCATGGCAACCACACGGCACCCACTAACACAAGAGCTGAGGGAGGTCATGTTAACTCCCCACTACACTCAGGAGGACCGGTAACGTGTACCGCAATCAGAGTAAAATCACCGTGTTTGTGATATGTCATTACCGTAATAACTTTAGTAGAATTTTCATGACTCTATTTACAACCTAGAAAGTAATCCTACGTTAAATCCGAGGTTGATAACAGATATGCCTCCTGGTGTGTATACAACCCATGTGGTAGTTAGGTAGAGCACAGACAGAGGAAAGAGCTGATTCGCATACCCCCCCGTAGCCACACTGAAACCTTACGCATTTAGAGCTTGAGAGCGTCACGCCGTGGAAAATCTCCTCGCCAGTGTGCCCTCTGAATAATAGAATAGCTACATAGTCATTATGGCGTATAACTACCTAAACACGTGCCAACATAGTCAGAGCTTCCTTGATCTTTTGGATGTAATAAAGCCCTCCGTGAAGGCTATGTACTACACACCACGCCAGGGTTTCGGGAACCGAAGGGGTGCATGTTTTTTTTCTTTTTCTCCCCCCCTAGCACTACACAGCTGATTCAAATAATCAACTAATCGTCAACCTTTCATTATTTGAATCAGCTGCGTAGGGCTAAAAACTAAACGTGCGGCCCTCGGGGTCCCGAGGACCGAGCTAGGGAAGCCCTGCACTACAAGGTGCTATGCTAGTGTGCCTGAGGTGTTCTCTGGAGCTGTCAACCATCACAAAGCAGTGGATGCAAACAGCCAAGGACCAGACTCACTACCTACAGCCGTAATGGGGCATGTGGAGACTGGGGCTACCAGCTGAGGCAGGCAGCCCTGTCAGGCACCATTACTGCCTCGGTCGGCTCTCTACTGCTCTCCTCTTCCTGGGTTAGGACAAATCTGAGAGCCATGGTGGACGGCACTTGTGATCTAGAACAGCAACTACAACATCCGTCGGAACACCATGACAACGAAATCTGTCATGGTGATACGACGTGTTTCTAAGTGAGCTGGTCTCTCTGGCTGCCTGCTCCTAGGACTGCAGACACACCGGCCGTTGAAGGGCTGAAAGGGTTGGGATGGAACAGCTAGCGGCTGACCAGGGAATGGGTGAGAGAGAAAGAGAGAAAACACAGAGGGGATACAGAGAGATGTATATAGATTGTGTATGATGAGGAGAAAGGGGGGGGGGGATACATGTAGGACAATACCTTTGTCCATTACATCATGAGTACTCTCACAGAGAAGCCTTGTTAGCACTGTTAGCATTACCCAGGTTGACGGTGAGTTTGACCCGGCCCCCGTCCAGCTCCAGACGCAGGGTGTCAGCTGAGTCCTGGGAGGTAGTGGCCACAAGCAGCCCAAATGCCCTCTGGGACATAAAGCGCAGCGCCACGTCCTCGGCCTCCGTGTGCATGCTGACTGGCAGCGTCACCTTCAGGTACATGCTACCGTCGTAGCTCAGCACCGTGGCCTCTGTGTGCGGGCACCAAGGACAGGGAGACAGCGTTAGCAAATGTCATTGTCACAAATGTTCCCATACAGTTGAACATCTATTCCTGTACAGTTGAACATACAGTTGAACATCTATACTGAATAAGCGCGTGATTCATAACACGATATCAAATGAAGATGAGAGAATTTCACTTCCACTCATATCTTCAGCTACGATCTTTGCCGAACAAGATGGAACAGATTCTTTGTACGCCTATTGAAGAGACCGCAGTTTCCTGCAGCCACACTAGATGGCAGGAACAGCCTGTAACGTACCACAGCGCTCTTATTTGAAGCCTCTGTTATCAACCTCCTCTCATAGATTTATATTCAGGCCACAAATAGGATGAGGATTCCATTTATATCCCTCATAATGTTATCGGCCTATATGGTTTCACAATGGGGCTCCTATCCTCTCTGTTAGAACGATATCTGTGCTAGATGCAGGGTTATTCAGACTCACGGAGCACCACCGCAATACTGATGAATCACTGATACACAGCACCTATTTATTCCTCACATACCGCCAATTCACTAATAGAGTGGCAATTTACCACTTGAATGACTCACATAAAAAGTGATTTCATCTCCATTGTCTGTATGAAATGTCATTAAACTTGTTTAAAAGCTTTGCGGTAACATTTCAAGCAGGGATCGTTTCCACATTCCGCTGATCCTCTCTCTCACCGCTCTCACAGTTGGGGCCCAGGTAGCCCGTGCTGGTGCAGTCACACACATGACGGTTCCAGCCCTCGCGGCACTGCCCACCGTTGGCACAGACGTCTCTGCCACACCTGATGTGCGTTTCCCTGGTGCAGAAGCTGCTGACTCCAGAGGCACTCTGGATCTCTGCCAGTCTCCTCAGGTCCCGGCTCCGCCCATCCATGAACAGGTCACGCATGCAGCCCACGTAGCCCAGGTTGAGGGGGGCCGTCCAGACTTCTGGGGGGAGGATGAGGCCCTGGCGTGCCTCGGGCAGACCCCCGAGGTACATGTCACCCTCCAGGTCTAAGATCTCACTGCCTTCGTTAGCAGAGAATGGTATGCTGTGGCTGTTCACTGAGATCAGGCCTGAAGGCAAGACAGTCAGAGAGAGTCAACTAGTATCAAGGCTGTCTCACTGTATAATCGCACTGTATAATATAGAATATAATCCAAAAGGTACACCAGGTGTAGAATTATGAAATGACTAATGAACAGGACCGTCTCAGGTCTTTGTCATACCGTATTTCTCTGTTAATAGTAAGGTGTAAGCAACGCTGGCTCAAATCTAGGGGCAAGGCTAATGAGGGCAGACATTTCCCCACATGAGGTGGATGACGGTATAATTGGCCACTTGCGAAATAGGTTAAGGCAATTTACTAAATGTCATACATAGATTATAGCTGCTAAAAATAAGACTAATTAAAACGGGATATGCACCCAGCATCTCTGACGGCAGCTAAGATACATGAAGGAGAAGCCAATACGAGTGCCTTTCACAAGCCAGTAGGATTTAACCCTTGCTATTCCTGATACCTCAATAAGACCTGAGGTGCAGTATGGCTCTGACTAAGCTCCTTTATCAGATTCATCATGTGTGCTTTCTCTCACCCATGCGCCCCTCCCTCTGGAAGTCCACGTGGCACCACTCTCCATCGTTGACCCTCTTGTTGCTGGCTTTCATCTTGATGCTGCCAGAACCCATGTCCATCAGCAGGTAGAGGAAGCCGTCCAGGAGCTCCATAGCAAAGTAGTCGGCCCTGGGCTGCCTCTCCGGCTGTCTGTCTGGGCCCTGCAGACGCCTGTCACCGTGGCTGAACAGCAGCAGGCCGCTGGGCTCCGTAGTGCGGAAGTCAAAAGAGATGGAGCCAGTCTTCTTGGTTTTCCACTTGGGCAGGGTGAGGTAGGCGGCGGGCGTGTCGAAGGTGACCGGCTCCAGGGCCGCCACGTCCTCACAGCGGAAGGTCAGTTCGCCGTGAACACTCACCTGAGGGTCCCGCTCTGCAGCCAGGCGAGACAGCTCCAGCCTGAACTCGTTGTTCTTGTAGACCACCTGTAAGACAAGGGACAGGACTGTCACTGAGTGGGTTGCTGCGGTCTGCCGAAAGACCACTTTATGTCCTGCTATTTAGCTTAACCCTCACTCTTTTCTGTGATTGTACTCACTACCAAACCTTAGAATCCATGCAACAATTTCTAATTCATTGAAGCGTGTAAAATGCACAAGCTCTCGTACATTACACAACCAGATCATAAGACCATAATGAGAATCTCCCTGTCTGTCTGACAGTCTGTCTGTCACATGTGCACTGTTCTCATGTACAGATGGAGGCAGCAGGGAGGCACAGCTGAACATGGTTTTCATTTTCACACCATTTGCAGTCCAAAGCTGACTGGCGCCCTCCTCCAGGGTGAGAACTTTAGTGTCTTTTTGTTTAAAAATACACTAGGCAGCGGCTTGGTTTCACAAGGCACCATTATCAGTAATTGCCAGACCAAAATAAAATCTCATGAGAAGAATAGAAAAAGAGCCCGAGTATGAAAAATGCAATTGTTGAGTCTATTTTCAGCCAAGAGATACAAAAGTACAAAATTGATCTCACGCTACGCTAACATTCTGATGACTCTCAATATCTCGGTCTCCTTTGGTAGCATCAATCATACATTGCTGAGCCTGTGATCAAATGCAGTTCCGTGAAAAGGTATCTGCCTTTCGGATTTTCTTGATGTTTTTGCATATTTTTGACCCTGAATATATTCTTAGATCTTCATCCAAAAGAAAGGAAACCTTAGTGAACAAATAACACAACACATTTTTTTTAATAAAGTTACCAACACCCAATTGCCCCCTTACACTCACCAACTGCTTGTGTCACCTGTAGTTTTTGATCAGTCTCTCTGTGGGGGAATTTTGCCCCACTCTTCCATGCAGAAGTGCTTTAACTCTGCGACATTTTAGGGTTGTCGAGCACGAACTGCTCGTTTCAGGTCGGTTTCTGTCTGGACTTTGACCAGGCCATTTCAAAACGTTTAAATTTGTCGCTTTTTAGCCAATCTGATGTAGATCGTGTTTTGGATCATTGTCTCGCTGCATGACCCAGCTGTGTTTCAGCTTCAGCTCGCGGACGGATGGCCTGACATTCTCTTTCGGAATGATCTGATACAGAGCAGAATTCATGGTTCCTTCAATGATGGAAAGTCGTCCAGGTCCTGAGGCAGAAAAGCATCCCCAAGCCATCACACTACCACCACCATGCTTGACTGTTAGTTAGTATAGCATAGTTAGTGTAGTTAGAGGTTCTTACTGTGTGAATGCAGTGTTTGGTTATCGCCAGACATAACGGGACCCCATGTCATCCAAAAAAGTTCCACATTTGACTCATCTGTTCATAGATAGAACATTCTTCCAGGAGTCTTGGCGATCATCCGGCTGCTTCCAGGTGCTTTCTTGCAAACTTGAGTCAACTTTTTTTGGACGACGTTGGTCCCGTTATGTCTGGTGAAAACCAACCACTTTTGAATAAATAAATGAAATAAGTATCCACATTTCGTGCTATTTGTTCACTCAGGTTCCCTTGATCTAATATGAGGTTTCGGTTGAAGATCTGACAACATTCAGTGTAAAAAAAAATATATACAAAAAATACTTTTTTCACAGCATTGTAGGTGTGTATCAGTAATTCCCAAAGACCCCTCCCAGCACTGACACAGTCCAATATCTATCACCACGTTCTACTGAACAGGCATCAGGAGTCTGTAGCAGTATAGTCACAGATAGAACAATTGAGACAGATATTTCACCGGATGTATAAATGTGAAGCATCCACTTGGTGTTTCCGCTCACTACCAAATATGGCAGTGAGAGGAAGCCCAGTGGCCGGCAGTGGGAGAAGATGGAACGAGATGGATTTTGGCCGACATTCTGCACATTTTCTCATCGATGAAACATTTGATCTCAATACTTTTTTCTGTTCCCAAAACAGGCCTTTATTTACTAACAGAGTGGGCTAAGTTTTGTAGACTTTTGCCAAAATTGCGGTGTTTAGAAGGAGTGCAAAGGTGAACTGAGCTATTGCACACACACACTTCACAGAGTAGGCGTTCCCTAACGGAAATATAACAATCTTTAGTATAGTTATTAGAATTCCTGTACACAACAGGACAAAGACTTTGGGAGGCTGAGGCAGTGAGAAGCATGGCACAATCAATGAAGAGGGAGGCATGATTAATACATGGGAGGGTCAACTAGACAGAGACAGAGGGAGGGACGCGCTGCCTGGGAATCCATGGAGGAAATCAATGTCTGAATTGGCTGTCAGGATGGTAAAGCTAAGGCCTCACTAACACTGGCACAGTATTAATTACAGATGTTCACTGACTGAGAGAGAGGGAGGGAGGGAAGGCGGGCAGGCGGGATGGATGGATGGATGGAGGGGGAGAGAGAGACAGAGAGAGAGAAAGAACGAGGGGGGGGGCAGAGAGAGTGAGCAATAGGAAGGGACGGGGGGAGACAGGCAGAGAGAGGGATAGGGAGGGTATAGGAAGGTCATGGCAGTCACTAGGGAGGGCGGGGGTGGGGCATGAGTACAGGAGTGTAATTAATCCTGGAGAATATAACCTGTATTATTCAACAGAACAGCAAGTCTGGGGTTCATATCCAGGTAGTCATGCTATTATATAATTCAAGGCCATAGCTACATTCATACATGACCACACTGTACAATGTCAGGGGATATGCAAATGACACACAGCAATCTACATTAGGACTCATTAGGACACAGCTGAACACTAAGGGCACTGCATGTGTTCAAAGTCACAATCTGTCATTAATTAGAAACTAACTAAATGTAAAACTATAAACGTGCCATGTTCTTCCTGTGTGATGCACTGGGCGGTTTAACATCTCAATTCCAAGTGGCACATGGGTAAAAGAGCTGTCATTTCACAAAGTGAACGGTGCTTGTGAATCTGAACACAGCTCAACAAGAGCCCTGTGCATTTGTGTGTTCGCAGACCAGAGTCCCCTGCTGAAAGCTGCTGAACAGCACAGTACTTACGTCTTTGAGACAGCCCATGAAGTTATTGCTGACCGGGGAGCCAGGGAGGTCAGCCGTGTTGGCACTCCCGCCAACGTAGAAGAAGTCATCTGAGCCCAGCATGGTGTAGTCCTCCTGGGTGTAGCCGGTGGTGGTCAGGATCCCATCCACAGAGACGGTCACCTGGGTAACCAGAGAGAAAGAGAGGGATGGAGAAAGACGGAGGAGAGACAGAACAGAAACAAAGAGACATGGGTGACCAGAGAGAAAGAGAGGGATGGAGAAAGACAGAACAGAAACAAAGAGACATGGGTGACCAGAGAGAAAGAGAGGGATGGAGAAAGACGGAGGAGAGACAGAACAGAAACAAAGAGAAGATGGCGGAAATAATTGGAATTAAACACCGAACATCCGCTGCTTTGTTTTTGTGGGGGTTTTTGCGGTTAAAATGCTGGCCTTTGAATCGAGTTGAATCCTTAGCTGTAAGATCTACAGTGTGAATTGATGAGCACAGTCGGAGGGCTCCGCCAATCTCAGAAGCTTGCTTCCTTTCTCGATTCTCAAAATATTAGCAGGGTTGATGAGCAAATGATGATATGATCATTTCACAGATGTTTTGGATTTGAGTACAATATTAAATATATCATAGTATCCGCTTGTAGCTGAATTTGAGAAGGCACCCATTCGATGATAGATACAGTAGTCCATCGGCGGTAATCAGACATTTGAGGCTGATTCTAATCAATGTCAAATCAATACGGAGAGACAGGGAGAACAAATTAACGGACCAATTAGCTGATAAAAAAATCCAAATCTATTATTCATTGTTGGGAGAACAACAGTTTCAGAAGGCATTTATAATCCATGAAAATGGTGTAAGAGGAGTTCATTACATATATGAGATATACTATAAAGTACGTGGCTCAGCTTTGACTGAAATGGTAATACTGTAAAGTACGCGGTTTACACTGTTATGATATTCTGTGAATGCTGCAGACCATCACTGCTGACTGACAAACACTACATTTCCCAGAGGTCCTCTCTGAGAAGAGCAAGGCTCTGCCACTTGCACTCTGAGGAATTGCCCTGTTCTGATCATTAATGTAGTTATGGTTGTTTCCTGGTTTTAAATGTACTTCCCTCATGGGGCAACACATTTTTATGTCTGCTGTTGCTGTTTAGAGCTGCTATGAGTCTGTAGCTTCGATTGTAGGCAAGGTTGAACAAGGGAGTAGGTGAGATTGTGTGTGTGTGTGTGTGTGTGTGTGTGTGTGTGTGTGTCAAAGAGAGTGTGTGATTGAGGATGTGAGAGAGAAAGAGCAAGGGGAAGAGCAAGAGAGAGTGAGAGAGAGAGAGAGCGAGAAAGATAAGAGGAATCAGGCCAGCGAAAGCTGACCACCAGGGCTTGTTAAAAAAAGACATTCCACTGGCGTTCCCACAGGAGGTGCGTTTCTCTCTATCGGCATGTCAGTGTGGTAACAGGAAGCTATCCGAAGAGAGGAGCTATGTATGCAGGAACAAATGCAGGGATAAAAGCACGAGCGGGTTTGTAAGCATAGGATTTTTCTGTCTTTGGGGAGTATGGGTGAGGGTAGGCTCGGGATAATGAAGAGAGAGAATGTTTCTATGCAGGTATGGGTGAGATGTGAAGGGGGTCTGTTTGTAAGGACTGAAGATTCAGACACCAAAAATGGTCGTTAGTACATTAGTAGATAGAGAAGAGTGACTATTTTTAATTGGAAATGTATAATCTTAGTATGAATAGAAAAGAACTTGATAAAACCTCATCGTTTTGGTTTTAAATAAAGGTTGCTTTTTTTGTGGTAATAACCCATGAAGGGCTAGAGTGTGGACACACAGGCGATGCATATTAATCATGTCATTATGAATGATTCACCTTAAGTCAAATGGAAAGAGAAATCCCACTTACATACAGCATCGATTTCTGTTAATGTATATATACTATGTACAGTTGATGTTCGGAGGCTTTCAACAGAATTAATAAAAGAATAAGAAACAAAACCGATCTACCTCTACGCATACTTAACAAGTTTGGAAAAAATTCGGATTAGAAGGCGGAAGGGAGGGGAAGGCGAGCTTTGAAGTTGAAAAGAAAGCACGATTTTTTTGTGTGTCTTGTCTTTTAACTGAAGTCTCTCTCTGAGTAATACTGTTACACAGTGCCTGACAGTTCTTTGATGCCCAGTACAGTAAAGGTCTGTGCTTGTTAGTATTATCACTCTGCATCCTTCTTATTCCCTTCCCGTTAGCCACAATGGACCAACCAGATGATCCAATAAGGGAGCACAGGTCTACTCTAAAACAGAATTCTGTTATAGAATAACTTGTTTTCTGATACAGCTTGTTGTCCGCTGGAAGTGAGTTCTAGGAGGCAAATAACCTCGATGATATTTGCGGATTGTAAAAAGAAAATGAGCATGTTGAATGCTACCCTGAAGTTGTGGCCAATTTTGTCATGTCTTTTATTGATTCTAGACAATAAAAGCAACACAATCTAGAGATACTGTGAAAAATAACTATTCAGATGGTGCTTAGAATGCCCAATGTCTGCATCCTTCATCAGAAAGGAAGAAAAATGCTTGATGTGTGTACATTCCTTATAAAAATAATATTCACTACATAGATCGTGTCTTTATTCAATATAATACCAGTAATACAAATCAAAATTGTGTGGAAATGTCATTTGAAATACAAAGAAAATGACAAATGTATTTATGTTTTAAATGAAGGGATGAAGCCTGGAGCCTATAAAGAGTTATGTTAGTTAGTATACAAGACAGAGTTAGGAAAGCAATTGACCATAAAATGGTCAGTCAGAGTGGAGATAGACAGGCTTAATGTGGCGTGGGAAGGGAAAGCAGGCAGGACCAGGGTTAGTAAGAGAGTGTGTCACTGACTAACCCTCACAAGGCGTAGAGCTAGTAGAGAGATTCAAATGTGAAATACATGGTTGTATGCTTTGAAAGATCAACGGTTTCGTTGAAGTGCAAACCTAGAGGCCTGATCTAGCTATACGGACCATGCATCAGACTCTATTCTCAGCTCAGTAAAACAACTGTGGTATCCTTCCACAGGATAAACTCACAAACAGCACTGTACACATTGACATGTAAAGTAACATTTCAGTTGGAAACATGGAACTTTAAAAAAAAAAAGCACCTTCAATATGTAAAAACATGACAAATCCAAAGTGCACGAAAAAAAACTATTATCGATGACTACACTGTTGGTGGCACTGGAATTGAGACTCAATGAGACTGACCCAGAAATCAATCCACAAGTTCCAAGTTATTTCAGCCACAACAATCTACACCTCAGCATGACTAGTCTCACTAAGAAGGCGGAACATCACACTGCATCGTTTTTCACCTATGGAGACATTATTTTGAGAGAGACAAACTTGTGGTATTGATTCATTTCACTCTGAACTGAATTGAAACGAAACAAGATTGTGTACCGACTGACATGGAGAAAAAAATAATGGGTTACTCTAGGTGAGGCATGTTTTCTGAACGTATCCTAAAGAACTGGGGTATGAGTCACTGGAGTTTGGCTTGGGACTGATAAATTAAGGGTTCAATCAGAAAAGCCTAAAACAGTGATATTTAAAAAATGTAGTATGCTGTTTGTTTTCTATTCATCTTTGTTTTTTCAGTCCTGAGGGAGACATTAGCATAATTAAATCGCAAGCTGACAGTATAACTGCTTTTCCTTGGATGCCCATGATGAGGAAACATTAACAACTACTGGAAGCTAAATAATGACACTAGTACTCCCTCTTAAATATAACATGAAACTCTTCCTGTAATAAGGAACGATAGAACTACTGCCGCGCATATGAAGGAGGAGAGACAAGGGGGGCTACAGTACCTGGCGCAGGTTGCGTGTGACACGGACTTCGTGCCAGGCGTTGTCGTTGAACTTGCCGTTGGCAGGCTCCACCAGGGCCTCAAAGGCCCCGGACCCGAGGTTGATGACCAGCCACACAGCGCCACTCCTCAGGGATAGGTTAACGTAGTCAGCTGACTTCCCGGTGTGGAGCAGGAGTCCGTTCCTCTGCAGCGTGCGGAAGGACAGACTAATCTCGTCCAGGCTGCTCTGGATGGGCGTCCGAGACAGGTCATAGCTGAAAAACTCGTTGCCTTTGTAGGTGGCCACCGACTCCTCTTGTGCTGTGGAGGGGAGATGGAAAGAACGCTGGTGTCATCAACTATAGCTACCACAGTTGTTGTTATCTGGTCTCTTTCATTCATTGTGCTGGTCAGGCTTCTTGAAATGGATCATTCTATACGGTAACTGCAGGTTAATAATACTGTTTTTTTTAAAGTATATTTTCTCCCAATTACGACACAAAAAATGTATGTGAACATATCAAAGAACCACTCACACAAAAATCTAATCATCATCATCATACAACAATATCTGCCAATTTTCCTTACACTTGAAACACTTGAAATGTATGGCCTTAAATTCCCTGAATTTCCTTTGGGGAAAAAAACAGACTAGCTTTTCCATGGAAAATGGAGACTTGTTTAAGATATTAGATATTATAAATGCATCTGACACACATGGCAGCACCATTAGGTCTCTAGGGATATATCTAACAACCCTGCTTTAGCAAATTTGCTCAATGACATACCAGACCACATTCTATCAAGTTATGGTTGGGGGCAATCAGATGCAATTTTGCTCTTCAAATATCCATTAAGTGGTCACTAACTGATCAAATGTAAAACGTTCCTACATGTAGTTTCCCTCCAAACGATCAAGTGGACCATGACATTAATTTGAAGAATTGGGCGAATCCATCAAGCACGATGCCTAGGAATGTCATTTGGAATATAGATGATTTGAGCAGGATTTAATCAAGCAAAAGCCAGCTCTGACCTTGGAGAGTCCAACTCCCAGGTAACACTGAGGCGTGAGGCTGTTCTTCGGCTTCTTCGGCTCTAATGTATGATTCATTCAACAGCTGCTGCTATTTAAAGTAAAGCTGGTCCCATGCATATAAGAGCCCAGTCGAAATTATAAATGTTGCCAGGCAAAGCTGCACCCACATTTAACTACCACATGAAATGCAGAGGAGTGCTGCTCATTTTCTTAAAGTCTCTCTACCACCAAAGAGAATAACGCCTCAAGGTCGACATTCATATAAAACGACGTGGTGCAAATACAAACAGTCTAAGCCAACAATTTATATCTTCTGAACAGCATTCTCTGGCTCTCATCTATCCTCTCACTTGAAACGTTATGGGGGGGAATAGTGCTTCTCTCTCCATCTCCCATCCTGCTTGTCGCCTGCTACGTCTGGTGACCCATTGTGACAAGAGGAATTTAATTAGCACTCCACAGTATCTGAGGAACAGTACCACAGACAACTACGCATGGGTGGCCTGTGCTACAGTTCACCATTCTATTTCACTACTGCCTCCCTCCCTCCCTCGCCCTCCCTCCCTCCTTCCCTTTCAATCCGTCTGTTTGTCTATATCTCCTTCTTCACACTCCTTTCAGGGGATCATGTTTGCATGTTTCACAGGGAAATATATACAGTTGAATTAATGCAGGCCAAGCCGCTGAATCCATTAACTTCACAGAGTAATGAGGCCGTCACAACACGCAGGGACACAAAGCCATGACGAGAGAGAGAGAGAAAGCAAGATAATGGGAAATCTGTAAGAAATTAGATAATTACATCGTCTTATTTTACAAGCACACTGTCATATAGTACAGTACCCGCTTACCAAAGACAGGCGCTGTATGAAGATACACACATAATCCTAATGGAATCTCTCCAGTGCTGCTGTACATTCCACACAGCTTATGCGTCTACGGGTGGCCTTTCACACACTGTGGTCTAACACAGTGTAGAGCTCACGGAATTACAGAGCAGAAATGTCTATCAACAAACACAGAACATCAAATATATTATCCAGTTCTGAGTGCACTGATCTCATCAAATACATGAGCAGAGACTCTCCTCCTCCATCCCACTCCTGTTTGTACGCGGCAAAGGAATCCCTTGAGACTGAACTCCTTGCCCTCATAAACCGATTTGTGAACGAGCCTACGATACAGAAGCTCATTCAAGACAGTTCACGTCAGGTCAAGTCAGTCTGTTCGTTCCCCAAAACTACCATGGCACAAACAGCAAATAAACTGCTTATATTGATGATATTGTATTACCATGATAATCCACTGTACTGTGCAATTGTGGCCCCTCTTCTGCTCTCTCCAGCCCTCCAGCATGTGTGGAAGCTAGTGGCCCAACAGATTTGTCTCTGTGCAGTGTCTCCGTCAGGGCTTGGGCCTGATATAATGTGACTGGTCCCTAAAGTGCATGCATTGGATGACAGACACAGCTGCGTTCCTCTGAGACAGCTCTCACATCCCCATCTGGGGGGGAGCTGACTGGAATCTCACATGACAACAGGGAGGGAGGGCATACAGAAGCACAGACAACACAGAGAAAATTCTTAAATAGAGGGAGGAAAATAGTAATTTGTTTTCACATATTGCCGGAGGCTAGGGAATGGTGCATCTCAATAGCGTCAATCATCTCTACAAACCTCCTCATAGTATTTGTTTATGAGAGGCAGCCTAGAAGCTGGGTAAGGTAGTAAAACCTGCTCTGGCATCTCTACATTTAGCTGGATGCCATGACAGCCAAATAAATAGCTAGAGGACTGATGATATCTCCAGGTGTATATTTTCTGTCTTAACTTTTTAGATCCCATAGCGGGCCGTCGACTGCCTGTCTTTAAATAACTATAGCGGCCGCGGACCACAGGAGGCTGGTGGCGCCTTCATTGGGGAGGACGTGCTCGTGGTAATGGCTTGAGCGGAATGGGTGGAATGGTATCAAATACCTCAAACACCTGGTTGGATGCCATTCCACTCGCTCCGTTCCAGCCATTATTATGAGCCGTCCTCCCCTCAGCAGCCTCCACCGCCGCGAACGGACTTTTTTCGTGTCTGTCTCGATATCGCAAAATTCACTTGGTAACAACCCCGTTGTCTTATTCGCGTGGCTGTTGTCATCAACCAGAAACCCGGAAACAGGGTATGCTGTCATGTGGAGCATACCCTGTATGGAGTTAAAAAGTAAGAAAGATCCTATGGTCCTATCTGAGATATATGAGAAATATCTTATCCTGTAATTATTATTTTGTTTTCTTTTCAACGTTTGTATCACTTCATTACTCGTCTCCACAACTTTTCACTTTGGAAGAAGCTGTATCTATGTTGGTTGACGATGCGGATTCGGACATGTCCTTGCACTTTGAGAAGCGATAACGTCAAGGTGAGTGAAATGAGTAAACAGCAGATATATATACGTTTGGTGTTGTCGATATTTGACGCTGTAAACTTGGGTAATACCTTTCAGATGAGCAAATCCTGTCATGTCAAGATAAGTTGGTTGGTACAGGCGAGCACATCAGAGGTGGAGCTCAAATGATTGCTCTCTGTCTCATGGAAATAGCTGCAGTGTTTAGCTGCATATTGTCAGCTAACTAGTGTCACACTGGTATAAAGGATTTTGAAGACAGGCGCAGGCGATACACAATAGGGGGTTTTAATACACCCAAAACAAACACGTATACAAAAACACTGGGCTGTAACCAAACAAAAGAGCGAGAGTAAACCTCACTGAACGACACGGGACAATACCCGTAATACACAATATATATATATATATATATATATATATATATATATATATATATATATATATATATATATATATATATATATATATATATATATATATATATATATATATATATATATATATATATATACACTGCTCGAAAAAATAAAGGGAACACTTAAACAACACAATGTAACTCCAAGTCAATCACACTTCTGTGAAGTCAAACTGTCCACTTAGGAAGCAACACTGATTGACAATAAATTTCACATGCTGTTGTGCAAATGGAATAGACAAAAGGTGGAAATTATAGGCAATTAGCAAGACACCCCCAAAAAAGGAGTGATTCTGCAGGTGGTGACCACAGACCACTTCTCATTTCCTATGCTTCCTGGCTGATGTTTTGGTCACTTTTGAATGCTGGCGGTGCTCTCACTCTAGTGGTAGCATGAGACGGAGTCTACAACCCACACAAGTGGCTCAGGTAGTGCAGTTCATCCAGGATGGCACATCAATGCGAGCTGTGGCAAAAAGGTTTGCTGTGTCTGTCAGCGTAGTGTCCAGAGCATGGAGGCGCTACCAGGAGACAGGCCAGTACATCAGGAGACGTGGAGGAGGCTGTAGGAGGGCAACAACCCAGCAGCAGGACCGCTACCTCCGCCTTTGTGCAAGGAGGTGCACTGCCAGCGCCCTGCAAAATGACCTCCAGCAGGCCACAAATGTGCATGACTGAAGTCTTGGGATGTTGCTTTAATATATCCATATAATTTTCCTCCCTCATGATGCCATCTATTTTGTGAAGTGCACCAGTCCCTCCTGCAGCAAAGCACCCGCACAACATGGTGCTGCCACCCCCGTGCTTCACGGTTGGGATGGTGTTCTTCGGCTTGCAAGCATCCCCCTTTTTGCTCCAAACATAACGATGGTCATTATGGCCAAATAGTTCTATTTTTGTTTCATCAGACCAGAGGACATTTCTCCAAAAACTACGATCTTTGTCCGCATGTGCAGTTGCAAACCATAGTCTGGCTTTTTTAATGGCGGTTTTGGAGCAGTGGCTTCTTCCTTAATGAGAGACTTTTCAGGTTATGTCGATATAGAACTCGTTTAACTGTGGATATAGATACTTTTGTACCTGTTTCCTCCAGCATCTTCACAAGGTCCTTTGCTGTTGTTCTGGGATTGATTTGCACTTTTCGCACCAAAGTACGTTCATCTCTAGGAGACAGAACGCATCTCCTTCCCGAGCGGTATGATGGCTGCGTGGTCCCATGGTGTTTATACTTGCGTACTATGGTTTGTACAGATGAACGTGATACCTTCAGGTGTTTGGAAATTGCTCCCAAGGATGAACCAGACTTGTGGAGGTCTACAATTTTTTTCCTGAGGTCTTGGCTGATTTATTTAGATTTTCCCATGATGTCAATCAAAGAGGCACTGAGTTTGAAGGTAGGCCTTGAAATACATCCACAGGTACACCTCCAATTGACTCAAATGATGTCCATTAGCCTATCAGAAGCTTCTAAAGCCATGACATCATTTTCAGGAATTTTCCAAGCTGTTTAAAGGCACAGTCAACTTAGTGTATGTAAACTTCTGACCCACTGGAATTGTGATACCATGAATTATAAGTGAAATAATCTGTCTGTAAACAATTGTTGGAAAAATGACTTGTGTCAGGTACAAAGTAGATGTCCTAACCGACTTGCCAAAACTATAGTTTGTTAATAAGACATTTGTGGAGTGCTTGAAAAACGAGTTTTAATGTGTAATCAGACAAGACAGTCCGGGGTTGATGATAATGAATCCCGTTCAGTGAAGCCTTGAAAGCCGGTGACGTAGACCTCCAGAACTGGTGAACAGAATGAGCATCAGTACAACTAATATGGTTGTTTTGTCTTGTTTCTCCTGGTTTAATTCATATGGAAACAGCCCAAGCTGCTTGCTGTAGCTAACTAGCAAGCCAGGCAAGAAAAGTTGTGTGTAGCTGTACATTTGAGCTGAGCTCACGAAGCGTCAACCTCAGCTGTCACATTTACTAGCTATCCATAAAGACAACTAGCTAACTAGCCACCGAAATGAAGGCTAGAGTAATTCGTGTTTATCTGTTTGGCTTAGGTTATGGTTTGTCATGTTTGGTAGGTGCAGATATTGATAGGTTATACATTGCCTCGTTTTCCTATTATTTGACAGCTTAGCTGTCGTGTTAGGTTAGATGCCCACGCAGTAGAGTTGATATGATGAGTTGGATATTTGTTTACATAGCCAGCTAACAAGTTGCTTGTTTTGTCCTGTTTCTACCGGTGCCATTCATTTGGAAACTGTCCCAGATTCGTAACTAATCAGCTAACATTGGCACACTCTGTAGTTAGTCTGTCAGGCAAGAAAGCAAGAGGTGATTGGAGGAGAGAGCGAGTGAGTGTGTGCGGAATGGGAGGCGTGCAACTGTATCACACAATTTATCATGGAAACCCGTTATTAGGAAGAGAGTATGTGTGTGTTCGAGAAAAAGAAAGAGAGGAAGGAAGAGAGAGACAGTGTGAGAGGGAGAGAGGGAGATTATGTTCCTGACTACAATTGTATCATTTTGCTGCTCAACTCCCTCTGTTACTCTGTTCCTCTAAGTCAGTGAAAATAAAGAAACTGATGTGGAGAGTCAGGGCTCAGCAGCAAAAGGCAGGGAGGACGAGGAGTTAGAGATGATGTGGAGCGAGGGGACAGTGGAGGGAGAGTGGAAGAGGAGAATGAAGGAGGCGAGTGGAGCGAGAGAGGAAGAGGAGAGTGAAGAGGAGGGAGAGGAGCGTGGAGGGAGAGGGACATCGAGAGGAGGAGGAAAAGGGAGAGGAAGAGGGAGATGAGGAGGAAGCAGAGGAAAAATTAGAGCACACCCGAGAGGGGAGCCTACATTTCCATGGAGTGTGTCTGCCACAAGTCCCTCCATTCACCCTTGTACCATACAGCCTGGGCCTAAAGCGGCAGTGGCAGGGGTTGTGGAGTGGTTTTTAACTTGGCAGGAACGTATATCAGTTCCAGATCTTGTAATGGATTACAACAAGAAATTGGTGGGGTTGACCATCTTGACCAACTGAGGAGCTATTACAATGTTGGACGCACAGGCAGAAAATGGTGGAAGTATGTGTTTTGGGGATCCTCAACATTGCCATCATAAATGTGTACATTGTGCGGGGGACCATACAAAGGCCCCTTCCCAGGAACCGCAGGCGGTGGTCCCTGAAGGCCTTCACAATGCAGCTTCTGCATTCACTTTGTGATATGGCTACAGTGGCAGGAAGATGGGGGTGTGGCACCAGGGTGTGTGGAACGAGTTGTAACTAATTTGACAGCAGGTGAATTCTGAAGGATGCAAGAGTGTGTGGTGTGCATCTGGAGTGGAAGCAGGGCAAAGAGTGTGTGGTGCATCTGGAGTGGAAATAGGGCAAAGAGTGTGTGGTGCATCTGGAGTGGAAGCAGGGCAAAGAGTGTGTGGTGCATCTGGAGTGGAAATAGGGCAAAGAGTGTGTGGTGCATCTGGAGTGGAAGCAGGGCAAAGAGTGTGTGGTGCATCTGGAGTGGAAGCAGGGCAAAGAGTGTGTGGTGCATCTGGAGTGGAAGCAGGGCAAAGAGTGTGTGGTGTGCATCTGGAGTGGAAGCAGGGCAAAGAGTGTGTGGTGCATCTGGAGTGGAAGCAGGGCAAAGAGTGTGTGGTGCATCTGGAGTGGAAGCAGGGCAAAGAGTGTGTGGTGCATCTGGAGTGGAAGCAGGGCAAAGAGTGTGTGGTGCATCTGGAGTGGAAGCAGGGCAAAGAGTGTGTGGTGCATCTGGAGTGGAAGCAGGGCAAAGAGTGTGTGGTGCATCTGGAGTGGAAGCAGGGCAAAGAGTGTGTGGTGCATCTGGAGTGGAAGCAGGGCAAAGAGTGTGTGGTGCATCTGGAGTGGAAGCAGGGCAAAGAGTGTGTGGTGCATCTGGAGTGGAAGCAGGGCAAAGAGTGTGTGGTGCATCTGGAGTGGAAGCAGGGCAAAGAGTGTGTGGTGCATCTGGAGTGGAAGCAGGGCAAAGAGTGTGTGGTGCATCTGGAGTGGAAGCAGGGCAAAGAGTGTGTGGTGCATCTGGCGTGGAAGCAGGGCAAAGAGTGTGTGGTGCATCTGGCGTGGAAGCAGGGCAAAGAGTGTGTGGTACATCTGGAGTGGAAGCAGGGCAAAGAGTGTGTGGTACATCTGGAGTGGAAGCAGGGCAAAGAGTGTGTGGTGCATCTGGAGTGGAAGCAGGGCAAAGAGTGTGTGGTGCATCTGGAGTGGAAGCAGGGCAAAGAGTGTGTGGTGCATCTGGAGTGGAAATAGGGCAAAGAGTGTGTGGTGCATCTGGAGTGGAAGCAGGGCAAAGAGTGTGTGGTGCATCTGGAGTGGAAGCAGGGCAAAGAGTGTGTGGTACATCTGGAGTGGCAGCAGAGCAAAGAGTGTGTGGTGCATCTGGAGTGGAAGCAGGGCAAAGAGTGTGTGGTGCATCTGGAGTGGAAATAGGGCAAAGAGTGTTTGGTGCATCTGGAGTGGAAGCAGGGCAAAGAGTGTGTGGTACATCTGGAGTGGAAGCAGGGCAAAGAGTGTGTGGTACATCTGGAGTGGAAGCAGGGCAAAGAGTGTGTGGTGCATCTGGAGTGGAAATAGGGCAAAGAGTGTGTGGTGCATCTGGAGTGGAAATAGGGCAAAGAGTGTTTGGTGCATCTGGAGTGGAAGCAGGGCAAAGAGTGTGTGGTACATCTGGAGTGGAAGCAGGGCAAAGAGTGTGTGGTACATCTGGAGTGGAAGCAGGGCAAAGAGTGTGTGGTGCATCTGGAGTGGAAATAGGGCAAAGAGTGTGTGGTGCATCTGGAGTGGAAGCAGGGCAAAGAGTGTGTGGTGCATCTGGAGTGGAAGCAGGGCAAAGAGTGTGTGGTGCATCTGGAGTGGAAGCAGGGCAAAGAGTGTGTGGTGCATCTGGAGTGGAAGCAGGGCAAAGAGTGTGTGGTGCATCTGGAGTGGAAGCAGGGCAAAGAGTGTGTGGTGCATCTGGAGTGGAAGCAGGGCAAAGAGTGTGTGGTGCATCTGGAGTGGAAGCAGGGCAAAGAGTGTGTGGTGCATCTGGAGTGGAAGCAGGGCAAAGAGTGTGTGGTACATCTGGAGTGGAAGCAGGGCAAAGAGTGTGTGGTGCATCTGGAGTGGAAGCAGGGCAAAGAGTGTGTGGTACATCTGGAGTGGAAGCAGGGCAAAGAGTGTGTGGTACATCTGGAGTGGAAGCAGGGCAAAGAGTGTGTGGTACATCTGGAGTGGAAGCAGGGCAAAGAGTGTGTGGTGCATCTGGAGTGGAAGCAGGGCAAAGAGTGTGTGGTACATCTGGAGTGGAAGCAGGGCAAAGAGTGTGTGGTGCATCTGGAGTGGAAGCAGGGCAAAGAGTGTGTGGTGCATCTGGAGTGGAAGCAGGGCAAAGAGTGTGTGGTGCATCTGGAGTGGAAGCGGGGCAAAGAGTGGGACACAGTTGTTGTGTTTTGTATCTTCTCTCTTTATCTGTCTCTATCTAATACTTGTTGCATTCACTGAATTGTTGTCAAGGTAGGCTACTATTTCAACATTTTGCGTAAGGCCTCGTCTGTACTAAATGTTATTGAGAGCAGTTATCTACATTTGAAATAGTCTCTGAATAGTTGTTTGCGTGTTTATATTGTTACAGAAGTAAGAATCGTTGTCAATAGAATAGCCTACTTTGTGTGGGTTTTGAAATACTTTCTGAATATTGACCTCGGGTCACATTTTGGATAATATTTATAAGCGTAATATATTATACTTTTTACATTTTGAGTGAGTAATTTAGTCAAATTTACTACAATTTAAATACTCAAGTTTTGTTTTTTTGTGTGTTAATCGTTATTTGATAGTGAGTGTCTTTACACAATGTGTCACGGCTGTTGAAGGAAGTGGTCCAAGGTGCAGCGAGGTTAGCGTACATTTTCTTTTATTATAAAAAAATGACGCCAACAAAACAACAAACGAGAAAACAACCGTGAAGCTAAAGGCAATAGTGCCAACAAACAAAGACAACTTCCCACTAAGACAGGTGGAAAAAAGGGCTACCTAAGTATGGTCAGGGCGTAACACAATGGAAGACAAAATTAGTGTTATTCCTATTGACATGAATGTGGTGTCATATTAAAATGAAGTTGTGCTCTTTAAAAATAAGTTAACTTGTAATTGTCATTTGTTCTTAGCTTTTAAGGTATGTCTGTTTGAAATGTGTGAGAAAATGAGCTTTAACTTCAAAATTCTCAGAAAATCTCCATCAGTATTCTAGAATTCTTTTGGGGTCTAAAGGGTTCATCTGTTGTTCTGCCAACTTGTTCTACAGAGTTATTCGAGAAAGGAAAGAGAGGAAGGCTCTACACCACTCTCTCACTTAAGTATCATACCTAGTTATTTTCAGATTCTCATTTTGCTCTTTTCTAGCTTTGTCAACTATAAATGTATTTTCCCTACTTGTTCACTCCTCTCCCTGTACACTTTACAGACTTAACACCCCTTGGCTGCAACCCTCCTACTGTGGTGTACCCTGCCCGCACAACCCATGTTGAATTCCTAATCACCTGCAGCGTTTGGAACTAACAATCTGTGGTCAAGAATGCCGAGTTCATCTCAGCCTATGCTGCCCTTCAGTCACTAGACGTTTTGGCCCCGTCGGAGACTTGGATCACCCCAGAGAACACTGCTTCTCCAACTGCTCTCCTTTCATGTGTTCTCTCATAGTCTGAGAGCATCTGGTCGTCGCAGTGGTGGCACAGGGCTACTTATTTCTCCTAAGTGGAGATTTTCTCTTTTCTCACCTGTCCATTTCCTCATTTGAATTCCATGCTGTCACTGTCACTTGTCCACTCAAGCTTAACATTGTTGTCATCCATCGCCCACCAGGTGCCCTTAGAGAGTTCCTCACTGAGGTTGACATCTTGATAAGCTCTTTTCCTGACGATGGCTCACCGCTCTTCGTTCTGGGTGACTTCAACCTCCCGACGTCTGCCTTCATTTCTTTCTTTCCCTCCTTGCCTCTTTTGACCTCACCCTTTCACAGTCCTCTCCCACTCACAAGGCAGGCAATAAGCTTGACCTCATATTTACTAAAGGCTGTTTGCCTACAAATCTCACTGCAAACCCCCTCCAGGTCTCTGATCACTACTTTGTTCCTTTTCTGCTCTCTTTCTCCCACTACTCTTTCCTCTTCTATCCTATCATCTCTCGCTTCTGCTAAAACCTTTGCCCTCCTGTCTCCTTCACCTCCCTTTCCGCAGCCTATGACTCTCACTGTCCCCTTTCCTCCCGGCCGGCTTGTCCCTCCCCTCCTGCTATGTGGCGGAGGGGCTAAAAGGCAGATGAGCAAAATTGGAGGAAAACTAAACTTCCGGAGGACCTATCATCCTTTCACTCCCTCCTCTCTACCTTCTCTCCCTCTGTATTCACTGCTAAAGCCATTTTCGATCATGCAGAATTCCAAGCTTCCGTCTCTAAACCTAAACTCTAAACTCTTTCCCACCTTCTCCTTCCTCCTTAATCCTCAACCCCCTCTCTCTCTGTGGATGACTTTGTCAACCACTTTGAAAAGAAGGTGGACAACATCCGCTCCTCATTGACTCAGCCTATTGGGTCCACTGGTCCCACTCACACGGAGCGCCTCGACCTCTTTCTCCCCTCTATCTCCATGCTACTAGATCCGGGAGCCGGACAACCTATCCACTCAACCCCATCCCCTCCTCCCTTCTCCAGACCATCTCTGGAAACCTTCTCCGATTCCTCACTTCCTTCATGAACTCATCACTGACCACTGGCTGCGTCAAATCCAACTTCATAATGGCCCAGAGTTACCTCTGCTGCAGAGGATAAGTTCATTAGAGTTACCAGCCTCAGAAAATGCAGCCCTAATAAATGCTTCATAGAGTTCAAGTAACAGACATATCTTATCATCAACTGTTCAGACACTGTGTGAATCAGGCATTCATGGCCCATTCCTGCAAAGAAACCACTACTGAAGGACACCAAAAAGAAGAAGAGACTTGCTTGGGCCAAGAAACACAAGCAATGGACATTAGACTGGTGGAAATCTGTCCTTTGTCTGGAGTCCAAATCGGAGATTTTTGGTTCCAACCGCCGTGTCTTTGCGAGACGTGGTGTGGGTGAACGGATGATCTCCATATGTGTATTTCCCACCGTAAAGCATGGAGGAGGAGGTGTTATGGTATGGGGGTGCATTCCTGGTGACACTGTCTGTGATTTATTTAGAATTCAAGGCACACTTAACCAGTATGGCTACCACAGCATTCTGCAGCGATATGCCATCCCATCAGGTGTGGGCTTAGTGGGACTATCATTTGTTGTTCAACAGGACAATGACCCAACACACCTCCAGGCTGTGTAAGGGCAATTTTACCAAGAAGGAGAGTGAAGGACTGTTGCATCACATGACCTGGCCTCCACAATCACCCAACCTCAACCAAAGTGAGATGGTTTGGGACGAGTCGAACCACAGAGTAAAGGAAAAGCAGTCAACAAGTGCTCAGCATATGTGGAAACTCTTTCAAGTCTGTAGGAAAAGCATTCCAGGTGAAGCTGGTTGAGAGAATGCCAAGTGTGTGCAAAGCTGGTATCAAGACAAAGGGTGGCTATTTGAAGATTCTCAAATATAAATTATATTTAGATTTTTTTAACACTTTTTTGGTTACTACATGATTTCATATGTGTTATTCATAGTTTTGATGTCTTCACTATTATTCTACAATGTAGAAAATAGTCCAAATAAAGAAAACCCTTGAATGAGTAGTTGTTCTATAACTTTTGACAGGTAGTATATGTAGTTCTGTCCTTGAGCTGTTCTTGTCTATTAATGTTCTGTATTAAGTCATGTTTTGTGTGAACCCCAGGAAGAGTAGCGGCTGCTTTTGCAACAGCTAATGGGGATAATAAAATACCAAATACCAAAATTCTCTGCAAACCAAGTCACTCGACTCCATCGTATCCTCACTTGGTCTCTCCTATCATTGCTATGTGAATGACACTCAACTACTTTTCTCCTTCGCCCTTCTGACACCCAGGTGGCGACACGCATCTCAGTGTGCCTGGCGGATATCTCAGGTTGGATGTCGGCCCAGCATCTTAAACTCAATCTCGACAAGATGGAGCTGGTCTTCCTTCCTGGGAAGGCCTACCCACTCAAAGACCTCTCCATCACAGTTGACAACTCCACGGTGTACCCCCCCCCCCCCCCCCCCCCAGAGTGCAAAGACCCTTGGCGTGACCCTGGACAACATGCTGTCGTTCTCTGCAAACACCAAAGCAGGACTTGCAGGTTCATACTCTACCACATTTGTAGAGTAAGACACGTACCTCACGCAGGTCCTAATCCAGGCACTTGTCATCTCCCGTCTGGACTACTGCAACTTGTTGTTGGCTGGGCTCCCCGCTTGTGCCATCAAATCCCTGCAATTTATCCTGATTGCTGCAGCCCGCCATGCCACCCCGCTCCTCTACACACTCGACTAGCTTCCAGTCGAAGCTCGCATCCACCACAAGACCATGGCACTTACCTACAGAGCAGCAAGAGGAACTGCCCCTACCTTCAGGCAATACTCAAACCCTACACCCCAACTTTACTACTCTATTCTCCCATCTCCGGTCTAAAGCTTTTCTCTGTCCTGGCACCCCAATGGTGGAACCAGCTTCCCCAGGAAACTAGGACAGCAGAGTCCCTGCCCATCTTGAAACCCTACCTCTTCAAAGAGTATTTTAAATAAACCCACAGTTTATTCTGGTGGATTAAACTGAAATTGCATCCAACTTTCTATGGCTTGTTTTAAAAATAGCAATATTTTGGAGATTATTTCATTTTCATATAACCGAAAGTGAGAGATTGCAATCGGAATAAAGGGAAAAAGGCCATTCTTGAATATGGAGAGGGACATTTTACTAATCTGCTAGAGAACCAGTTCGGATTTAAGTATTACTTTTGTATGATTGAAGCCTTTAGTGAGAGGTCTAATGCTTTAATATTTAATAATTTCATATTCATTATATTAATAGGCGCGTTTAATGCTGTTCCAAATTAAATGGAATATTTTTTACTCATATAATTTAAATAAGTTGCTAGGTTTAGGAAAGGCCATAAGCAAATAGATAAACTGGGACATGACTAAAGAGTTAATCACGGTGATTTTTCCACAAATAGACAGGTATTTTCCTTTCTATGGTAGTAAGATCTTATCTATTTTTGCTAAATTTCTATTAACTTTTATTGTAGTGAAATTATATATTTCGGGATATGAATACAGAGTACATGTGTGTCTACTTCACAGTCAGACCATTTTATTGGTAAACTACACAGTAATGTAAAAGTAGAAATTTTTTGTGATCCAATATGTAATATACTGTAATACAGAGAGGTAAAAAATTTATATACAGTTGAAGTCGGGTTGAACAACTTAGGTTGAAGTCATTAAAACTCGTTTTTCAACCACTCCACAAATTTCTTATTAACAAACTATAGTTTTGGCAAGTCAGTTAGGACATCTACTTTGTGCATGATAAGTAATTTTTCCAACAATTGTTTACAGATTATTTGCCTTATAATTCACGGTATCACATTTCCAGTGGGTCAGAAGTTAACATACACTAACTTGACTGTGCCTTTAAACAGCTTTGAAAATTCCAGAAAATTGTCATGGCTTTAGAAGCTTCTGATAGGCTAATTGACATCATTTGAGTCAATTGGAGGTGTACCTGTGGATGTATTTCAAGGCTTACTTTCAAACTCAGTGCCTCTTTGCTTGACATCATGGGAAAATCAAAAGAAATCAGCCAAGACCTCAGAAAAAAATGTGTAGACCTCCACAAGTCTGGATCATCCTTGGGAGCAATTTCCAAACACCTGAAGGTACCACGTTCATCTGTACAAACAATAGTACGCAAGTATAAACACCATGGGACCACGCAGCCGTCATATTGCTCGGGAAGGAGACGCGTTCGGTCTCGTAGAGATGAGCGTACTTTGGTGTGAAAATCCCAGAACAACAGCAAAGGATCTTGTGAAGATACTGGAGGAAACAGGTACAAAAGTATCTATATCCACAGTAAAACGAGTTGTATATCGACATAACCTGAAAGGCCGCTCAGCAAGGAAGAAGCCACTGCTCCAAAACAGCCATAAAAAAGCCAGACTACGCTTTGTAACTGCACATGGGGACAAAGATCGTACTTTTTGGTCACATCTGGTCTGATGTAACAAAAATAGAACTATTTGGCCATAATGACCATCATAATGTTTGGAGGAAAAAGGGAGAGGCTTGCAAGCCGAAGAACACCATCCCAACGGTGAAGCACAGGGGTGGCAGCATCATGTTGTGGGGGTGCTTTGCTGCAAGAGGGACAGGTGCACTTCACAAAATAGATGGCATCATGAGGATGTAAAATTATATGGATATATTGAAGCAACATCTCAAGACATCAGTCAGGAAGTTCAAGCTTGGTCGCAAATGGGTCTTCCAAATGGACAATGACCCCAAGCATTCTTCCAAAGTTGTGGCAAAATGGCTTAAGGACAACAAAGTCAAGGTATTGGAGTGGCCATCACAAAGCCCTGACCTCAATTCTATTGAACATTTGTGGGCAGAACTGAAAAAGTGTGTGCGAGCAAGGAGGCCTACAAACCAGTTACACCAGCTTTGTCAAGAGGAATGGGCCAAAATGCACCCAACTTATTGTGGGAAGCTTGTGGAAGGCTACCTGAAACGTTTGATCCAAGTTAAACAATTTAAAGACAATGCTACCAAATACTAATTGAGTGTATGTAAACTTCTGACCCACTGGGAATGTGATGAAAGAAATTAAACATCTCTACTATTATTCTGACATTTCACATTCTTAAAATAAAGTGGTGATCCTAACTGACCTAAAACAGGTAATTTTTACTAAGATTAAAGGTCAGGGATTGTGAAAAACTGACTTTTCTGTAGATCCTCTATGAGGCTGTGGAGGTATCCAAATTGTGGATTTAAAGAAAACATGAATCGTCAGCGTACAATGACAACTTTGTTTATAAGCCCTGGATTTCTAACCCCTTGATCTTATTGTTGGATCTGATTTAAATAGCATTTCGATGGCCGTAAGAAATAGATATGCCGATAGCGGACACGTCTGTTTTTACTCCTCTTGACAGTTTCATACTTTCTTAGAATAAGCCATTGTTTACTATTTTACACCTACACAACTTTAACCCATTGTATAAGATATATATCAAATGATATATACATTCCAGTCGTACTTTATCAAAAGGTCAAAAGGTCACTTTATTCATAGTCATCTATGAATACCAGGCCTGGATTCCCAGATGTGTCATAGTGTTCTATTGTACCTATATTATCTCCAATGTATCGTCCATGTAAAAAAACAAACAGTCTGATTAGGATGAAAAATACCTTTTAAATTCTATACGCTATGCATTTTGCTAGAATTTTTGCCTCGAGTTTGGCAGTGGTCTAATGCACTGCATCGTGCTTGAGGTGTCACTACAGACCCGGGTTCGATCCTGGCTGTATCACAACTGGCCGTGATCAGGAGTCCCATAGGTCGGCGCACAATTGGCACAGCGTTGTCCGGGTTAGTGGAAGGTTTGGGGGGGGGGGGGGCTTTACAAATAGGCCATCATTGTAAAGAAGAATTTGTCCTTAACTGACTTGCCTAGTTAAATAAACGTTAAATACAAATGAATAAATAAGCAACAATGAAGTAAGGGGCCTCCAATGTTTTTAATGGACTGGATCTTTATATTTACCACTTGGGTCCTGTTCCAGTAATAATGAAACCAGACCTTCTTGTTGAGTATCTGAAAATCTACCATTTTTATAAGTGGTTAAAAAATACTAATAACAGTCTTTTTAGTACATAAAAAATAAGGTTTGGTATACCTCAACTGGTATACCATCCAGCCCTGGAGTTACCGGACTTAAAGGATTTAATTGCATCAAGAAGTTCCTCCTCTGTAATTTGCCTTCACATGAGTCTTTCTGGACAGCTGGTCATTTTACAATTTTAATAGAAAAAAATAATCCTGTTCGTGGAGATGGAGACCGAAACGAAAGTATCGACTTCTTTTTCAAAATATTGTTTGGTGAATCATGGGTTACTGCCATGTGTAACAAGTTTCAGTCAATTATTTTTGGTAGCATTTCTATGCTGAAGATTAAAAAATAATTTGGTACATTTTCCCCTCATATTCCATCCAGCTCGCTTTATCTTTTATAATATATTATACTTGATCTTTCTTGAATAATTGCCTCCATTTCTTTTTCCTCTAATACAGGTATTCCTAAACTGGTGTACCCCCAGGGGTACGCACAACGCCATCGGGGGTACACCACATTTTCAAACAGTTCATTTATATTTTTCAACGGGGCTATAGATTTGGGTGAAGTTTTTCTCTCGCCTGAGTAGCCTCGTTTCACTGACACAAATGAAATGTAACCATCTAGTGTTCAGCGAAATAACAACACAATGTCAAATACAGGTAGTCTAGTCAAATAATTAACATCCAATCACATTAACCGTTACTCTCTCGTGGGAATTCCACTAACGGTCCGTATGTAGCCAAACGTAGCTGCTGCTCATGTTGGTATCTGTACTGATGGCGCAAAATCCATGACAGGGAGACATAGTGAGTGGTAACGCACGTCCAAGCAGTTGCTCCCGACGCCACTTGTGTACACTGCAGCATCCACCGAGAGGCTCTTGCTGCCAAGGGAATGCCTGACAGCTTGAAAGACGTTTTGGACACTACAGTGAAAATGGTTAACGTTGTTAAAGCAAGGCCTCTGAACTCTCTTGTATTTTCTGCACTCTCTTGTATTTTCTGCACTATGCAATGATATGGGCAGTGACTATATAACGCTTTTACAACATACAGAAGTGCGCTGCTTATCAAGGGGCAAAGTATTGACACGTATTTTTGAATTGAGAGATGAGCTTAAAGTTATCTTTACTGACCATAATTTTCACTTGTCTGACCGCTTGCATGATGACGAGTTTCTCACACGACTGGCCTATCTGGGTGATGTTTTTTCTTGCCTGAATGATCTGAATCTAGGATTACAGGGACACTCTGCAACTATATTCAATGTGCGGGACAAAATTGAGGCTATGATTAAGAAGTTGGAGCTCTTCTCTGTCTGCATTAACAAGGACAACACACAGGTCTTTCCATCATCGTATGATTTTCTGTGTGTCAAATGTGATATGGCGAAACACCTAAGTGAGTTGGGTGCGCAATTACAAAGGTACTTTCCAAAATCGGATGACACAAACAACTGGATTTGTTATCCCTTTCATGCCCTGCCTCCAGTCCACTTACCGATATCTGAACAAGAGAGCCTCATCGAAATTGCAACAAGCGGTTCTGTGAAAATGTAATTTAATCAGAAGCCACTGCCAGATTTCTGGATTGGGCTGCGCTCAGAGTATCCTGCTTTGGCAAATTGCGCTGTTAAGACATTGATGCCCTTTGCAACCACATACCTATGTGAGAGTGGATTCTCGGCCCTCACTAGCATGAAAACCAAATACAGGCACAGACTGTGTGTGGAAAATGATTTAAGACAGACTCTCTCCAATACAACCCAACATTGTGCATCCTTTCAAGCACATCCTTCTCATTAACCTTTGGTGAGTTATTCACAATGTTTGATTAACAAATAAAGTTTTATATGTAAGATGGTTAAATAAAGCGCAAAAATATTGATTTATTATATTATTATTTGTGCCCTGGTCCTATGAGACCTCTTTGTCACTACCCATGAGCCGGGAGGTGACAAAAACACACACTCATTCTTATGTTTAATAAGTGTATCGTATAGTGTGTGTGTGGCAGGCTTACGATGATGGCAAAAAAACAACATTTGAGAGTGCGCTGATCCTAGTGCTAGAGGGGGTACCCAGCTGGAGGTTGAATGTTTGAAGGGGAACGGGACTATAAAAAGTTTGGGAACCACTGCTCTAATGTATGTCTAACTTTGCTGATATCTATTTTTCCCCCAATAAAGTAGCTATGTGGTTGTCCCACCTAGCTAACTTAAGATGAATGCACTAACTGTAAGTTTCTCTAGATAGGCGTGTCTGCTAAGTGACAAAAATGTCAAATGGAATAAAGACTGTCACATACACCTGGTGGAAAAGGGTAGTTGCAGGATAGAGGTCATACGTCTAATTGACACACTATAATGGGAAAAGAGCTACAGGAGAGTTCCATTGACTTCCATTGACTGTCCGTCTCAAGGGAACAGCTGTGCTTTCCTCATTCAGAGTTCCATTCTACCTTCTCATCCCATGATGACGTACACCATTAAATGGAAGGCATTAATGTTTTGACCTCAAATTCTAGTATGACCTTTCATATTGCAACATTGACAATGGTGAGAAAAAAAAAGTCAAACACAAGGACTTCTATATCTTCCTTAGCTCTAAAAGTACATTTGTCAACAGTACTATATTTTACTTCTAAGTTCTAACTTTGCAGTAAACAATATGAAAAATGATTCTTCAAAAGAACGCATACTGTATCTTGCTTTCTATCTATGCATCTACTGGAGGCACGCCTACCTAATTTATTACATCCACATGGGAGTGAACCTCAGGGTCTCCTGAACCCCACAGTGAGGACGTCTCATTGTGCTGATATTAGATTCCATCCCCACCATCTGTTCCGACTGTGACTTTCACCACTTGGGGAAAAAAAAGACACACTTCAACAATGACGGAGTTGAGCAGAGCCTGAAAAATGTACCCTACACAAATGCACTCATAGGTCAAATGATCACTTTCAGCCCACACAAACACATATAGCAGCTGAATCGCACCAACATGTTGGCGCTTATCCTTTTGTACAATGGTGTTAGAAGAAAAATGCTGTAGGAGATGAAATGGTGGAGTAGGAGAAGTCTTTGCAGGCTCTCTCGGGGTTTGAGTTAGCTCTACATACGCCTTAATAGGGCGGGGGCGATATTTAACGAAGAAAACAAACCCAGAGACACATGGTAAAAATACATTAAAAAGACAAAAGGGAAATGTACAGTATTGCTTACGCATCAGATTGCACGACTGCAGTTGTGTCGAACTTAGCAGGCCCGTTTCACAATCAGAGAAGAGATCTCACAAATTAAGGAGGCAGTTGCATACCTAAACTCACAAGTGAAAAATAATGAGTTTGAGAAATAATGTGTGTGTGGGCCTGTGTGTGTGTGCACGCGCCTGTGTGTGTGTGTGTGTGTGTGTGTGTGTGTGCCTGTGTGTGTGTGTGTGTGCCTGTGTGTGTGTGCACGCGCCTGTGACTGCTGAGAGTGCAGGATAACAATGAAAACCTGACTGTAAAGTAAGCTGTCACTCTTCAAAACCTGAGCCCTCTTTTTTCTCTTCTCCTCTCCCTTTCTTCTTCTCTCTAATGCCAAGGCCATGTGAAGGACCCCATGTGCTCCCTCAAACTGATTGAAAAGCCATTCGACAACGTGGGATTATGAATGGAGTCGGAGGTCTGAGTTATTCACTTTGTTGTGTGTATGTATCAAAGTGGTTTTATTTACTTAGCTACAGATTAGCAGTAGATTCACTGTCGAGAGTGGAAAAACAAAATGACTACGGATTCATTTGGTTAGGTAAATTATGTATTTTAATATCAGTTGATGATCTCCTCTAAACTGAACCGCCCTGTAATGATGCCACACATCAAATTAATGAATTATGATAATCCAAACCATATCCAATTTTTTGGGACTGAATGTGGTCGTTTGCTAAAGCTATTAATGCATACGACAGGGAGTATGGAAATGATATGCTGTAGTAATTACCTCACAGACCAAAATCAAACTAGATTCTAAAGAAATAATCGCTAGTTTAACCAAAAAACATTCCTGGCGGTATTAGATGTGATTTTCCCCCCATAGTCAATACAGAGCCTCTCTCATACCACTGACTCCAACCATATTGGGGGTAGAGGAGGTCGATTTAATTAATACCACTTCCATACCACTCCCATCCCCCATTCAGACAAGTAGTATGTACACCAGCAGCAGCAGCAGTTGTTCAGTTATCTCTGGCTTACTGATATGATTAATCACTAGTCCCCTTAATCATGCCCACAGGCCTACATTCAATTAAAAGTTATCTTTTTATTAATCAAGGCCACACACACACACACACACACACACACACACACACACACACACACACACACACACACACACACACACAGCAGGCTAATGACACATAACATGAGCAAATACTGAGAATAATTGCTGGAAATAATTGGCACCAGATGACTAAATCAATCAAGGTTTCAACTGATTTGAAATGTAAAGTATTTTGAGTGCCTAGAAGAAATGGAGTGGGACAATGTTGATATACATCAGGTATATCCTGGCTATATGAAACCCATCTTGTCAACATGTATGAAACTCACCAGGGAAAGCAGGCCTGTGCACAACCAATACTGTACATCACAGTTTTCCTAAAAGCAGCACAAAGTTTTATTGTCGAGTTAAAAGTGAAAGGCTCAGAAACCAAAGCCTCCCGCCGACCTCCCTTACACTCTTTCTCTAACTCAAATCCCTGCCCTCGCCCCGTTGCACTAAACAGACTTACTCCATCACTATTTTTATTGTCAGAATGCCAAAGGAAATTGGCAGCAACACTTTTTTGTCTGTCCATACTGGTAAAAGTCCTGCAGCGCTGACATTCAGGACCTACAGTATACACCTCAGAGCTACAAGGCAGGATGTGTACGTTTCAGATTAAAATAGTATTTCATTAGGATTCCCATTAGTTGCTGCCAAGGTAGCCTGGGGTCCAAACATGTACAAAACAACACATCCGACCGAAACAAGTAGTCAGGTGTGACAAAACTAGGACCTTACAATCTTGGGTGATACCAAGCAGTTTGCTCTCCTCAACTTGCTCAATTGCCACATTATTCATTGCAAGATTTAGATGAGGTTTGGGGTTTAGCGAGTGATTATTCCCGAATACAATGCTTTTAGTTTTTGATATAGGAATAGCTTATGACTAGCCACCCATTCTAAAACTGACTGCAGCTCTTTGTTAACACTAGAACCGCCATAGGCATAACGGCTACTGGCGTTTGATTTAGTAAATAAATAAAAACACCCACTAAAAAAAAGCTACGTCCTGCTCCTTACCTCACTTTTCCTTAATGTTTGCATTTTACGTTGTCATTTTTAAATTCGGACAAATGAGCAAACAGAAATTTAGAGCCTTTTCTAGCTGATTCTTTCACACCTATTCCTAACTTAACCCGCCAAGAGAATGTGCTGTAGAACGTTGATACCCAGTCAGGCGCTAATGAGTCTCTCTCTCCCCACTGAATGACAAATGGATGAATGGGCAATAATTGTGCATGTTACTTCACAATTGTATTTAAATTAGGTCGAACTGAATGAACGATAATGAATGATAAGAGGTTAATTTAATTTAGAAAGACAATAGTGTAATGATAAGTTTGTGTTATGCCTATTTATCAGCGTTGGCGTTCATGTTAATAACAAATAATGTGACCGCACGCCTTGCGGGTCGATATCATTTTCTTTTCCGTTTTACTTTGTAAAAATAAGCTGTGATAAGCTTTGATTTCTATCTAGTATCAGAAAGAGCCTTTTCTGAGGTTTATATGACACTTACCTTTGTAAAATAACTCAAAATTCAAGAGTTTCAGCTCTATTTCCAAATGTAACTTTTTCCAAGAATATCTGCGCTGTCCATGCGTTCAGCACATGTCCACTCGCGCAGCATTTCTCTGGCTACTATGCAAAAACTAGTAACATAATAAACTTAAAATATGCTATTCTGTTTTCTTATTAAAAAAATTACATTTTTTTTCCCACCATTTTTATTTAGACCTGCCAAGTTTTGATTTATAGTCTAGAGTAACATGAACTAATGAAAATGATTTCATGTTATTTGAAGATAGTTTTTTTGTTTTCTATTGTTACTTAAGAACTGTTTAAATACAACCAAATGATTATTCTTCCGATAGCATAAATTAAAAGTATTTATTAGACTGTTAGAATATTGATGCCTCATTGGCTGGAAGTGTCCAATTGGTTTTAGAGCTACATTTTTCACTAGGACTTTGTAGAATTATACAAAACATATCCTTGACTATCTAAACAAATAACTATTGTTATATTGTTACATGCATATATTTCCATTAACATTTCTTCATGCTTCACAATTGTTTATGCACTATCTATCAAGACTTGGTGCCCAAGGTTGATATGCATCTGATGTGTATGCTAAAGGGGATGCCCGGCAAAGTTCTCTATATTCTCTAGTGAGTGCTGAAAGGCCAGGCGGTTTTAGTGTTACGGGTTGCTGTGATTACTTGCTGTGGTAGCTGATGTGTATAATGTTTAGTCATCAGCGTACATAAACACACAGGCTTTACTCAAGGCTAGTGGTGGTAAAATAGACAACAGTAAAGTACCAAGACAGCTGCCTTGAGGTATACCACACTCTACCTGGTTTACATTAGCGAGGCTTCCATTAAAGAAAACCCTGTGTTCTGTTAGATAGGTAGATCTCAATCTAAGATATGGCAGAGTCATAATACATAAGTTTTTTTCAACAGCAGATTATGATCGGTGATGTCAAAAGCTTCACTGAAGTCTAACTAAACAGCTCTCACAATCTTCTTATTATCAATTTCTTTCAGCCAATCATTAGTCGTTTGTGTCAGTGCCGTACATGTTGAGTCTCCTTCCCTATAAGCTTGCTGAAAGTCTGTTATTAGTTTGTTTACTGTGAAATAGCATTTCATCCAGTCAAACACAAACAACATTTTCAAAAGTTTACTAAAAGGTTGGTAGCAGGCTGATTAGTCAGCTTTTTGAACCCATAAAGGGTGATTTGCTATTCTTGTGTAGCGAAATGACTTTTGGTTCAAGCCCTCCAGGCTTGAGGGCACAAACTTTCCTGTAGGCTTAAATTTAAGGAGTGGCAATATCATCCACTACCATCCACAGTAATTTTCCATCCAAGTTGTCAGTACCAGGTGGTTTGCCATGATTGATAGAAAGCAATCATTTCTTTCACCTCTTCCTCACTTTTATTATTTGGTCTGTTGTGCATGGATAAGAAGGTTCAGAGTTTGTTGTTGGCATGTCATGTCTACGATTTTATAATCTTGCAAGTAGAAAAGTAATTAAAGTAGTTGGAAATTTCAGAGGGTTTTGTGATGAATGAGCCATCTGATTCAATGAAGGATGGAGCTGAGTTTGCCTTTTTGCCCAAAATGTAATAAGGTACTCCAAAGATTTTACTATTATCTTTTATATAATTTATCTTTGCTTCGTAGCACAGTTTCTTATTTTTTGTTAAATTTAGTCACATGATGACTCAATTTACTGTACATTTGCCAATTGGCTGTGCAGCCAGACTCATTTGCCATTCCTTTTACCTTGTCCCACTCAACCATACAGTTTTTAAGATTCCTCATCAATCCACAGGGATTAAGCAGTTTTAACCGTCAGTTTCTTAATGGGTGCATTAAGGTGTCAGAATATACAAATGGTGATGCTACCATGCCTAAACTGCTAGCTGTGGGGGACCACCATGTGACCAACGCTCTAAAAGGCCCAGAGAATGGAATCTGTATGCAGCTTATCTGCTACTATGCTGTGGCCCGGAGACTCGCTACCATAACTCATAATGATAACTGACACGTTTACCACCTATAACATATATCGAAGACTTATTCTAATCTCTTTAAATGGTAATTGAAAAGAAGGATAAAGTTAAGTGGCAACCATTTTAACCTGACTTTGAGGTGCTTCTATTATAATCTGCCTGGAAAAAATTAGCCGAGCTACATAAAGACAAGAGCTATCAGCAACAAAAGAAAGTATGAGTGAAATCCCCTGGCAAGTATCCAACTGACCCAGCTAGAGACAGACAGACAGACATCACATGACCTGCTTTGATCTCACTGGAAAAACCACCTGCAGGTACAGTGCATCTCCCTGGCAACATCAGAAATGTTACTGCCGGTCGGTTAGCATGGTTCTTGGGTCAGATCCCAGACATAGTAGATAATACTGTACCCATTATCAATGGCAACTTTAGCCAACCTTGTAGGAAGGGTTGCTTGCTTAAAGGGAATACAGCTCCACAGGGTGTATCTATGCAATAAACTGTAATGCATTTGAGTAGCAACGCACATGCCCCGCCCACCTGAGGATCTGTCTTTTCGGTGTTTGTTCCTTACAGTGCCTTCAAAAGTGTTTTTCCACGTTTTCCACATTTTGTTGTGTTACAGCATGAATTTAAAGTTGATTAAATATAGATTTTGTGTCACTGCCCTACACACAATACCCCATAATGTCAAAGTGGAACCATGTTTTTTGACATTTTTACTAATTAACGCAGTTACCGGAGAGGAGTGAAACGGCTCAGGGATTTCACCATGAGGCCAATTGTGACTTTAAAACAGTTACAGAGTTTAATAGCTTTGATATAGAAAACTGAGGATAGATCAACAACATTGTAGTTACTCCACAATACTAACCCAACTGACAGAGTGAAAAGACATAAGCCTTTACAGATTTTTTTTTTTTTTTTCAAAACATGCATCCTAAAGGCACTAAAGTAGTACTATGAAATATATGGCAAAATCAATAAATGTTTTGCCCTGAATCCAAAGTGTTATGTTTGGGGCAAATCCAATACATCACATTACTGAGTACCACACTCCATATTTTCAAGCATAGTGGTGGCTGCATCATGTTATGGGTATGATTGTAATTGTTGGGCAGGGGAGTTTCTCAGGATAAAAAAGAAACGAAATGACAGGCAAAATCCTAGAGGTAAACCTAAAACACAAGGCCAAATCTACACTGTAGTTGCTTACCAAGAAGATAGTGAATGTTACTTAGTGACCGAGTTACAGTTTTGACTTAAATCTACTTGAAAGTCTATGGCAAGGATCTAAAAATTGTTGTCTAGTAATGATCAACAACCAATTTCACAGAGCTTGAAGAATAAAAAAATAAAAGAAATGGGCAGATGTTGAACAATCCAGATGTGGAAAGCTCTTAGAGACTTACCCAGAAATACTCACAGCTGTAATTGCTGTCAAAGGTGTTTCTACAAATGGGGCCTCCTGAGTGGCGCAGCGGTCACTACAGACCCGGGTTCGATCCCGGGCTGTGTCACAGCCGGCCGCGACCGGGAGACCCATGAAGCGGCGCACAATTGGCCCAGCACCATCCGGGCTAGGGGAGGGTTTGGCTGGCCGGGATGTCCTCATCCCTGTCAGTGAGCATTTCTCCTTTGCCAAGATAATCCATCCACCTGACAGGTGTGGCATATCAAGAAGCTGATTAAACAAGCTTATTGTCCCCAGCACAAGGCGGGGCAAAAGGCCACTAAAATGTGCAGCTTTGTCAAACAACACAGTGCCACAGATGTCTCAAGTTGAGGGAGTGTGCAATTGGCATGCTGACTGCAGGAAAGTCCGCCAAAGCTGTTGCCCGATAACTGAATGTTCATTTCTCTACCATAAGCAACCTCCAATGTCGTTTTTGGGAATTTGGCAGTCCGCCCAACCGGTCTCACTACCACAGACCAGGTGTAACCACGCCAGACCAGGTCCTCCACATCTTCACCGATGGGATTGTCTGAGACCAGCCACCCGGACAGCCCTCCCAGGCCCACCCATGGATGCGGCCCTGCACAGTCATGTGAAATGCATAGATTAGAGCCTAATGATTTTTTTTTAATTGACTGATTTCCTTATATGAACTGTAACTCAGTAAAACCGTTGAAATTGTTGCATATTACGTTCACTCTGTCATTATGGGGTACTGTGTGTAGATAGGAAAGATTATTTTGTATTCAGTTTAATCCATTTTTAAATCTTGCTTTCATTTTAATCCTGCAACTTTTTCATTATCTTGCTTGTGCCTGTCGTTTTTTTCCTGTTACGACCGCGGAAATGTTTGCAATGACCAGTCAAACACAAATGGACTCAATGGAATATGTTGTCTTTCCATTGCATGTCCAAGAATGCTAACTCTTCATCAGGGATTTAACGCATCGTCTCGACACTTACACCACAAGAAAGAGACGAAAAATAACTTTATTTTGATGGGTGTACATTTTTTGTGGAATTGGAAAAGTATTAATATAATACAGTTAAGGGGTTTACGAATTTGATGCGCTGAAATGAAAGCAACTTCCCAAAATGAACACTCGGATTTTAGTGGTATTGTTTTATCAGGCAAACAATGTAAAGTATGTATAGACAGGTGTAATCTGGAGCTAAGCTTGTTGATTTTTAATCCGAGGGTATCCTGCTATTGACACACTTGTTGAATTATGCAACAGAACGTGACAACAACAGTAATTAATGAGGCAGTCTAGACAGTGCAGGTAGGCCTCCTAGACAGAGCAAGTTGTGTGGTTTCAGCCCTGTCCCACCCTGTTATGTTAATGTATTCATATATGCAAATACACCCGGTGTGTTTATGCAAATTAGGCCAATATAATTTGAACAAAAAAATACCTGACACCATTAGAAAATGTATATATTGTATGAGTGAAATTTGACAATAAATTGAATACCTATTTTCAAATCAAAATCCCTGAACTCTGTTACGTGCTATTATTCAGTCAATATCTGACGTATTCAAATAAAATAACACGTTTGGAATATCTTCATCCATTGTCCAACTATTGCACTTATTGGCATTGTTTTTAAAACCTTTTAAACAATTTTGATGACCATTGCTAATTTGAGTTGAGGTTGGAAACTCTCCCATCTTTGCTACACCTCATTTGGTATCCAGCAGCAGCACAACTCACAGATGAAAGCCATGTCAAGTGAAAAGCCATGGCATCAGGAAACGCCTTGCGTGTAATGACTAGTGCAGGTCATGGTAGTTGTTGATGTAATAAAAAACAGATGACAAAAAAAAAAGAAAGCATAGCCTATTGCCTCTAGCAATGTTTCTGTGATTTGTGCCACCCACGCCTCATTTCCTGTCCTGTCCTCTCATTATCAGACACATACAATTGTGTCAATGCCTTTCTGTACTATTGCACCCACTCACAAGAAATGGTCTGGCAAACTTAGACATATTTAGAGGTACATCTCTGTCTTGCAAAACAAATAGTACAAACTCCACTACCAACCATTCGCTATGGTCCGATGGAAGAGACAATGCTTAAAAAGTAGATATTTCAGAAAAGGTCTGTCTCTTTTCAAGGTGTTCACGGTGTAGCCTTCACTGAGAGGGAGGTTCAGACTCACTGAAATGTTCTACTGGGCTCGTAAATAAGCAAACATGCCCTTGTATGACAAGGATTTAAAGTGCAGATCCATTGTAAGACAGTCAGAGTATGCCATGTTTTCATAATTACCCAAATGTTTATGCAATTCTCACTGCAGAAATGGGGCAGGCATTGTCAGAATACATTCAACATAATTAAAAAACGTCACTGCTATTAACTGTCAAATAAAAGGCATGCCATCTTACCAGATTGCAATGATTCGGCTGCATAGAGAGAAGAAAAAAACTGTCAAATGTGGTTATCCTTCAACGCCTACTCCATCCACTCAAAACAGCCATTTTGAATACTTTCTATATACTCTATGCAGTCTCAAGAAACCATGGCTAAATAGAAACAAACAAGGTTAAATAGAATTTTAGTACAATGACTACATCCTGTTTGTGCATCAGTAGCAGAAACCCCACACTGCTCTTTCACTATTAGCAAAATGACCTCACAGTTAGCAGACGAGTCATTGTGCCAGGATCCCAAAGTAATGGTAGGTCAAAAGCAGGGGTGAAAGTATATTTCATTTCTTACCGGTATGGGACACCCAAGCGCGCTTACACAATTGTGTTAATACTACAAAAATGACAGGGTAGCATACTCTGCTGACACTGACAAACAGATCAATACAAACGATGTTGTCTGATCCATATAATTGGCCCACGAAGAGTGGAGACACAAACACAATATGACGTCTGTCTAACCTGGAGGAGGAAATGATTGTCCAAAAATAAACAAAAGTGGCAGTGACCCAGTGAATATGCACAATGTTCTCCGCTGGTGCCAATAAGATAGCTTTATTGAGCGAACCGTAACCTAAGAATTTTGATAACTTAAAGAGATTAAAGTATTTTCATTGTCATCTCTTTACAGCAATAGCCATTTGCTTTCCAAGCAGTTTTTCTGCAATTTGTATTTTAAAATATTGCGATATACCTGGCTGGGTCTCTCTGCTTTTCATTGACAGTCGCAACTCAACAATCACCTATTTGGTATTTGCTGCGCTTGCTACCAAAATTGCAGGCTCTGCGATGTAAAACAAGTAAAAACATTTTTTTTTAAAGAAGTTAGTGATCCTGTGGCCAAATCAAGGTTTCTGGTGTACTGTAGTGGCCGATTTTGAATGTTTTTGTTTATTTATCTATATACAGGAGTAAGCTAATTAGGCTATATAGATTTTGGCGATTTAATTCAATTTACTTTAGGGAAAGCTTAGCTTCCCTTTGACACACCTATGCCTTTTACAATGTGCTATAAACACAACCAGTCGTGACGTTTTCATCTGATTGTCAAACAATCACCTAACAAAGGTGCTCCTTGTGGCTACATTCATTCACTCACTAAATCATTTCAGCATCCAAACCCCAACACTGCGCACCCTCAATTTGATGAATGGAAAGAGACATCAGTTCCAAAACACCTACATGTATTGTAATTGCATTCTGTGATTGTCATTAGGGCTCCAATTGTAGCCTGAATTGACTCGCCCACTGTTGTCCACGTGCGCCTCGGTCTCTGTCACGCCTTATCCACGCGCCTCTCGTCACTCGTCTCCGCTTTAACAAAATGTATGTGTTCTCCACAAACCACACCATTTGGAGCGTATACCAACTGGTTCCCAGTCAACTTTCAAGTTTTTAATGCCACTGACATGCAGTAATGGTGAAATTGCCTCTAGTTTTTGCGGCATGTTGTAGCCTATTAATTGTGATAGGCTAACGTTTTGACGGGTACGGCGTTACCCCCACTATTTATTTTGCCAGCACGCCTTACCGTAACGTATCGCCTTACTTTCATCCCTGGTCAAAAGTGTACACAAATGTGAACGGACAGCCACAGCATGTGAAGCTGGGTTGTTTCAACTAAGTACACACACCAGTTCTCAGCTGTCCTTTACCCATGCCTCGTTAAAAAAAAAATCATTCATTTTAGGTCATATTGTGCACACACTGTGTGATGCGAATCATATGGTAGACACCCAGAGGAATTGATACAATACACAGTCAAGAGTACAGAAACATGTATGGATATCTACATCTACATGAAATGCAAATGTCCATAAAAGCTGCTTCGTTCATGATTTGAACCACTTTCTATGTTGCTAGTACACCAAAGGTTTGATGGTAAGTATCAGTAATAGGTGTGATGGTTTCGACTCCATTCAAACTATTTCAGCTCAGTAATTGGCAGTCAACAGGAGGAAACCATGTCATTATGTCGCTTAGTTTGTGAAGGTGTTTGGCCCTGAAATGAATGCCTGTGTTGGCTAGCTAGCAACAGAGAAAGGAAGTAGCGTATTGTAGCGTATTGCGAGACTGTTAGAGCCAGTGACGGCCAGAGCACAGTGCTTTAGTCTCCCACACTGAGCTGTAATTGTCAATTCTTTGACTGAAAAAACAACCCGTTGCCATGGCGTCCGGATGAATACTTTGATCAGCAAAGCTACATTTATTCCTGTCTGAAGCCAAACAGTAAATTATCATGTACAGGTAACAGCTTTATTAAAGTAACTGTTTATGTCTGACATTAATATCAAAGCCCATATGGACAGTTGATAGCACACCTCTTAATCAAGCAGAATCTCGCTTAAGACAATGTTTAGCAGTTTCTATTTTCTTGTTTTCGGTTTGTTTCTTTTAAAAAGAGGTAAACCTAAAGATGTCATTGATAAAGCTTATTGGAAGAGTATTGTCTACATATGAACTGTTGTATGTCAGTTCGTATTAGCTACATCATCCAGAGAACGCAAACAAATCCTGCATTCAACTCGTCCATGAATAATTCAAAGTTTCTCAATTTGGCTACAATATGTTCATGGACGTTGATTTAATTAACTTTCTGGTGGTCCAATATGGTGTGTCAGCTCGCTTGCCTGACGCCCTTCTGCTTGTCAGTCTGGCTAGCTGCGACTGTATGGCTGATTTCCTCTCAATGCTTTGTGCTAACCAGTAGTTCCTATAGATGGCCTTCTTGTTATGCTATTAAAGTACTCTTGGTAAAAACCTCCTCCTGTTACCAGGAAACCTTGAAAATAACTACAGTAGTGTATAATTCATGTAAGGGTCTGAAAGCAGCCATCGTGTTTATTTGTACTGTAAAAATTCAATTTGATCTGTTTCCTTTATCTGTCTGGCCTGTGGACAGGCATGTCTGAGCTCTAAGTATATCTGCGTCCTAAGGGCATGCAGATTAGATGCATGTGTGCAGCACAGCCATGCATCATTTTGCCTGGAAAATGCAGTTGCTCAAAAATAAGAATTTAACCAACTACCTTTTCGAAACCACCAAACTTTTTTGATAAACAAACAAACTAAAAAACATGAACTTTTACATTATTGGGGTAATTGTGTGAATATTGAACATTGTACATATTATCCTATTTCATCTTGATTGAATTGTATTGTAACGGAAGAGAACCGGAGTGTATGTGTACAGAAGAAGCAATATGCCCTCTGTTGTAATCACTGATTTCAGTCTCCCGATGCATTTCTCAGACGGATTGACTAGCAAGCAGCCAGTGTCCTCAAAACTGTAATCACACATCGGAAGCACGAGGCATACATTCTCATTTGACAACGAAACACCAGTTTCTCTCTTGGAGAGGGTCCCATGAAAACCGAACCGATGAAACACTGTGGGCATAAAAGCGTTACCTTTGTGAAAGGCTGAAGAGGTCAAAGGTGATGTTCCAGTTGCTGGCCAGAGGTCAGGCCAAGGTTTGACGGACAAGGTTGGAGTGATGTGGGCACAGATAGTACAACATGACAGGAAGCCGAAATGAACGTACAAGTAAATAGAATAGGGCAGAGGAAGTGAAATGTCAGTGCAGTACAGTGAAGTAAACATGATTCGAGGGCAGGGAGATGGCTTGAGCAGGTGGTTGAGGGAGAAAAGAAAAGCAACAGACCCCATACCTTGGCGGTTTGACTTCATGTGCGCCAGACCTTGAGGGAAAGAACAGAAAAAGGAATAGGGAAAAACAAGAAGGTCATCAAAACGCCCGGGAAGAAACAAAAGCATTGTCACAACGTTGGACTGCAGTTTGTGACAGACATCCTGGGATAGGTACGGATGTCAGAGTTCAAATCAAACTAAAACGGAGGAGGGAATTAAAGAAATAAAAGACAAACACTGTTTGAGGGGGGGAGAGCGGGATAAGAAAAAAAACATCTCAATTGGTGCAACCCCCGAAGGTAGTTGCTCACACAGATGTTTTTTTTCCTAATGGAACACACACTCTTACGCGGACAGCTTTCTCAGATTAGAATAGGGGTTTGGTCACTTTTCCAAATTCACATCTCGTTCCTATGAAGTTCCCCAACGTTCTCCAGTGTAAACTGCATACAGATCAAAATGAACACCGCAAATATATACCTCGAACACTGCATGTAACAGGGACACAAACCAGTCCCTTCAATAGGATAAAGCCAGTGAGGACTGTATCCTTAACTAGATTCAGCGTTACAACATAAGCAGGCCCAGGGCAACGGAGGGCCATAACAATCAATAACCCAGGGTGTGAGAGGCATAATGTGACAGCTTTACTGCAGTCATAGTGCTGCAGTTGTTGGCAAGGGAAGAATACATCATATGCAAAACACATTCATAAAATACAATGTAACTCAATTAACAGGAGCTCAGTAAACTGGAACACTCCGATTCTGTGGACATCACAAAATCAATTGTAAACAAATAAGCCAAGGGCCTTGTGGCTTGCCGCATGAATGTGGGCATTTTAGTAATTAAAATGGACCTGTATTGTGTTAGACAAGAAATGTGGCTGATTTGAACAAGGCTTTAATTGACCAAAGATAACATTTTGTATCACACAATTACACCATCATCTGCATGAGGTACAGCAGGAAATTGAGTGAATTGTTAATTAAAACAACTCGAAAAATGACCCGGTAGAATATTTTAAGGTATTTCTTGCATTCATTCTCTGACAGTTATCTTTTTCGTTGAGCTCAGTCTCAACACCTTCATGGTGTTGCACAATGCTTCTTTCATTGGAGATGTATTTTTGTCTTACAAAGAAGATATAATTTATGACATTTTAACACTTTTAGAGATCAAAATGGTACCTCAGCGATGTTTCTCTCCCTGGCATTTTGGCAGTTTTTGCGATTTATAATATATATTTTTTTTTCAGCTCAACAAAGCTCATTGCATGCATTGTCATTTCCTGTACAGATTTATCAAAACAAATTGCATTTCTAAAACATTTAGATAAAAGAAAAACTGTGAACCCAATTGGATTAAGTAAAACACAACCTTTTATATGTGAAGGACATTTCCACCGGTAATGGACAGACATTAAATCACTCCAACACTTAGTAAATAAACATGTGTTTGACAGAGACAACCGCACTTTTCAAAAGAGAACGGTTCTCTTTGTGAGAACTGTTGGAGGAAATTGGCCAATTTCACTGAGGAATGAGAGGTTATCGATCATCTAATCAGAAACCGGCAGAGAGCTTTAAGACCACGCACCAGGTAACACTGAATAAGCTGTACACATGTACCATTATATACATACGCATTCATTGACCTTTCGCGGGGTACGAAGAAATGAGGTCAACGCAATACCCTTAGGCTGGAGGACGGCGCTTATACCAGAGAGCTGAGCAGAGCCAGACAGCATCAAAGACACAAGAGGTTTGTCATCGCTGATATATTTTGTTTTTTTAATGAGATAAACATCGCCAGCTATATTTTTTCCCTTTTGAAGTGCCAAGCCTCACCGTGGTGGATGTGTCTTGTGCATTGAAATAGAGGGCTGCCCAATTTGTGTTGGCATAGCAACAGGCTCTCGTGTCGTCGTCCCCCCCCCCCCAAGTATGACGTTGATCATGCTCCCCTTTTCTCCATTCCTCCCCGTTTTCCTTGGGATGGCGTCTGTTCCTTTGTCAAGGTAAATTATTTCACCTAAATTTCGGACATTGTTGTATTACAATTGATCTTATGAATACAACATCAACTGGTTGTTAGGGGTTCTGAAATATTTCTGAAAGCCCATTTTTATTGCTTTCGACCTTCCCTCGTCACAATGAAATAGAAGACTAATGCATGTCCATGAATACTTTTACAGTAAATCTGTGAAACAATAAAATGAGCGCTAATTGCTAATCTGTTTTACCGCTGGCTATGCTCCATAAAATGAACAATCAAAACGATGGCAAACAAGCTATTAATGTCATTAATGTCGCAAAACATACTTAAAAGGTGTTCTCTGCAGTTAAGTAGATTTTCTCGTGGGTTTTAAGGAATAATGCAACAAGTAGCTTTTTTTTTCAACGAGCCTTCAATCATTTTCAATTCCTCTCAACTTTTCCTCCATTACTACTATATCCAGGGCTGTTTGCAGGTGAAAGTGTTGCACAGAGAAACTTTACACGTGAAAGATGATCTGTGAAACACGTTGCTGTTGTCTTGTTTGTTCATTTCTAACCCGTATTCTTTTTCGAACAGTGCCAATGCAGAACGCTTCATTTCATCAATGATCAACAACATCGAAGATCAACATTCATTTGTACACCTCAGCTTTGCCCCAAAACACAATGGCACTAAAATCACATATTGTCAACAACATCATTTTCAGAAGTACACGAGTGGACTATAAAATTACCATCTGTGAAATGACCTCTTAAGCCTTTACATTTACTGCATGAGAATATTCGGAAGAAAAATAAAAAATGCTTAAAGGGTTAGGATTTAGCTTTTGCTGAGTTTGTTTTTCCATGAAGTTGCAGTGCTTTGAAGGAGAGTATTCTTATGAGAGGATTAAGCCAAGGTCAGTGGTGCTTAGAGCTCCCTGGCCATCAGCAGCAGCAGTAGCAGCTGTGCCCTGTCCTCTCGTTTGAAGATGTCTGCGCTGAGGTTCCACATGCTCCCTCTGTATTCTCACAGGGTCAGGGTCACCATAGGTGGGTCATTCGCACCATTACAATATCAACTATTCACACTACCGTATCACACCGTAACCAAGGAACAAAATAAGGGGGGGGACCAACCATGTAATTGAAGTCATTCTCTGTGATTTGAAGCTAGAATCTTGTCATTTATAGATGGTAGTTTGCATAGTTCTATAGTGCAACACATGAACACACACACACTTAATACACAGAGGAAGCAGAGGTATATCTTTTGTTTGTGTGTACTACTGTATGTGAAGGATTATCTGCTGGTGTTCTACACTCATGCGTGGATGCAGGTGTTGGGAGTCTTCTCTTATCTCTCTCTCTCACAGACCCAGTTTTGCTCACAACACATCAGAGAATGCTGCACTCCACGTCTCCTGGCCTGAAAAGCATGCCCCACCTTGGCCCCCCCCTCCATCCAGGTAACCTAGGCTCAGTGTCTGTCTGTCTGTCTGTCTGTCTCTGTCTGTCTGTCTGTCTGTCTGTCTGACTGACTGACTGACTCACTCCTGGAGACACTGAAGTTCCAACGACTTATGGTCCAGATGTCTTCATCACTAACCTCCAGTTGCTTAGGAGTTCTCTTTTTGAGACACGCTGTCTGTACCTGAGCCCTCAGTGCAGCTAAAAATATAGCACTGAGGTTACTAGTTTTAAGTGGGTTTTTGTTCATCTTTTGTACCGGCAGCCATCTAGGTCCATTGATATTGCGACTACAAATACGTGCTGCTAGATGTCACATTGTATTGCTCCTGGGACAAAGAATAAAGAGAACTAACTAGTCAAGTGTCCTCTTTTGTTTTCATGCATTGTGCATCGGGGACGGTACACGCAGGCTCCATGTCAAAGCTTTAATCCAATAAAGACTCTAATGCTCTCTCCTTGCAGCATGTCATTTAATAACGCTCGCCTTTTGCTGTGAGCGTGGCCATAACTCCCCTTGTGATGAGCAAGGATGCTAAGAGTGATTAAAGGCAGGGGTTGAAAGCGGACCCTTCTGAACTGAAGCCTTCCACTCATCATCATCATCATCCCATGTGGGGCCTGGATCTAGCCCTCCACATTACAACCGGCCCCTGCTTACGAGTCAACAACCAGTCCCGCTCTGTTAGATACTGACAGTACAGTGTTCCACAAGAACACACAGCACACAACGAATGATCTGTATGATTTAGTCAGGACAACGGTTTGGAATAGAATACCGCTGAATGAGAACGTTTCTATTCAAGCGCATTAAACGTTCTCAGCTACTGTACGGTATTGCACAGTGCCGACTGTCAATACTCAGTGCAAAATATGTGGATATGCTGTAAAAATGTTACTGAAAAGAAAGTCTTCCTTCCTGCTGTGCAGTAACTTACACTATACAAGTGTACAGAGCAGCAATATTAAATAGCAGGTGTTGGTAGGCTGTTCCGGTGAGCAGCAGCAGTGATTTATAACATGCAGAACCCCAGCACACCCATAGCTGGACCCCTGAGCCTGTTGACTTCTCTGGTACCACCACCAGAGCTCCTCCTAACAGGCCTGATGGATGTCTCTCACTGCTGCACCGCCCAGCCGGCTTAACTCACTGGGCTTCCCCACATCCACGTTCAATCTTCATTTACACTGCGTGCTTTATTGAAGAGCGATTCTATTTGTTTTATTGTGATGTGGTTAAACAGAGTGTGAATGATTACATTATGAGAGACAAATGGGTGTTTTCCTTCAGACAGGGACAAGTAATGCTCTGGGAAATATTTCATTCTTCAAGCAAACAATTCCATTAGTGCGTAATCACAGTGCCAATCTTTTGACAGTGTGATATACTGCCCTGATGTCAATGGCTTGGTAATCAAACATCTTAATAGCTGGGTTATTGTAGATGGTAGCAAGAGTTAGCACAAAGCGCCGCATTGATCACTGAGATGACATCCCTACTCTGTGTCTGTGTGAGTCTCATAGAGGAAATCACAGTGTCAACAAAGCAACGCAGACTCAATTTCATATAATTAACTGTTTTGTTAAAGATAACTGTTTGCTCTTCAATTGTTAATGGCCATCTAAGTCAAAGTCAGGGCAAAGTCGGAGCTGATTACTGGCCACATTCATTTCCCCCCAGTTATGTGCAACCTTCCCGCCACCTTCAATCCTACACAAAAGGTACACCTTTGTAAATGGAGTATTCATCTACGAGGACAATATGTACACGTCTGTTCAATTTAGGAATCAGAACAGCAGTCCAAACCACCCAAATAAGCACTGTAGTTTGTTCACTCCATGGACTAAATTCAGTTTTATTGTAAAGCAAAAAAACAAGCAAAAAACAAAAATGGGTCTTACCTTCCTCTGCTTTCCGGATAGCTGTATGGAAGTAGAGAAGACAGAGAATCATTAGTATTAGTGACTGAAGAATATTGAACATCTAGAAATGAAGAAAGATCAGCAGCAAACAGTTCATGCTAATCTCCTGGGCCTAATTACAACTTATTCAGTAGCCTCTCTACTTACAACTTATTCAATAGCCTCTCTAATTAAAACACACAAAGTAGACCTCCATATTTACAACACACACAGTAGCCTCTCTCTAATTACAACTTATTCAGTAGCCTCTCTAATTAAAACACACACAGTAGCCTCTCTAATTAAAACACACACAGTAGCCTCTCTACTTAAAACACACACAGTAGCCTCTCTAATTAAAACACACACAGTAGCCTCTCTACTTAAAACACACACAGTAGCCTCTCTAATTACAACTTATTCAATAGCCTCTCTAATTACAACTTATTCAGTAGCTTCTCTAATTAAAACACACACAGTAGACCATATTTCCAACACATACAGTAGTCCTCTAATTAAAACACATACAGTAGCCTCTCTAATTACAACACACACAGTAGACCTCTCTAATTACAACACATATAGTAGGCCTCTCTAATTACAACACATACAGTAGCCTCTCTAATTACAACAAACACAGTAGACCTCTCTAATTACAACACATATAGTAGGCCTCTCTAATTACAACACATACAGTAGGCCTCGAATTACAACACATATAGTAGGCCATATAGTAGGCCTCTCTAATTAGACCACATACAGTAGGGTCCTCCCGGGTGGCGCAGTGGTCTAGGGCACTGCATCGCAGTGCTAGCTGCGCCACCAGAGTCTCTGGGTTCGCGCCCAGGCTGGGCTGGGTTCGCGCCCAGGCTCTGTCGCAGCCGGCCGCAACCGGGAGGTCCGTGGGGCGACGCACAATTGGCATAGCGTCATCCGGGTTAGGGAGGGTTTGGCCGGTAGGGATATCCTTGTCTCAATATGTAAAAAATAATAATAATTTAAAAAATAAATAAATAAAAAATGTAATGAAATGTAAAAATGTAATAAAATGTATGCACTCTAATGTAAGTCGCTCTGGATAAGAGCGTCTGCTAAATGACTAAAATGTACATGTAAATGTAGTAGGCCTCTAATTACAACACATACAGTAGATCTCTCTAATTACAACACATACAGTAGACCTCTAATTACAACACACATAGTAGGCCTCTCTAATTACAACACATACAGTAGGCCTCTCTAATTACAACACATACAGTAGACCTCTAATTACAACACACATAGTAGGCCTCTCTAATTACAACACATACAGTAGGCCTCTAATTACAACACATACAGTAAGCCTCTCTAATTACAACACATACAGTAGGCATCTAATTACAACACACATAGAGGGCCTCTCTAATTACAACACATACAGTAGATCTCTCTAATTACAACACATACAGTAGGCCGCTCATTTCAACACATACAGTAGATCTCTCTAATTACAACACACACAGTGGGCCTCTCTAATTACAACACATACAGTAGCCTCCCATTACAACACATACAGTAGCCTCCAATTACAACACATACAGTAGGCCTCTCTAATTACAACACATACAGTAAGCCTCTCTAATTACAACACACACAGTAGGCATCTAATTACAACACACATAGTAGGCCTCTCTAATTACAACACACACAGTAGGCCTCTATTACAACACACACAGTAGGCCTCTCTAATTACAACACACACAGTAGGCCTCTCTAATTACAACACACACAGTAGGCCTCTCTAATTACAACACATACAGTAAGCCTCTCTAATTACAAAACATACAGTAAGCCTCTCTAATTACAACACACACAGTAGCCCTTGCATTACAACACACAGTAGGCCAGTAATTACAACACATACAGTAGCCTCATTACAACACATACTGTAGGCCTCTAATTACAACACATACAGTAGACCTCTCTAATTAAAACATATACAGTAGCCTCCCATTAAAACATATACAGTAGCCTCTCTAATTACAACACATACATTATCCTCCCATTACAACACACACAGTAGGCCACTCTAATTACAACACATACATTATCCTCCCATTACAACACACACAGCAGGCCTCTCTAATTACAACACATACATTATCCTCCCATTACAACACACACAGTAGGCCACTCTAATTACAACACATACATTATCCTCCCATTACAACACACACAGTAGGCCTCTCTAATTACAACACATACATTATCCTCCCATTACAACACACACAGTAGGCCTCTCTAATTACAACACATACATTATCCTCCCATTACAACACACACAGTAGGCCTCTCTAATTACAACACATACATTATCCTCCCATTACAACACACACAGTAGGCCTCTCTAATTACAACACATACATTATCCTCCCATTACAACACATACAGTAGGCCACTCTAATTACAACACATACATTATCCTCCCATTACAACACACACAGTAGGCCACTCTAATTACAACACATACATTATCCTCCCATTACAACACATACAGTAGGCCACTCTAATTACAACACATACATTATCCTCCCATTACAACACATACAGTAGGCCACTCTAATTACAACACATACATTATCCTCCCATTACAACACACACAGTAGGCCTCTCTAATTACAACACATACATTATCCTCCCATTACAACACATACAGTAGACCACTCTAATTACAACACATACATTATCCTCCCATTACAACACACACAGTAGCCTCTCTAATTACAACACATACAGTAGCCTCTAATAACAACACATACAGTAGCCTCTCATGACAACACATACAGTAGCCTCTCATGACAACACATACAGTAGCCTCTCATGACAACACATACAGTAGCCTCATGACAACACATACAGTAGCCTCTCTAATTACAACACATATAGTAGCCTCTCTAATTACAACACATACAGTAGGCCTCTAATTGCAACACATACAGTAGGCCTCTCTAATTACAACACACACAGTATACCTCTCTAATTACAACACACATAGTAGGCCTATAATTACAACACATATAGTAGGCCTCTAATTACAACACATATAGTAGGCCTCTCTAATTACAACACATATAGTAGGCCTCTCATTACAACACACGCAGTGGGCCTCTCTAATTATAACAGAAATAGTAGACCTCTCTAATTATAACAGAAAGAGTAGACCTCTCTAATTATAACAGAAAGAGTAGACCTCTCTAATTACAACACATACAGTAGGCCTCTCTAATTAAAACATATACAGTAGCCTCTCATTACAACACACGCAGTGGGCCTCTCTAATTATAACAGAAATAGTAGACCTCTCTAATTACAACACATACAGTAGCCTCTCTAATTATAACAGAAAGAGTAGAACTCTCTAATTACAACACATACAGTAGGCCTCTCTAATTACAGCACACAGAGTAGGACTCTAATTACAACACGTACAGTAGCGCACGCATTACAACACATACAGTAGCCTCTCTAATTACAACACACACAGTAGGCATCTCTAATTACAACACACACAGTAGGCCAGTAATTACAACACATACAGTAGCGTCATTACAACACATACAGTAGGCCTCTAATTACAACACATACAGTGGGCCTCTAATTATAACAGAAATAGTAGGCCTCTAATTACAACACACACAGTAGGCCAGTAATTACAACACATACAGTAGCGTCATTACAACACATACAGTAGGCCTCTAATTACAACACACACAGTAGGCCTCTAATTACAACACACACAGTAGGCCTCTAATTACAACACACACAGTAGGCCTCTACAACACACACAGTAGGCCTCTCTAATTACAACACATACAGTAGGCCTCTCTAATTACAACACATACAGTAAGCCTCTAATTAAAACAGAAATAGTAGGCCTCTCTAATTACAACACACAGTAGGCCTCTCATTACAACACATACAGTAGCCTCTCTAATTAACATATACAGTAAGCTCCCATTACAACACATACAGTAGGCATCTAATTAAAAAACATACAGTAGGCCTCTCTAATTACAACACATACAGTAGCTTCTCATTACAACACACACAGTGGGCTCTCTAATTATAACAGAAATAGTAGATCTCTCTCATTACAACACATACACAGTAGGCTTCTCTAATTACAACACATACAGTAGGCCTCTCTAATTACAACACATACAGTAGGCCTCTCTAGTTACAACACATACAGTAGGCCTCTCTAATTACAACACACACAGTAGGCCTCCCATTACAACACACACCGTAGCCCTCTCATTACAACACATACAGTAGGCTCTAATTACAACACATACAGTAGGCCTCTCTAATTACAACACAGACAGTAGGCCTCTCTAATTACAACACATACAGTAGGCCTCTCTAATTACAACACATACAGTAAGCCTCTCTAATTACAACACACACAGTAGGCATCTAATTACAACACACATAGTAGGCCTCTCTAATTACAACACATAGAGTAGACCTCACTAATTACAACATATACAGTAGCCTCTCATTACAACACACACAGTAGGCCAGTAATTACAACACATACAGTAGGCCTCTAATTACAACACACACAGTAGCCCTCTCTAATTACAACACACACAGTAGAACTCTACAACACACACAGTAGGCCTCTAATTACAACACATACAGTAGGCATCTCTAATAACAACACATATACAGTAAGCCTCTAATTACAACAGAAATAGTAGGCCTCTCTAATTACAACACACAGTAGGCCTCTCATTACAACACATACAGTAGATCTCTCTAATTACAACACATACAGTAGGCCTCTCTCATTACAACACACACAGTAGGCCTCTCATTACAACACACACAATAGGCCTCTCATTACAACACACACAGTAGGCCTCTCATTACAACACATACAGTAATCCTCTAATTAAAACATATACAGTAGCCCTCGCATTACAACACAAACAGTAGCCGCCCATTACAACATATACAGTAGGCCTCTCTAATTACAACACATACAGTAGGCCTCTAATTACAACATACACAGTATCCCTCGCATTACAACACAAACAGTAGCCTCCCATTACAAAACATACAGTAGGCCTCTAATTACAACACACACAGTAGGCCTCTCATTACAACACATACAGTATATCTCTCTAATTACAACACACACAGTAGGCCTCTCGAATTACAACACACACAGTAGGCCTCTAATTACAACACACACAGTAGCCCTCGCATTACAACACATACAGTAGGCCTCTCTAATTACAACACACACAGTAGGCCTCTCTAGCTATAACAGAAACAGTAGGCCTCTCTAGCTATAACAGAAACAGTAGGCCTCTCTAATTACAACACAAACAGTAGGCCTCTCATTACAACACATACAGTAGGCCTCTCTAATTACAACACATACAGTAGCCTCCCATTACAGCACACACAGTAGGCCTCTAATTACAACACATACAGTAGCCTCTCTAATTACAACACACACAGTAGACCTCTCTAATTACAACACACACAGTAGACCTCTCTAATAACAACATTTACAGTAGCCTCTCATTACAACACATACAGTAGTCATCTCCAATGACAACACATACACAGTAGGCCTCTCTAATTACAACACATACAGTAGACCTCACTAATTACAACATATACAAAATCCTCTCATTACACAAAGTGGGCCTCTCTAATTATAACAGAAATAGTAGACCTCTCTAATTGCAACACACACAGTAGGCCAGTAATTACAACACATACAGTAGGCATCTAATTACAACACACACAGTAGGCCTCTAATTACAACACATACAGTAAGCCTCTCTAATTACAACACATGCAGTAGGCCTCTCTAATTACAACACACACAGTAGGCCTCTAATTACAACATACACAGTAGCCCTCGCATTACAACACATACAGTAGCCTCCCATTACAAAACATACAGTAGGCCTCTAATTACAACACACACAGTACGCCTCTCATTACAACACATACAGTATATCTCTCTAATTACAACACATACAGTAATCCTCTCTAATTAAAACATATACAGTAGCCTCCCATTACAACATATACAGTGGGCCTCTCTAATTACAACACATACAGTAGGCCTCTCTAATTACAACACATAAGGTAGCCTCTCTAATTACAACACACACAGTAGGCCTCTCATTACAACACATACAGTATATCTCTCTAATTACAACACATACAGTAATCCTCTCTAATTAAAACATATACAGTAGCATCCCATTACAAAACATACAGTAGACCTCTAATTACTACACACACAGTAGCCCTCGCATTACAACACAAACAGTAGACTTTCTAATTAAAAAACATACAGTAGGCCACTCATTAAAACACAAACAGTAGGCCTCTCTAATTACAACACATAAAGTAGCCTCCCATTACAACACACACAGTAGGCCTCTCTAATTACAACACACACAGTGGGCCTCTCATTACAACACATACAGTAGGCCTCTCTAATTATAACAGAAATAGTAGACCTCTCTAATTACAGCACACACAGTAGGCCTCTCTAATTACAACACATACAGTAGCCTCCCATTACAACACACACAGTAGGCCTCTCTAATTACAACACACACAGTAGGCCTCTCTAATTTCAATACACACAGTAGGCCTCTCTAATTACAACACATACAGTAGCCCTCGCATTACAACACATACAATAGCCTCTCTAATTAAAACATATACAGTAGCCACCCATTATAAGACATACAGTAGGCCTCTAATTACAACACACACAGTAGGCCTCTCTAATTACAACAGAAATAGTAGACCACGCTAATTACAACACACACAGTAGGCCTCTCATTACAACACATACAGTAGGCCTCTCTAATTACAACACATACAGTAGCCTCCCATTACAACACACACAGTAGGCCTCTCTAATTACAACACACACAGTGGGCCTCTCATTACAACACATACAGTAGGCCTCTCTAATTATAACAGAAATAGTAGACCTCTCTAATTACAGCACACACAGTAGGCCTCTCTAATTACAACACATACAGTAGCCTCCCATTACAACACACACAGTAGGCCTCTCTAATTACAACACACACAGTAGGCCTCTCTAATTTCAACACACACAGTAGGCCTCTCTAATTACAACACATACAGTAGCCCTCGCATTACAACACATACAATAGCCTCTCTAATTAAAACATATACAGTAGCCACCCATTACAAGACATACAGTAGGCCTCTAATTACAACACACACAGTAGGCCTCTCTAATTATAACAGAAATAGTAGACCACGCTAATTACAACACACACAGTAGGCCTCTCTAATTACAACACACACAGTAGGCCTCTAATTACAACACATACAGTAGCCCTCGCATTACAACACATACAGTAGCCTCTCTAATTACAACACACACAGTAGGCCTCTCTAATTACAACACACACAGTGGGCCTCTCATTACAACACATACAGTAGGCCTCTCTAATTATAACAGAAATAGTAGACCTCTCTAATTACAGCACACACAGTAGGCCTCTCTAATTACAACACATACAGTAGCCTCCCATTACAACACACACAGTAGGCCTCTCTAATTACAACACACACAGTAGGCCTCTCTAATTTCAACACACACAGTAGGCCTCTCTAATTACAACACATACAGTAGCCCTCGCATTACAACACATACAATAGCCTCTCTAATTAAAACATATACAGTAGCCACCCATTACAAGACATACAGTAGGCCTCTAATTACAACACACACAGTAGGCCTCTCTAATTATAACAGAAATAGTAGACCACGCTAATTACAACACACACAGTAGGCCTCTCTAATTACAACACACACAGTAGGCCTCTAATTACAACACATACAGTAGCCCTCGCATTACAACACATACAGTAGCCTCTCTAATTACAACACATACAGTAGCCTCTCTAATTACAACATTTACAGTAGCCTCTCATTACAACACACACAGTAGGCCTCTCTAATTACAACACATACAGTAGCCTCCCATTACAACACACACAGTAGGCCTCTCTAATTACAACACACACAGTAGGCCTCTCATTACAACACATACAGTAGGCCTCTCTAATTACAACATATACAGTAGCCTCCCATTACAGCACACACAGTAGGCCTCTCATTACAACACATACAGTAGGCCTCTCTAATTACAACACACACAGTAGTCCTCTCTAATTACAACACATACAGTAGCCCTCGCATTACAACATATACAATAGCCTCTCTAATTAAAACATATACAGTAGCCTCCCATTACAACACATACAGTAGCCCTCTAATTACAACACACACAGTAGGCCTCTAATTATAACAGAAATAGTAGACCACTCTAATTACAACACACACAGTAGGCCTCTCTAATTACAACACACACAGTAGGCTTCACTAATTACAACACACACAGTAGGCCAGTAATTACAACACATACAGTAAGCCTCTCTAATTACAGCACATACAGTAGCCTCTCTAATTACAACACATACAGTAGGCCTCTCTAATTACAACACACACAGTAGGCCTCTAAATACAACACACACAGTAGGCCTCTAATTACAACAGAAATAGTAGGCCTCTCTAATTACAACACACACAGTAGGCATCTCCAATTACAACACACACAGAAGGCCTCTAATTACAACACACACAGTAGGCCTCTCATTACAACACATACAGTAGGCCTCTCTAATTACAACACATACAGTTGCCTCCCATTACAGCAGACACAGTAGGCCTCTCTAATTACAACACACACAGTTGGGCTCTAATTACAACACACACAGTACGCCTCTAATTACAACACATATAGTAGGCCGCTAATTACAACATATACAGTAGCCTCTCATTACAACACACACAGTGGGCCTCTCTAATTATAACAGAAATAGTAGACCTCTCTAATTACAACACACACAGTAGGCCTCTCTAATTACAACACATACAGTAGACCTATCTAATTACAACACACACAGTAGACCACATTTCAACCTATACAGTAGCCTCTCTAATTACAACACACACAGTAGGCCTCTAATTACAACACATACAGTATGCTTCTCTCATTACAACACACACAGTGGGCGTCTAATTATAACAGAAATAGTAGACCTCTCGAATTACAACACATACAGTAGGCCTCTCTAATTACAACACATACACTAGGCCTCTCTAATTACAACACATGCAGTAGCCTCTAATTACAACACATACAGAAGCCTCTCTAATTACAACACATACAGTAGCCTCCCATTACAACACATACAGTATGCTTCTCTAATTACCACATATACAGTATGCTTCTCTAATTACAACATATACAGTAGGCCTCTCTAATTACAACACATACATTATCCTCCCATTACAACACATGCAGTAGCCTCTAATTACAACACATACAGAAGCCTCTCTAATTACAACACATACAGTAGCCTCCCATTACAACACATACAGTATGCTTCTCTAATTACAACATATACAGTAGGACTCTCTAATTACAACACATACAGTAGCCCTCGCATTACAACACATACAGTATCCTCTCTAATTACAACACACACAGTAGACCTCTCTAATTACAACACATACAGTAGACCTCACTAATTACAACACACACAGTAGGCCTCTCTAATTACAACACATACAGTAGGCCTCCAATTACAACACATACAGTAGTCCTCCAATTACAACACACACAGTGGGCCTCTCTAATTACAACACATACAGTAGCCTCTCTAATTATAACAGAAATAGTAGGCCTCTCATTTCAACACACTCAGTAGACCTCACTAATTACAACACACACAGTAGGCCTCTCTAATTACAACACATACAGTAGGCCTCCAATTACAACACATACAGTAGTCCTCCAATTACAACACACACAGTGGGCCTCTCTAATTACAACACATACAGTAGCCTATCTAATTATAACAGAAATAGTAGGCCTCTCATTTCAACACACACAGTAGGCCTCTCTAATTACAACACATACAGTAGGCCTCTCTAATTACAATACACACAGTAGGCCTCTCTAATTACTACACACACACAGTAGGACTCTCTAATTACAACAGATCTAGTAGGCCTCTCTAATTACAACACATACAGTAGGCCTCTCTAATTACAAGACATACAGTAGGCCTCTCTAATTACAAGACATATAGTAGGCCTCTCTAATTACAACACATACAGTAGACCGCTCTTATTACAACACATATAGTAGGACCACTAATTACAACAGATATAGTAGATCTCTCTAATTACAACACATGCAGTAGGCCTCTCTAATTACAACACATACACAGTAGGCCTCTCTAATTACAAAACATACAGTAGGACTCTCTAATTACAAAACATACAGTAGGCCTCTAATTACAACACATACAGTAGGCCTCTCTAAATGCAACACACACAGTAGGCCTCTCTAATCACAACACATACAGTAGCCTCTCATTACAACCCATACAGTAGCCTCTCTAATTACAAAACATACAGTAGGCCTCTAATTACAACACATACAGTAGGCCTCTCATTACAACACATACAGTAGGCCTCTCTAATTACAACACATACACTAGACCTCTCTAATTACAACACATACAGTAGCCTCTCGAATTAAAACATATACAGTAGCCTCTCATTACAACACATATAGTAAGCCTCTCTAATTACAACATATACAGTAGCCTCTCGAATTAAAACATATACAGTAGCCTCTCATTACAACACATATAGTAAGCCTCTCTAATTACAACAGAAATAGTAGGCCTCTAATTACAACACATACAGTAGCCTCTAATTACAACACATACAGTAGCCTCTCTAATTACAACACATACAGTAGCCTCTCTAATTACAACACATACAGTAGGCCTCTCATTACAACACATACAGTAGCCTCTCATTACAGCCCATACAGTAGGCCTATGATTACTACACATACAGTAGGCCTCTCTAATTACAACACATACAGTAAGCCTCTCTAATTACAACAAATACACAGTAGGCCTCCAATTACAAGAAATACATTAGGCCTCTCTAATTACAACACACACAGTAGGCCTCTCTTATTACAAAACACACAGTAGACCTCTCTAATTACAACAGATATAGTAGGCCTCTCAAATTACAACACATACAGTAGCCTCTCTAATTACAACAGATATAGTAGGCCTCTCTAATTACAACACATACAGTAGGCCTATATTATTACAACACAAACACAGTAGGACCTCTCTAATTACAACACATAATGTAGGCCTATCTTAATACAAAACACACAGTAGACCTCTCTAATTACAACACACACAGTAGGCCTCTCTAATTACAACACATACAATAGCCCTCGCATTACAACACATACAGTAGCCTCTCTAAATACAACACATACAGTAGGCATTCTCTAATGACAACACATACACAGTAGGCCTCTCGAATTACAACACATACAGTAGCCCTCACATGACAACACATACAGTAGCCTCTCGAAGTAAAACATATACAGTAGCCTCTCATTACAACACATATAGTAAGCCTCTCTAATTACAACAGAAATAGTAGGCCTCAATTTACAACACATACAGTAGCCTCTCTAATTACAACACATACAGTAGCCTCTCTAATTACAACACATACAGTAGGACTCTCATTACAACACATACAGTAGCCTCTCTAATTGCAACACATACAGTAGACCTCTCTAATTACAACATATACAGTGGGCCTCTAATTACAACAGAAATAGAAGGCCTATCTAATTACAACACATACAGTAGATCTCTAAAATTACAACACATACAGTAGGTATCTCTAATTACAACACATACAGTAGGCCTCTATAATTACTACACACACAGTAGGCCTCTCTAATTACAACACATATAGTAGGCCTCTCTAATTACAACACATATAGTAGGCCTCTCTAATTACAACACATACAGTAGCCTCTCATTACAACCCATACAGTAGGCCTCTCTAATTACAACACATACAGTAGCCTCCCATTACAACACATACAGTATGCTTCTCTAATTACAACATATACAGTAGGACTCTCTAATTACAACACATACAGTAGCCCTCGCATTACAACACATACAGTATCCTCTCTAATTACAACACACACAGTAGACCTCTCTAATTACAACACATACAGTAGACCTCACTAATTACAACACACACAGTAGGCCTCTCTAATTACAACACATACAGTAGGCCTCCAATTACAACACATACAGTAGTCCTCCAATTACAACACACACAGTGGGCCTCTCTAATTACAACACATACAGTAGGCCTCTCATTACAACACATACAGTAGCCTCTCATTACAGCCCATACAGTAGGCCTATGATTACTACACATACAGTAAGCCTCTCTAATTACAACACATACACAGTAGGCCTCCAATTACAAGAAATACATTAGGCCTCTCTAATTACAACACACACAGTAGGCCTCTCTTATTACAAAACACACAGTAGACCTCTCTAATTACAACAGATATAGTAGGCCTCTCAAATTACAACACATACAGTAGCATCTCAAATTATAACAGATATAGTAGGCCTCTCTAATTACAACACATACAGTAGCCTCTCTAATTACAACAGATATAGTAGGCCTCTCTAATTACAACACATACAGTAGGCCTATATTATTACAACACAAACACAGTAGGACCTCTCTAATTACAACACATATTGTAGGCCTATCTTAATACAAAACACACAGTAGACCTCTCTAATTACAACACACACAGTAGGCCTCTCTAATTACAACACATACAATAGCCCTCGCATTACAACACATACAGTAGCCTCTCTAAATACAACACATACAGTAGGCATTCTCTAATGACAACACATACACAGTAGGCCTCTCGAATTACAACACATACAGTAGCCCTCACATGACAACACATACAGTAGCCTCTCGAAGTAAAACATATACAGTAGCCTCTCATTACAACACATATAGTAAGCCTCTCTAATTACAACAGAAATAGTAGGCCTCAATTTACAACACATACAGTAGCCTCTCTAATTACAACACATACAGTAGCCTCTCTAATTACAACACATACAGTAGGACTCTCATTACAACACATACAGTAGACCTCTCTAATTACAACATATACAGTGGGCCTCTAATTACAACAGAAATAGAAGGCCTATCTAATTACAACACATACAGTAGATCTCTAAAATTACAACACATACAGTAGGTATCTCTAATTACAACACATACAGTAGGCCTCTATAATTACTACACACACAGTAGGCCTCTCTAATTACAACACATATAGTAGGCCTCTCTAATTACAACACATATAGTAGGCCTCTCTAATTACAACACATACAGTAGCCTCTCATTACAACCCATACAGTAGGCCTCTCTAATTACAACACATACAGTAGCCTCCCATTACAACACATACAGTATGCTTCTCTAATTACAACATATACAGTAGGACTCTCTAATTACAACACATACAGTAGACCTCACTAATTACAACACACACAGTAGGCCTCTCTAATTACAACACATACAGTAGGCCTCCAATTACAACACATACAGTAGTCCTCCAATTACAACACACACAGTGGGCCTCTCTAATTACAACACATACAGTAGCCTATCTAATTATAACAGAAATAGTAGGCCTCTCATTTCAACACACACAGTAGACCTCACTAATTACAACACACACAGTAGGCCTCTCTAATTACAACACATACAGTAGGCCTCCAATTACAACACATACAGTAGTCCTCCAATTACAACACACACAGTGGGCCTCTCTAATTACAACACATACAGTAGCCTATCTAATTATAACAGAAATAGTAGGCCTCTCATTTCAACACACACAGTAGGCCTCTCTAATTACAACACATACAGTAGGCCTCTCTAATTACAACACACACAGTAGGCCTCTCTAATTACTACACACACACAGTAGGACTCTCTAATTACAACACATACAGTAGGCCTCTCTAAATGCAACACACACAGTAGGCCTGTCTAATTACAACACATACACTGGGCCTCTCATTTCAACACATACAGTAGCCTCTCTAATTACAACAGATCTAGTAGGCCTCTCTAATTACAACACATACAGTAGGCCTCTCTAATTACAAGACATACAGTAGGCCTCTCTAATTACAAGACATATAGTAGGCCTCTCTAATTACAACACATACAGTAGGCCGCTCTTATTACAACACATATAGTAGGACCACTAATTACAACAGATATAGTAGATCTCTCTAATTACAACACATGCAGTAGGCCTCTCTAATTACAACACATACACAGTAGGCCTCTCTAATTACAAAACATACAGTAGGCCTCTCTAATTACAAAACATACAGTAGGCCTCTAATTACAACACATACAGTAGGCCTCTCTAAATGCAACACACACAGTAGGCCTCTCTAATCACAACACATACAGTAGCCTCTCATTACAACCCATACAGTAGCCTCTCTAATTACAAAACATACAGTAGGCCTCTAATTACAACACATACAGTAGGCCTCTCATTACAACACATACAGTAGGCCTCTCTAATTACAACACATACACTAGACCTCTCTAATTACAACACATACAGTAGCCTCTCGAATTAAAACATATACAGTAGCCTCTCATTACAACACATATAGTAAGCCTCTCTAATTACAACATATACAGTAGCCTCTCGAATTAAAACATATACAGTAGCCTCTCATTACAACACATATAGTAAGCCTCTCTAATTACAACAGAAATAGTAGGCCTCTAATTACAACACATACAGTAGCCTCTAATTACAACACATACAGTAGCCTCTCTAATTACAACACATACAGTAGCCTCTCTAATTACAACACATACAGTAGGCCTCTCATTACAACACATTCAGTAGCCTCTCATTACAGCCCATACAGTAGGCCTATGATTACTACACATACAGTAGGCCTCTCTAATTACAACACATACAGTAAGCCTCTCTAATTACAACACATACACAGTAGGCCTCCAATTACAAGAAATACATTAGGCCTCTCTAATTACAACACACACAGTAGGCCTCTCTTATTACAAAACACACAGTAGACCTCTCTAATTACAACAGATATAGTAGGCCTCTCAAATTACAACACATACAGTAGCCTCTCTAATTATAACAGATATAGTAGGCCTCTCTAATTACAACACATACAGTAGCCTCTCTAATTACAACAGATATAGTAGGCCTCTCTAATTACAACACATACAGTAGGCCTATATTATTACAACACAAACACAGTAGGACCTCTCTAATTACAACACATATTGTAGGCCTATCTTAATACAAAACACACAGTAGACCTCTCTAATTACAACACACACAGTAGGCCTCTCTAATTACAACACATACAATAGCCCTCGCATTACAACACATACAGTAGCCTCTCTAAATACAACACATACAGTAGGCATTCTCTAATGACAACACATACACAGTAGGCCTCTCGAATTACAACACATACAGTAGCCCTCACATGACAACACATACAGTAGCCTCTCGAAGTAAAACATATACAGTAGCCTCTCATTACAACACATATAGTAAGCCTCTCTAATTACAACAGAAATAGTAGGCCTCAATTTACAACACATACAGTAGCCTCTCTAATTACAACACATACAGTAGCCTCTCTAATTACAACACATACAGTAGGACTCTCATTACAACACATACAGTAGCCTCTCTAATTGCAACACATACAGTAGACCTCTCTAATTACAACATATACAGTGGGCCTCTAATTACAACAGAAATAGAAGGCCTATCTAATTACAACACATACAGTAGATCTCTAAAATTACAACACATACAGTAGGTATCTCTAATTACAACACATACAGTAGGCCTCTATAATTACTACACACACAGTAGGCCTCTCTAATTACAACACATATAGTAGGCCTCTCTAATTACAACACATATAGTAGGCCTCTCTAATTACAACACATACAGTAGCCTCTCATTACAACCCATACAGTAGGCCTCTCTAATTACAACACATACAGTAGCCTCCCATTACAACACATACAGTATGCTTCTCTAATTACAACATATACAGTAGGACTCTCTAATTACAACACATTCAGTAGACCTCACTAATTACAACACACACAGTAGGCCTCTCTAATTACAACACATACAGTAGGCCTCCAATTACAACACATACAGTAGCCTCTCTAATTACAACACATACAGTAGCCTCTCTAATTACAACACATACAGTAGGCCTCTCATTACAACACATTCAGTAGCCTCTCATTACAGCCCATACAGTAGGCCTATGATTACTACACATACAGTAGGCCTCTCTAATTACAACACATACAGTAAGCCTCTCTAATTACAACACATACACAGTAGGCCTCCAATTACAAGAAATACATTAGGCCTCTCTAATTACAACACACACAGTAGGCCTCTCTTATTACAAAACACACAGTAGACCTCTCTAATTACAACAGATATAGTAGGCCTCTCAAATTACAACACATACAGTAGCCTCTCTAATTATAACAGATATAGTAGGCCTCTCTAATTACAACACATACAGTAGCCTCTCTAATTACAACAGATATAGTAGGCCTCTCTAATTACAACACATACAGTAGGCCTATATTATTACAACACAAACACAGTAGGACCTCTCTAATTACAACACATATTGTAGGCCTATCTTAATACAAAACACACAGTAGACCTCTCTAATTACAACACACACAGTAGGCCTCTCTAATTACAACACATACAATAGCCCTCGCATTACAACACATACAGTAGCCTCTCTAAATACAACACATACAGTAGGCATTCTCTAATGACAACACATACACAGTAGGCCTCTCGAATTACAACACATACAGTAGCCCTCACATGACAACACATACAGTAGCCTCTCGAAGTAAAACATATACAGTAGCCTCTCATTACAACACATATAGTAAGCCTCTCTAATTACAACAGAAATAGTAGGCCTCAATTTACAACACATACAGTAGCCTCTCTAATTACAACACATACAGTAGCCTCTCTAATTACAACACATACAGTAGGACTCTCATTACAACACATACAGTAGCCTCTCTAATTGCAACACATACAGTAGACCTCTCTAATTACAACATATACAGTGGGCCTCTAATTACAACAGAAATAGAAGGCCTATCTAATTACAACACATACAGTAGATCTCTAAAATTACAACACATACAGTAGGTATCTCTAATTACAACACATACAGTAGCCTCTCATTACAACCCATACAGTAGGCCTCTCTAATTACAACACATATTGTAGGCCACTAATTACAACACATACAGTAGCCTCTCATTACAACCCATACAATAGGCCTATGATTACTACACATAGAGTGGGCCTCTCTAATTACAACACATACAGTAAGCCTCTCTAATTACAACACATACACAGTAGGCCTCCAATTACAAGAAATACAGTAGGCCTCTCTAATTACAACAAATTTAGTAGGCCTATATTATTACAACACACACACAGTAGGCCTCTCTAATTACAACACATACAATAGCCCTCGCATTTCAACAGATACAGTAGCCTCTCTAATTACAAAATAAATAGTAGGCCTCTCTAACTACTAAATAAATAGTAGGCCTCTCTAATTAACAAATACAGTAGCCTCTCTAATTACAACAGATATAGTAGGCCTCTCTAATTACAACACATACAGTAGGCCTATATTATTACAACACACACACAGTAGGCCTCTCTAATTACAACACACACAGTAGGCCTCTCTAATTACAACACATACAATAGCCCTCGCATACCAACACATACAGAAATCCTCTCTAATTAGAACACATACAGTAGACTCTCATTTCAACACATCCAGTAGCCTCTCTAATTACAACATAAATAGTAGGCCTCTCTAACTACTAAATAAATAGTAGGCCTCTCAAATTATAACACATACAGTAGGCCTCTCTAATTACAACACATACAGTAGGCCTCTCTAATTACAACACATACAGCAGACCTCATTACAACACACACAGTGGGCCTCTCTAATTACAACACATACAGTAGCCAATCTAATTACAACATTAATAGTAGGCCTCTCTAACTACTAAATAAATAGTAGGCCTCTCTAATTATAACAAATACAGTAGGCCTCTCTAATTACAACACATACAGTAGGCCTCTCTAATTACAACACATACAGTAGACCTCATTACAACACACACAGTGGGCCTCTCTAATTACAACACATACAGTAAGCCTCTAATTACAACACATACAGTAGCCTCTCTAATTACAACACATACAGTAAGCATCTCATTTCAACACATACAGTAGCCTATCTAATTATAACACATACAGAAGCCTATCTAATTATAACACATACAGTAGCCTATCTAATTATAACAGAAATAGTAGGCCTCTCATTTCAACACACACAGTAGGCCTCTCTAATTGCAACACATACAGTAGCCTATCTAATTATAACAGAAATAGTAGGCCTCTCATTTCAACACACACAGTAGGCCTCTGTAACGGTTCTCTAAATCTTCCTCCTCCTCAGACGAGGAGAGGAGAGAGGGATCTGAAGACCAATGTGCAGCGAGGTATGATGCCATAATATATTTATTTACAAGACGAAAAACGAACACGAACTACACTTGAAATGATACAAAATAACAAACGACGTAGACTGACCTAAACATGAGAACTTACATAGACACGAAGAACGCACGAACAGGAACAGACTACATACACACCGCAACAGTCCCGTGTGGTACGAAATAACATACTGACACGGAAGACAACCACCCACAAACAAACAGTGTGAAAACACCTACCTTAATATGGCTCTCAATCAGAGGAAATGAAAACCACCTGCCTCTAATTGAGAGCCATATCAGGTCACCCTTAAACCAACATAGAAACAGAAAACATAGACTGCCCACCCAAACTCACGTCCTGACCAGCTAACACATACACAAACTAACAGAAAACAGGTCAGGAACGTGACATAACCCCCCCCTCAAGGTGCGTACTCCGAACGCACCACCAAAAGTCTAGGGGAGGGTCTGGGTGGGCATCTGACCACGGTGGTGGCTCCGGCTCCGGACGCTGTCCCAATCCCACCATAATAAATCCCCGCTTCTGTGTCTTCCTCAAGGTGGCGACCCTCGCCACCGACCTTGGACTGGGAACCCTAGACATGGGTCCCGCTGGATTTAGGGGCCGCCCCGGACTGAGGGACGGCAGCTCCGGACTGAGGGACAACACCGGGACAAGGGGCAACACCGGGACAAGGGGCAGGTCCCGGCTGATAAACTCTGGCAGATCCTGGCTGGCTGGCTCTGGCGGATCCTGGCTGGACGGCTCTGAAGGCTGGTCCTGGCTGGACGGCTCTGAAGGCTGGTCCTGGCTGGACGGCTCTGAAGGCTGATCCGGTCTGACGGAAGGCTCTGGCTGATCCGGTCTGGCGGAAGGCTCTGGCTGATCCGGTCTGGCGGAAGGCTCTGGCTGATCCGGTCTGGCGGAAGGCTCTGGCTGATCCGGTCTGGCGGAAGGCTCTGGCGGCTCCTGTCTGGCTGACGGCTCTGGCGGCTCCTGTCTGGCTGACGGCTCTGTAGGCTCTTGGCAGACGGGCGGCTCTGTAGGCTCTTGGCAGACGGGCGGCTTTGCAGGCTCATGGCAGACGGGCAGCTTTGCAGGCTCATGGCAGACGGGCAGTTCAGGCGCCGCTGGGCAGACGGGCATTTCAGGCGCCGCTGGGCAGACGGGCAGTTCAGGCGCCGCTGGGCAGACGGGCAGTTCAGGCACCGCTGGGCAGACGGGCACACCTGTAGGGAGGAGACGGAGAGACAGCCTGGTGCGTGGGGCTGCCACAGGACCCACCAGGCTGGAGAGACCTACAGGAGGCTTGATGTTAAAAGGCACCTGAAGGACCGGGCTGTGGAGGAGCACTGGAGCTCTGGTGCGCAGCCTTGGCACCACTCCCCCAGGCTGGCATACTACTCCAGCCCGTACCCTCCAGAGTGCAGGCACAGGTTGAACCGGGCTGTGGATGAGCACTGGAGATCTAGTGCCTACTACGCGCACCTCTCCCTTAGGCTCCACTCCCACATTTGCCCGGTACGAGCGGAGCGTAGGCATAGGACGCACTGCACCCTCCCAGCGCCCCGGAGACACAGCACGCAGAGCCGGCGCAGGATACCCTGGACCGAAACTGCGTACCGGAGACCAGACGCGCTGAGCAGGCACAATACGCCCCGGCTGGATGCCCACACTCACTTGACACTTTCGGGGGGCTGCCCTATAGCGCACCAGGCTATGGGCACGCACTGGCGACACCGTGCGCTTAACCGCATAACACGGTGCCTGACCAGTGACGCGTTGCTTATAATAAGCACGAGGAGTGCGCTCAGGTCTGCTACCTGGCTTAGCCACACTCCTCTCTAGCCCCCCCCCCCAAAAGAATTCTGGGGTTGCCTCTCGTACCTGTCCCGCTGCCGTGCTGCCTCCTCATATCGCCACCGCTCAGCTTTCGCTTCCTCCAGCTCAGCTTTGGGGCGGCGATACTCCCCAGCCTGTGCCCAGGGTCCTTCTCCATTCAACTCTTCCTCCCAAGTCCACAAGTCCTGGGATTTCTGTGGTTGCTTTCGCTGCCCTTTTCCCCGCTGCTTGGTTCTGGTAATTTGGTGGGTGGTTCTGTAACGGTTCTCTAAATCTTCCTCCTCCTCAGACGAGGAGAGGAGAGAGGGATCTGAAGACCAATGTGCAGCGAGGTATGATGCCATAATATATTTATTTACAAGACGAAAAACGAACACGAACTACACTTGAAATGATACAAAATAACAAACGACGTAGACTGACCTAAACATGAGAACTTACATAGACACGAAGAACGCACGAACAGGAACATACTACATACACACCGCAACAGTCCCGTGTGGTACGAAATAACATACTGACACGGAAGACAACCACCCACAAACAAACAGTGTGAAAACACCTACCTTAATATGGCTCTCAATCAGAGGAAATGAAAACCACCTGCCTCTAATTGAGAGCCATATCAGGTCACCCTTAAACCAACATAGAAACAGAAAACATAGACTGCCCACCCAAACTCACGTCCTGACCAGCTAACACATACACAAACTAACAGAAAACAGGTCAGGAACGTGACAGCCTCTCTAATTGCAACACACACAGTAGGCCTCACTAATTACAACACACACAGTAGGCCTCTCTATTTACAACACATACAGTAGGCCTCATTTCAACACATACAGTAACCTCTCTAATTACAACAGATATAGTAGGCTCTCTAATTACAACACACACAGTAAATCTCTCTAATTACAACACACACAGTAGCCTCTCGAATTAAAACATATACAGTAGCCTCTCGAATTAAAACATATACAGTAGCCTCTCTAATTACAATACATATAGTAAGCCTCTCTAATTACAACAGAAATAGTAGGCCTCTATTTACAACATATACAGTAGCCTCTCTAATTACAACACATACAGTAGCCTCTCTAATTACAACACATACAGTAGAACTCTCATTACAACACATACAGTAGCCTCTCTAATTGCAACACATACAGTAGACCTCTCTAATTACAACATATACAATGGGCCTCTAATTACAACAGAAATAGAAGGCCTATCTAATTACAACACATACAGTAGATCTCTCTAATTACAATACATATAGTAAGCCTCTCTAATTACAACATAAATAGTAGGCCTCTATTTACAACATATACAGTAGCCTCTCTAATTACAACACATACAGTAGCCTCTCTAATTACAACACATACAGTAGGACTCTCATTACAACACATACAGTAGCCACTCTAATTGCAACACATACAGTAGACCTCTCTAATTACAACATATACAGTGGGCCTCTAATTACAACAGAAATAGAAGGCCTATCTAATTACAACACACACAGTAGCCTATCTAATTACAACACATATAGTAGGCCATTAATTACAACACATACAGTAGGCCTCTCTAATTACTACACACACACAGTAGGCCTCTCTAATTACAACACACACAGTAGCCTATCTAATTACAACACATACAGTAGGCCTTTAATTAAAACATGTACAGTAGGCCTCTCTAATTACTACACACACACAGTAGCCTATCTAATTACAACACATACAGTAGGCCTCTAATTAAAACATGTACAGTAGGCCTCTCTAATTACTACACACACACAGTGGGCCTCTCTAATTGCAACACACACAGTAGGCCTCTCTAATTACAACACACACAGTAGGCCTATCTAATTACAACACATACAGTAAGCCTCTAATTACAACACATACAGTAGGCCTCTCTAATTATAACAGAAATAGTAGGCATCTCATTTCAACACATACAGTAGGCCTCTCTAATTATAACAGAAATAGTAGGCCTCTCTAATTACAACACATACAGTAGCCCTCGCATTACAACACATACAGAAATCCTCTCTAATTAGAACATATACAGTAGACTCTCATTTCAACACATACAGTAGCCTCTCTAATTACAAAAGAAATAGTAGGCCTCTCTAACTACTAAATAAATAGTAGGCCTCTCTAATTAACAAATACAGTAGCCTCTCTAATTACAACAGATATAGTAGGCCTGTCTAATTACAACACATACAGTAGGCCTATATTATTACAACACACACACACAGTAAGAATCTCTAATTACAACACACACAATAGCCCTCGCATTACAACACATACAGAAATCCTCTCTAATTAGAACATATACAGTAGACTCTCATTTCAACACATACAGTAGCCTCTCTAATTACAACATAAATAGTAGGCATCTCTAACTACTAAATAAATAGTAGGCCTCTCTAATTATAACACATACAGTAGGCCTCTCTAATTACAACACATACAGTAGGCCTCTCTAATTACAACACATACAGTAGTCATCTCCAATGACAACACATACACAGTAGGCCTCTCTAAATGCAACACACACAGTAGGCCAGTCTAATTACAACACATACAGTAGGCCTCTCATTTCAACACATACAGTAGCCTCTCTAATTACAACACATACACTAGGCCTCTCTAATTACAACACATACACTAGGCCTCTCTAATTACAACACATACACTAGGCCTCTCTAATTACAACACATACACTAGGCCTCTCTAATTACAACACATACACTAGGCCTCTCTATTGACAACACATACACAGTAGGCATTTCTAATTACAACACATACACAGTAGGCCTCTCTAATTACAACACATACACAGTAGGCCTCTCTAATTACAACACATACAGTAGGCCTCTCTAATTACAACACATACAGTAGGCCTCTCTAATTACAACACATACAGTAGGCCTCTCTAATTACAACACATACAGTAGGCCTCTCTAATTACAACACATACAGTAGGCCTCTCTAATTACAACACATACAGTAGGCCTCTCTAATTACAACACATACAGTAGGCCTCTCTAATGACAACACATACAGTAGGCCTCTCTAATTACAACACATACAGTAGGCCTCTCTAATTACAACACATACAGTAGGCCTCTCTAATTACAACACATACAGTAGGCCTCTCTAATGACAACACATACAGTAGCCTCTCTAATTACAACAAACACAGTAGCCTCTCATTACAACCCATACAGTAGGCCTCTAATTACAACACATACAGTAGGCCGCTCATTTCAACACATACAGTAGCCTCTCTAATTACAACAGATATAGTAGATCTCTCTAATTACAACACATGCAGTAGGCCTCTCTAATTACAACACATACACAGTAGGCCTCTCTAATTACAAAACATACAGTAGGCTCTCTAATTACAACACATACAGTGGCCTCTCTAATTACAACACATACAGTAGTCATCTCCAATGACAACACATACACAGTGGGTCTCTCTAAATGCAACACACACAGTAGGCCTCTCTAATTACAACACATACAGTAGGCCTCTCTAATTACAATACATACAGTAGGCCTCTCTAATTACAAGACATATAGTAGGCCTCTCTAATTACAACACATACAGTAGGCCGCTCTTATTACAACACATACAGTAGGCCTCTCATTTCAACACATACAGTAGCCTCTCTAATTACAACAGATCTAGTAGGCCTCTCTAATTACAACACATACACTGGGCCTCTCATTTCAACACATACAGTAGCCTCTCTAATTACAACAGATCTAGTAGGCCTCTCTAATTACAACACATACAGTAGGCCTCTCTAATTACAAGACATACAGTAGGCCTCTCTAATTACAAGACATATAGTAGGCCTCTCTAATTACAACACATACAGTAGGCCGCTCTTATTACAACACATATAGTAGGACCACTAATTACAACAGATATAGTAGATCTCTCTAATTACAACACATTCAGTAGGCCTCTCTAATTACAACACATACACAGTAGGCCTCTCTAATTACAAAACATACAGTAGGCCTCTAATTACAACACATACAGTAGGCCTCTCTAAATGCAACACACACAGTAGGCCTCTCTAATCACAACACATACAGTAGCCTCTCATTACAACCCATACAGTAGCCTCTCTAATTACAAAACATACAGTAGGCCTCTAATTACAACACATACAGTAGGCCTCTCATTTCAACACATACAGTAGCCTCTCTAATTACAACACATACACTAGGCCTCTCTATTGACAACACATACACAGTAGGCATTTCTAATTACAACACATACACAGTAGGCCTCTCTAATTACAAAACATACAGTAGGCTCTCTAATTACAACACATACAGTAGGCCTCTCTAATTACAACATTTACAGTAGGCCGCTCTAATTACAACACATACAGTAGGCTCTCTAATTACAACACATACAGTAGCCTCTCTAATTACAAAACATACACAGTAGGCCGCTCTAATTACAACACATACAGTAGGCTCTCTAATTACAACACATACAGTAGCCTCTCTAATTACAAAACATACACAGTAGGCTCTCTAATTACAACACATACAGTAGCCTCTCTAATTACAAAACATACACAGTAGGCCGCTCTAATTACAACACATACAGTAGGCCACTCTAATTACAACACATACAGTAGGCCTCTATAATTACAACACATACAGTAGGCCTCTCTAATGACAACACATACAGTAGCCTCTCTAATTACAACAAACACAGTAGCCTCTCATTACAACCCATACAGTAGGCCTCTAATTACAACACATACAGTAGGCCGCTCATTTCAACACATACAGTAGCCTCTCTAATTACAACAGATATAGTAGATCTCTCTAATTACAACACATGCAGTAGGCCTCTCTAATTACAACACATACACAGTAGGCCTCTCTAATTACAACACATACAGTGGCCTCTCTAATTACAACACATACACAGTAGGCCGCTCTAATTGCAACACACACAGTAGTCCTCTCTAATTACCATACAGTAAGCCTCTCTAATTACAACACACACAGTTGGCTTCTCTAATTACAAGAAAAACAGTAGGCCTCTCTAATTACAACACACACAGTAGGCCTCTATTACAACACACACAGTAGGCCTCTCATTTCAACAAATACAGTAGCCTCTCTAATTACAACAGATATAGTAGGCCTATATTATTACAACACACACACAGTAGGCCTCTCTAATTACAACACACACAGTAGGCCTCTCTAATTACAACACATACAATAGCCCTCGCATTACAACACATACAGTAGCCTCTCTAATTAAAACATATACAGTAGACTCTCATTTCAACACATACAGTAGCCTCTCTAATTACAAAAGAAATAGTAGGCCTCTCTAATTAACAAATACAGTAGCCTCTCTAATTACAACAGATATAGTAGGCCTCTCTAATTACAACACATACAGTAGGCCTATATTATTACAACACACACATTAAGCCTCTCTAATTACAACACACACAGTAGGCCTCTCTAATTACAACACATACAATAGCCCTCGCATTACAACACATACAGAAATCCTCTCTAATTACAACACACGCAGTAGGCCTCTCTAATTAAAACATACAGTAGGCCTTTCTAATTACAACACACACAGTAGCCCTCTAATTACAACACATACAGTAGGCCTCTCTAATTACAACACACACAGTAGACCTCTCATTTCAACACATACAGTAGCCTCTCTAATTACAACAGATATAGTAGGCCTCTCTAATTACGACACATGAAGTAGGCCTATATTATTACAACACATACAGTAGGCCTATATTATTACAACACATACAGTAGGCCTATATTACTACAACACATACAGTAGGCCTATATTATTACAACACATACAGTAGGCCTATATTATTACAAAACACACAGTAGGCCTCTCTAATTACAACACATACAATAGCCCTCGCATTACAACACATACAGTAGCCTCTCTAATTAAAACATATACAGTAGGCATCTCATTTCAACACATACAGTAGGCCTCTCTAATTACTACACATACAGTAGGCCTCTCTAATTACTACACACACAGTAGGCCTCTCTAATTACTACACACACAGTAGGCCTCTCTAATTACAACACATACAGTAGTCATCTCCAATGACAACACATACACAGTAGGCCTCTCTAAATGCAACACACACAGTAGGCCAGTCTAATTACAACACATACAGTAGGCCTCTCATTTCAACACATACAGTAGGCCTCTCATTTCAACACATACAGTAGGCCTATCTGATTACAACACATATAGTAGAACCACAAATTACAACAGATATAGTAGATCGCTCTAATTACAACACATGCAGTAGGCCTCTAATTACAACACATACACAGTAGGCCTCTCTAATTACTACACACACACAGTGGGCCTCTCTAATTACAACACATACACAGTAGGCCGCTCTAATTGCAACACACACGGTAGGCCTCTCTAATTACAACACATACAGTAGGCCGCTCATTTCAACACATACAGTAGCCTCTCTAATTACAACAGATATAGTAGATCTCTCTAATTACAACACATGCAGTAGGCCTCTCTAATTACAACACACACAGTAGCCTCTCTAATTACAACAGAAATAGTAGGCCTCTCTAATCACAACACACAAAGTTGGAATCTCTAATTACAACACATACAGTAGAACTCTAAATGCAACACACGCAGTAGGCCTCTCTAATTAAAACATACAGTAGGCCTTTCTAATTACAACACACACAGTAGAACTCTAATTACAACACATACAGTAGGCCTCTCTAATTACAACACACACAGTAGACCTCTCATTTCAACACATACAGTAGCCTCTCTAATTACAACAGATATAGTAGGCCTCTCTAATTACAACACATACAGTAGGCCTCTCTAATTACAACACATACAGTAGGCCTATATTATTACAACACATACAGTAGGCCTATATTATTACAACACATACAGTAGGCCTATATTATTACAACACATACAGTAGGCCTATATTATTACAACACATACAGTAGGCCTATATTATTACAAAACACAGTAGGCCTCTCTAATTACAACACATACAATAGCCCTCGCATTACAACACATACAGTAGCCTCTCTAATTAAAACATATACAGTAGCCTCTCATTACAACACATACAGTAGCCTCTCTAAATACAACACATACAGAAATACTCTCTAATTACAACATATACAGTAGACTCTCATTTCAACACATACAGTAGCCTCTCTAATTACAGCATAAATAGTAGGCCTCTCTAATTACAAAATAAATAGTAGGCCTCTCTAATTATAACACATACAGTAGGCCTCTAATTACAACACATACAGTAGCCTCTAATTACAACAGAAATAGTAGGCCTCTCTAATTACAACACATACAGTAGCCTCTCTAAATGCAACACGCACAATAGACCTCTCTAATTACAACACATACAATAGCCCTCGCATTACAACACATACAGAAATCCTCTCTAATTAGAACATATACAGTAGACTCTCATTTCAACACATACAGTAGCCTCTCTAATTACAACATAAAAAGTAGGCCTCTCTAACTACTAAATAAATAGTAGGCCTCTCTAATTATAACACATACAGTAGGCCTCTCTAATTACAACACATACAGTAGGCCTCTCTAATTACAACACATACAGTAGACCTCATTACAACACACACAGTGGGCCTTTCTAATTACAACACATACAGTAGGCCTATCTAATTATAACAGAAATAGTAGGCCTCTCATTTCAACACATACAGTAGACCTCTTTAATTACAACACATAGAGTAGCCTATCTAATTATAACAGAAATAGTAGGCATCTCATTTCAACACATACAGTAGGCCTCTTTAATTACTACACACACAGTAGGCCTCTCTAATTACTACACACACAGTAGGCCTCTCTAATTACAACACATACAGTAGTCATCTCCAATGACAACACATACACAGTAGGCCTCTCTAAATGCAACACACACAGTAGGCCAGTCTAATTACAACACATACAGTAGGCCTCTCATTTCAACACATACAGTAGGCCTCTCATTTCAACACATACAGTAGGCCTATCTGATTACAACACATATAGTAGAACCACAAATTACAACAGATATAGTAGATCGCTCTAATTACAACACATGCAGTAGGCCTCTAATTACAACACATACACAGTAGGCCTCTCTAATTACAACACATACAGAAATACTCTCTAATTACAACATATACAGTAGACTCTCATTTCAACACATACAGTAGCCTCTCTAATTACAGCATAAATAGTAGGCCTCTCTAATTACAAAATAAATAGTAGGCCTCTCTAATTATAACACATACAGTAGGCCTCTAATTACAACACATACAGTAGCCTCTAATTACAACAGAAATAGTAGGCCTCTCTAATTACAACACATACAGTAGCCTCTCTAAATGCAACACGCACAATAGACCTCTCTAATTACAACACATACAATAGCCCTCGCATTACAACACATACAGAAATCCTCTCTAATTAGAACATATACAGTAGACTCTCATTTCAACACATACAGTAGCCTCTCTAATTACAACATAAAAAGTAGGCCTCTCTAACTACTAAATAAATAGTAGGCCTCTCTAATTATAACACATACAGTAGGCCTCTCTAATTACAACACATACAGTAGGCCTCTCTAATTACAACACATACAGTAGACCTCATTACAACACACACAGTGGGCCTTTCTAATTACAACACATACAGTAGGCCTATCTAATTATAACAGAAATAGTAGGCCTCTCATTTCAACACATACAGTAGACCTCTTTAATTACAACACATAGAGTAGCCTATCTAATTATAACAGAAATAGTAGGCATCTCATTTCAACACATACAGTAGGCCTCTTTAATTACTACACACACAGTAGGCCTCTCTAATTACTACACACACAGTAGGCCTCTCTAATTACAACACATACAGTAGTCATCTCCAATGACAACACATACACAGTAGGCCTCTCTAAATGCAACACACACAGTAGGCCAGTCTAATTACAACACATACAGTAGGCCTCTCATTTCAACACATACAGTAGGCCTCTCATTTCAACACATACAGTAGGCCTATCTGATTACAACACATATAGTAGAACCACAAATTACAACAGATATAGTAGATCGCTCTAATTACAACACATGCAGTAGGCCTCTAATTACAACACATACACAGTAGGCCTCTCTAATTACTACACACACACAGTGGGCCTCTCTAATTACAACACATACACAGTAGGCCGCTCTAATTGCAACACACACGGTAGGCCTCTCTAATTACAACACATACAGTAGGCCGCTCATTTCAACACATACAGTAGCCTCTCTAATTACAACAGATATAGTAGATCTCTCTAATTACAACACATGCAGTAGGCCTCTCTAATTACAACACACACAGTAGCCTCTCTAATTACAACAGAAATAGTAGGCCTCTCTAATCACAACACACAAAGTTGGAATCTCTAATTACAACACATACAGTAGGCCTCTAAATGCAACACACGCAGTAGGCCTCTCTAATTAAAACATACAGTAGGCCTTTCTAATTACAACACACACAGTAGAACTCTAATTACAACACATACAGTAGGCCTCTCTAATTACAACACACACAGTAGACCTCTCATTTCAACACATACAGTAGCCTCTCTAATTACAACAGATATAGTAGGCCTCTCTAATTACAACACATACAGTAGGCCTCTCTAATTACAACACATACAGTAGGCCTATATTATTACAACACATACAGTAGGCCTATATTATTACAACACATACAGTAGGCCTATATTATTACAACACATACAGTAGGCCTATATTATTACAACACATACAGTAGGCCTATATTATTACAAAACACAGTAGGCCTCTCTAATTACAACACATACAATAGCCCTCGCATTACAACACATACAGTAGCCTCTCTAATTAAAACATATACAGTAGCCTCTCATTACAACACATACAGTAGCCTCTCTAAATACAACACATACAGAAATACTCTCTAATTACAACATATACAGTAGACTCTCATTTCAACACATACAGTAGCCTCTCTAATTACAGCATAAATAGTAGGCCTCTCTAATTACAAAATAAATAGTAGGCCTCTCTAATTATAACACATCCAGTAGGCCTCTAATTACAACACATACAGTAGCCTCTAATTACAACAGAAATAGTAGGCCTCTCTAATTACAACACATACAGTAACCTCTCTAAATGCAACACGCACAATAGACCTCTCTATTTACAACACATACAGTAGGCCTCATTTCAACACATACAGTAACCTCTCTAATTACAACAGATATAGTAGGCCTCTCTAATTACAACACACACAGTAGGTCTCTCTAATTACAACACATACACAGTAGGGCTCTCTAATTACAACACATACAGTAAGCCTCTAATTACAACACATACAGTAGACCTCTAATTACAACAGAAATAGTAGGCCTCTCTAATTACAACACACCCAGTAGGCCTATCTAATTACAACATGCACAGTAGCCTCTCTAATTGCAACACACACAGTAGGCCTCTCTAATTGCAACACACACAGTAGGCCTCTCTAATTACAACAGACACAGTAGCCTCTCTAAATGCAACACGCACAATAGATCTCTCTAATTACAACACGCACAGTAGGCCTCTCTATTTACAACACATACAGTAGGCCTCATTTCAACACATGCACTAGCCTCTCTAATTAAAACATATACAGTAGCCTCTCATTACAACACATATAGTAAGGCTCTCTAATTACAACAGAAATAGTAGGCCTCTAATTACAACACATACAGTAGCCTCTCTAATTACAACACATACAGTAGCCTCTCTAATTACAACAGATATAGTAGGCCTCTCTAATTACAACACACACAGTAGGTCTGTAACGGCTGTCGTCTTCCTCTTCCTCAGACGAGGAGAGGAGAGAAGGATCGGTGGACCAATACGCAGCGAGGTAAGTAGACATAAATTAATTTATTTGAAATACAAAGACGAATACGAAAACACTTGGAAAATTACAAAATAAGAAAACGACGTAGAAGAAACCTGAACATGAACAAACATAATTACACGTAGAACTCACGGACAGGAACAGACTACATCAAACGAATGAACAGCCGAAAACAGTCCCGTGTGGTGCACATACACAGACACGAAAAAACACAGGAGACAATCACTCACAAACAAACAGTGAGAACAACCTACCTTAATATGACTCTCAATCAGAGGAAATGCCAAACACCTGCCTCTAATTGAGAGCCATACCAGGCAACCCTTTAACCCAACATAGAAACACAACACATAGAAATGCCCACCCAGCTCACGCCCTGACCAATAAACACATACAAAACAAGAGAAAACAGGTCAGGAACGTGACACGGTCTCTCTAATTACAACACACACAGTAGGCCTCTCGAATTACAGCACATACAGTAGCCCTCACATTACATCACATACAGTAGCTTCTCTAATTAAAACATATACAGTAGCCTCTCATTACAACACATATAGTAAGCCTCTCTAATTACAACAGAAATAGTAGGCCTCTAATTACAACACATACAGTAGCCTCTCTAATTACAACACATACAGTAGGCCTCTCATTACAACACATACAGTAGCCTCTCTAATTGCAACACATACAGTAGCCTCTCTAATTACAACACATACAGTAGGTCTCTATAATTACTACACACACAGTAGGACTCTCTAATTACAACACATATAGTAGGCCACTAATTACAACACATACCTCTCTAATTGCAACACATACAGTAGCCTCTCTAATTACAACACATACAGTAGGTCTCTATAATTACTACACACACAGTAGGACTCTCTCATCACAACACATACAGTAGGCCTCTAATTAAAACACGTACAGTAGGCATCTCTAATTACAACACATACACAGTAGGCATCTCTAATTACAACACACACAGTAGGCCTCTCTAATTGCAACACACACATTAGGCCTCTCTAATTACAACACACACAGTAGGCCTCTCTAATTACAACACATACAGTAAGCCTCTAATTACAACAGAAATAGTAGGCCTCTCTAATTACAACACATACAGTAGGACTCTCAAATTACAACACACACAGTAGCCTCTCTAATTGCAACACACACAGTAGTCCTCTCTAATTACAACACATACAGTAGGACTCTCAAATTACAACACACACAGTAGCCTCTCTAATTGCAACACACACAGTAGGCCTCTCTAATTACAACACACACAGTAGGCCTCTCTAATTACAATACACACAGTTGCCTCTCTAATTACAACACATACAGTAGGCCTCTCTAATTACAACACACACAGTTGGCTTCTCTAATTACAACAAATACAGTTGCCTCTCTAATTACAACACATACAGTAGCCTCTCTAATTACAACAGAAATAGTATGCCTCTAATTACAACACATACAGTAGGCCTCTCTAATTACAACAGAAATAGTATGCCTCTCTAATTACAACACACACAGTAGGCCTCTCTAAATGCAACACGCACAATAGACCTCTCTAAATGCAACACGCGCAATAGACCTCTCTAATTACAACAAGCACAGTAGGCCTCTCTATTTACAACACATACAGTAGGCCTCATTTCAACACATACAGTAACCTCTCTAATTACAACAGATATAGTAGGCCTCTCTAATTACAACACACACAGTAGGCCTCTCGAATTACAACACATTCAGTAGCCCTCACATTACAACACATACAGTAGCCTCTCTAATTAAAACATATACAGTAGCCTCTCATTACAACACATATAGTAAGCCTCACTAATTACAACAAGAAATAGTAGGCCTCTATTTACAACACATACAGTAGCCTCTCTAATTACAACACATACAGTAGCCTCTCTCATTACAACACATACAGTAGGCCTCTCATTACAACACATACAGTAGCCTCTCTAATTGCAACACATACAGTAGACATCTCTAATTACAACATATACAGTGTGCCTCTAATTACAACAGAAATAGTAGGCCTCTCTAATTACAACACATACAGTAGGACTCTCTAATTACAACACACACAGTATGTCTCTAATCACAACACACACAGTAGGCCTCTCTAATTACAACACATACAGTAGGCCTCTCTAATTACAACACACACAGTAGGACTCTCTAATTACAACACATATAGTAGGCCACTAATTACAACACATACAGTAGCCTCTCATCACAACACATACAGTAGGCCTCTAATTAAAACACGTACAGTAGACATCTCTAAATACAACATATACAGTGTGCCTCTAATTACAACAGAAATAGTAGGGCTCTCTAATTACAACACACACAGTAGGCCTCTCCAATTACAACACACACATTAAGCCTCTAATTACAACACATACAGTAGCCTCTCTAATTACAACAGAAATAGTAGGCCTCTAATTACAACACATACAGTAGGCCTCTCATTTCAACACATACAGTAGCCTCTCTAATTACAACAGATCTAGTAAGCCTCTCTAATTACAACACATACAGTAGGCCGCTCTTATTACAACAGATATAGTAGTACCACTAATTACAACACATACAGTAGCCTCTAATTACAACACATACAGTAGGCCTCTAATTACAACACATACAGTAGGCCTCTCTCAATGAAACACACACAGTAGGCCTGTCGAATTACAACACATACAGTAGGCCGCTCATTTCAACACATACAGTAGCCTATCTAATTACAACAGAGATAGTAGGCCACTAATTACAACACATACAATGGGCCCCTATAATTACAACACATACAGTAGGCCACTAATTACAACACATACAGTAGCCTATCTAATTACAACAGAAATAGTAGGCCACTAATTACAACATACAGTGGGCCCCTATAATTACAACACATACAGTAGACCTCTCATTTCAACACATACAGTAGCCTATCTAATTACAACAGAAATAGTAGGCCACTAATTACAACACATACAGTAGCCTCTCTAATTACAACAGATATAGTAGGCCTCTCTAATTACAACACATACACTAGGCCTCTCTAATTACAACACATATTGTAGGCCACTAATTACAACACATACAGTAGGCGTCTCTAATTACAACACATACAGTAAGCCTCTCTAATTACAACACATACACAGTAGGCCTCCAATTACAAGAAATACAGTAGGCCTCTCTAATTACAACAAATACAGTAGGCCTATCTTATTACAACACACACAGTAGACCTCTCTAATTACAACACACACAGTAGGCCTCTCTAATTACAACACATACAGTAGCCTCTCATTTCAACACATACAGTAGCCTCTCTAAATACAACAGAAATAGTAGGCCTCTCTAATTACAAAAGAAATAGTAGGCCTCTCTAACTACAAAATAACTAGTAGGCCTCTAATTACAACACACACAGTAGGCCTCTCTAATTACAACACAAACAATAGCCCTCGCATTACAACACATACAGTAGCCTCTCTAATTAAAACATATACAGTAGTCCTCTCTAATTACAACATATACAGTAGACTCTCATTTCAACACATACAGTAGCCTCTAATTACAACACATACAGTAGCCGCTCTAATTACAACACATACAGTAGGCTTCTCATTACAATACATACAGTAGACCGCTCTAATTGCAACACACACAGTAGGCCTCTCTAATTACAACACATACAGTAGGCCTCTCTAATTACAAAACACACAGTGGGCCTCTCTAATTACAACACATACAGTAGGCCTCTAAATGCAACACACACAATAGACCTCTCTAATTGCAACACGCACAGTAGGCCTCTCTATTTACAACACATACAGTAGGTTCATTTCAACACATACAGTAACATCTCTAATTACAACAGATATAGTAGACCTCTCTAATTACAACACATACAGTAGGCCTCTCTAATGACAAGAAATACGCAGTAGGCCTCTCTAATGACAACACATACACAGTAGGCCTCTCTAATTACAACACATACATAGTAGACCTCTCTAATTACAACACATACACAGTAGGCCTCTCTAAATGCAACACCCACAGTAGGCCTCTCTAATTACAACACACACAGTAGGCCTCTCTAATTACAACACATACAGTAGGCCTCTCTAATTACAACACATACAGTAGACCTCTCTAATTACAACACACACAGTATTTATCTCTAATTACACCACATACAGTAGGCCTCTCTAATTACAACACATACAGTAGACCTCTCATTTCAACACATACAGTAGCCTCTCTAATTACAACAGAAATAGTAGGCCTCTCTAATTACAAAATAAATAGTATGCCTCTCTAATTACAACATATACAGTAGGCCTCTCTAATTACTACACGCACAGTAGGCCTCTCTAATTGCAACACACAGTAGGCCTCTCTAATTACAACACTTACAGTAGGCCTCTCTAATTACAACACATACAGTAGGCCTCTCTAATTACAACACACACAGTAGCCTCTCTAATTACAACAGAAATAGTAGTCCTCTCTAATTACAACACATACAGTAGGCCTCTCATTTCAACACATACAGTAGCCTCTCTAATTACAACAGAAATAGTAGGCCTCTAATTACAACACATACAGTAGGCCTCTCGAAATACAACACATACAGTAGCCCTCACATTACAACACATACAGTAGCCTCTCTAATTACAACACATACAGTAGGACTCTAATTACAACACACACAGTATGCCTCATCACAACACACACAGTCGGCCTCTCTAATTACTAAACATACAGTAGGCCTCTCTAATTAATACACACAGTAGGCCTCTCATCACAACACATACAGTAGGCCTCTAATTAAAACACGTACAGTAGGCCTCTAATTAAAACACGTACAGTAGGCCTCTAATTAAAACACGTACAGTAGCCTCTCTAATTACAACACATACAGTAGCCTCTCTAATTACAACACATACAGTAGCCTCTCTAATTACAACACATACAGTAGCCTCTCTAATTACAACACATACAGTAGCCTCTCTAATTACAACACATACAGTAGCCTCTAATTACAACACATACAGTAGCCGCTCTAATTACAACACATACAGTAGGCCTCTCATTACAATACATACAGTAGCCTCTCATTACAACACATACAGTAGGCCTCTATTTACAAAGCATACAGTAGACGCTCTAATTACAACACATACAGTAGGCCTCTCATTACAACACATACAGTCGACCTCTCTAATTACAACATATACAGTAGGCCTCTCTATTTACAACACACAGTAGGCCTCTCTAATTACAACACATACAGTAGTCTCTAATTACAACACATACAGTAGCCTCTACTTACAACACATACAGTAGCCTCTCATTACAACACATACAGTAGCCTCTCATTACAACACATACAGTAGGCCTCTAATTACAACACATACAGTAGCCTCTAATTACAACACATACAGTAGACCTCTCTAATTACAACACATACAGTAGCCTCTATTTACAACACATACAGTAGACCTCTAATTACAACACATACAGTAGCCTCTCATTACAACACATACAGTAGCCTCTCCAGAACTATACAATATCACATCTATACTAAACAAAAATATAAACGCAACATGCAACAATTTCAAAGATTTTACTGAGTTACAGTTCATATAAGGAAATGGTCAATTTAAATAATATATTTGGGCCCTGATCTATGGATTTCGCATGACTGGGCAGGGGTGCAGCCATGAGATGGCCTTGAAGGGCATAGGCCCACCCACATGTCACCCAGGCCCACCCACCGGGGAGCCAAGCCCAACCAATCAGAATGAGTTTTTTCCCAACAAAAGCACCCCCTGTGTTTTTGTTCAACATTCAATTCTCTTGCAACAGCTCTGGTGGACATTCCTGCAGTCAGCATGCCATTTGCACACTCCCTCAAAACTTGAGACATCTGTGGCATTGTGTTTTGTGACAAAACTGCATATTTTAAAATGGCCCCAGCACAAGGTGTACCTGTGTAATGATCACGCTGTTTAATAAGCTTTTTGATATGCCACACCTGTCAGGTGGATGGACCATCTTGGCAAATGAGAAATGCTCACTAACAGGGATGTAAACAAATTTGTGCACAACATATGAGAGAAATAAGCTTTTTGGTCATATGGAACATTTCAGGGATTTTTTTCCTTCTGTTTATGAAACATGGGACCAACACTTTACATGTTGCGTTTATATTTTTGTTCAGTGCAGTAAGGCATCTCTTTGAAATACTACAATCTGCTATTTTAACTGATATTTGCTGTAATGAAGGATGACATTGCTCCACTAAAGCAGATTTGTCAGAGGATCACTCATAGCACATTATCCACACATGTAGATTTTATTGGATATCTATGCTTTGAATGAGGCACGTTTTATACGAGACGATTTACATTCTGAAAACAGAACCTGGTCTTCCAGGAAGGTTGCAGCTTTATGTTGTGATATATGATTGAGTCAAGCCTATAAATACCATAACATAACCTACCAATGTATAATTACGTGATTACAAGCGCGGACGACAAATTACAAGCCAAACAGAGATAAAGATACAATGGAATGGGCAGCCCGCCATTGACATGCATACGCGCACACACGACAAAGGCATCTGCATAATTGCATATAATGAAATGTTACAGGAAAGTGAACATGGAGATGATATGTGGTACAAATAAGAAGGTCCAAACATAAAATGGAGGTAATGATGAAATAAACTATCCCCTAAAGGCAGGATGGGACTCCTAATAAAGTCTCTCAACGGTTTGGAAGAGGCCCAACGGTTCAAATTCCACCTTCAATCCCCATTCACCTCTGGTAATTTATTAGTAATACCGCTGAAGTAGTGGCCACAGAGATCTGAGCCCACATCAGCTCACTTCCCGTCTGATCTACAAACGGCAGCAACAAAAAAAACAGCTTCACACAGACCTAGTGTGTAATGAAGCCTGAAAAGCCCTAGACCGCCAAGTAATAAGTGTCTGTGGGGCGGATGTCAGAGTTGAGGAAGAGAAGGTGGGAGTCAAGGCAATGCTTTGCCTTGGTGCTGGGTGACTCAGAGTTCCACTTTCTCGTTGGCGACGGCGATGCCGTCGTGATGACGAGTGGAAAGAGGCTGAGGGGAAAGCGTCGTGTCAAGATCCCGGTGCTAAAAGGAATCTATGCTGCTTACCCATGAAGAGGCTATACACTGAGCATACCAAACATTAGGAACACTTTCCTGGTATTGAGTTACACAGCTGTGTTAAGTTGCCCTTTGGGTGGTGGACCATTCCTGATCCCCTCGGGAATCATTTACTGTTTTAAAGACCAGGGGATTGGATTGAATGCGAATTTGAAATGCATTCGGAGAGAAATACCGGTTTCACAACGGCTTGAGGATGGTTAATTCAATTTCCCCAAGTTGTGATAAAAATGTAATAATGTGGCTGTGTGTAACCTCACTTGACAGGAAGGAGAAAATATTCAGAGAGAATACAGTCCATATACACTGTCCCTCGAACAGAGAACCTCTCTGTCAGGGAGCATATTACAGAGCAAGGCCAACTGTCACTATAAATCATGAAATACTACACAGGGGCAGATACAGGTGCGGTTCACTGACGTCCCGGGGTAATGACTGATTTGCCTCAACATTATAGTCAAATGTTATACCGACCAAAATGGCTATTATTGATCCAACTAAACTATAGAATTACAGGATGACAAGTGACTTTGAGGTTCGGTGTAACCTTTAAAGTTCGTGAAACTCCACTTTCACCAGCCCAGAGCTTAACTTCACTTTCAGACAGACAGAAAATAGATATGACAAACTGACACATCATTCAGTGACAAGGTTTGTGATAAATAACCTGAACGGAATGTGGTCCAACTAATGTTTACAGTGTTCTGTTCTGAAAAAACAACTCCATAAATAGCTAGGAGAATTATTAAGTCCCGAGCAAATGAAAGTCCTATGACTCAGCTATATAATGTATTCTAGGGCTCGAATCAAAATTCAGGGCTTCTGTGTCCCAAGCTCTCACACAACGAGATAGCGGCATTTCACCTTCTTTTTAAGTGTAACCAACTTCATGGACCTATAGTACAGCTCGAGGGCTGCATCAAGTCAGATATCAAGTCTGATATCTTTGATAACCAATATATGATTACAAGATCATTTGATTTGGGGATAAATAAAAACTAGAAGAAAGTGAGGCCCTCGTGGTCAAACGTCTAATGTTTACAGACAATAAAGAAGTGAAGCTTTTGAGTGGCAGCACACATAAAAGGTGGCAGATGAAAATACCATTCGTTCTGGAGGAAGAAAAACAGAGCATGATGACAGTAGGCAGTAAAACAGACATATGCAATAAAATAGTCACATGCTTCAGTTTTAATTTGAAATAATGAGAGAGAAATAGAAGTGAGATATGAATATTCAGGGTAGGCACCTGAGTACATGGAAACGATATAGATTGTGATCAAAATGAATAGACCCAACAGACGCAAACAAGCAAATGTTGAAGAAAGGAGGGCCGAATTGCGATTCTCATGATTCTATATGTATTGAGATTCGATGTTCCAAACACATTGCTCACTATATGTTTGCTCCAGAGAGACATTCAAGAGCATGAGAAAATTAGTTTGGAGCAGTCAGGTACACTATATATACAAAAGTATGTGGACGCCTCTTCAAATTAGTGGATTTGGCTATTTCAGCCACACCTGTTGCTGACAGGTGTATAAAATCGAGCACACTGCCATGCAACGTCCATTGACAAACATTGGCAGTACTGAAGAGCTCAGTGACTTCCAACGTGGCACCATCATAGGATGCCACCTTTCAAATTTCTGTCCTGTTAGAGCTTGTGAAGTGGATACTTCTAGGAGCAACTACGGCTCAGCCGCAAAGTGGTTGGCCACACAAGCTCACAGAACGGGACCGCTGAGTGTCCTCGGTTGCAACACTCACTACCAAGTTCCAAACTGCCTCCGGAAGCAACGTCAGCCCAAGAACTGTTCATCGGGAGCTTCATGAAATGGGCAATGCCAAGCGTCGGCTGGAGTGGTGAAAAGCTCTCTGCCATTGGACTCTGGAACAGTGGAAAAGCGTTCTCTGGAGTGATGAATCACGCTTCACCATCTGGCAGTCCGACAGACAAATCTGGGTTTGGCAGATGCCAGGAGAACGCTACCTGCCATAGTGCCAACTGTAAAGTTTAGTGGAGGAGGAATAATGGTCTGGGGCTGTTTTTCATGGTTCAGGCTAGGCCCCTTAGTTCCAGTGAAGGGAAATCTTAAAGCTACAGCATACAATGTCATTCTAGACAATTCTGTGCTTCCAATTTTGTGGCAACAGTTAGCAGAAGGCTCTTTCCTGTTTCAGCATGACAATGCACCCATGCACAAAGTGAGGTCCATACACAAATGGTTTGTTGAGATCTGTGTGGAAGAACTTGACTGGCCTGCACAGAGCCCTGACCTCAACCCCATCAAACACCTTTGGATGAATTGAAATGCAGACTGCGAGGCAGGCCTAATTGCCAAACGTCAGTGCTCAACCTCACAAATGCTCGTGGCTGAATGGAAGCAAGTCCCCACAGCAATGTTTCAACATCTAGTGGGAAGCTTTCCCAGGAGAGTGGAGGCTGTTTTAGCAGCAAACGGGGGACCAACTCCGTATTAATGCCCGTGATTTTGGAATGAGATGTTCCACGAGCAGGTGTCCACATACTTATGGTCATGTAGTGTATATAAAAGTGTTGAAAACATGTTGGCTGACTATTTTAAAAGAAAAAAGAGATGAACAAGCTATAGGATAAAAAATACCCAAGTTTTGGCGCAGGAACAGCCGACTAGCGCTAGCTAACGCTACCTACAGCAGCAAAAATAATAATACAAAATATCGATATATCGTCCAAAATAATATTGCGACATGTAAATGTATAAATCCCCCCCCCATCACTAGTAAAGGCCATGCTGGAACCAATTTAACCTGAACAAGCTTTTTCTCTGTCACTGCAAAACTCATTATGGTTACAAATCAAGAACATTTGAGAGAGAAGGAACTAACAAGAGGCACATTTAGGGTTCAAACTGGGCCAGCACCATGTCAGACGTTGTGTTCTGTATTTCTGGACATTTAAAAAGAGGAAGGGCCAATAAAGTTAACACAAACGAGGGAGAAAGATTTCAGAGCAGTCATTTGATTGGACGGGTGTCTCACACACTGGAGACGACATGTATTCCAATCAGTGACACTTGGTGAGTTCAACCACATTGGAAAACAATTATGTGGTTACTCTGATCAGCGCGACAGGGTACACAAATATCCATCAAACTAGAGGTTTACTGAAGTATCAAAACGTACCACCCTGGTCTGTGCAGTCAGCGTATAGCAGCTACAATTTCCCTTTGTTGGTTTTAAAAGCAACCCTGCCATGCTACAATAAACCGCTTGGGAAAAAAGGGATACAGGTTCATTTTCTGCAGGCAGACAAAGCCAGAATCTAATACTGAATGACCTTGAGGAAAAAGGTTGCAAAAACAGCACCCAACACTAGACACATATCTAGTATTCAATTCAAAGTGACTTTTGAGGCCCGTCGAATTCATCTTTCATTGAATGAGATAAATGCTACACGCGTAGCCATTTATGCGTTTGAGCTAGGAAGGCTTCTCTAGAGAGCTTGTTTTTTCTCAACCACATATCTAAGGAGAAGATGGCGAGTGGCGAGTGCCAGAGATGACATGGGTTTAAGGTTGCTGTCAGAACTCAGGCTATTTTTTAAAAGAAAATGCTAAATAATAATACATAATACTATATGATATAAACATCTGGTGTGAGGACAATGCCCTACAATCATGGTGTCCCGTGTGAGCACAGGTCCATCCATATAACTAAAGTGCAACATTGAAGCCACAATAGAGCACCGCAGGAAAAGTAACTGCTGCTTCAGCAACAGCTAATGGGGTTAAAAATAAAATACAATTCCAAAATTCCTTGAAGTGGGGTGATAGAAAACAAGTAAACTATCTTATTACCCTTATAATGATGTATTCTATTGATGTTTCCTCCAGTCTATACTACGACTGTTCTACTGTTTAGAGCCAATGAATACGACTGAAGTGCCAATGATTGGCTGTGGCCGGAAACCCCTAGAACATCAACAGTTTGTGCATACAACATCCCTGAAAAACCCAGGTCTCTTCTAACATACAGTACCAGTCAAACGTTTGGACACACCTACTCATTCCAGGGTCTTTCTTTATTTTTACGTGAAGACATGAAGGTCAGTCAATCCGGAAAATGTCAAGAATATTGAAAGTTTCTTCAAGTGCAGTTGCAAAAATCATCAATCATTATGAGTCAAATGTTAGATTTTTGGTTCCAACCGCCGTGTCTTTGTGAGACGCAGAGTAGGTGGTTCCCACTGTGAAGCATGGAGGAGGAGGTGTGATGATGTGGAGGTGCTTTGCTGGTGACACTGTAATATATTTAGAATTCAAGACACACTTAACCAGCATGGCTACCACAGCATTCTCCAGCGATACGCCATCCCATCTGGTTTGCGCTTAGTGGGACTATCATTTGTTTTTCAACATGACAATGACCCAACACACCTCCAGGCTGTGTAAGTGCTATTTGAACAAGAAGGAGAGTGATGGAGTGCTGCATCAGATAACCTGGTCTCCACAATCATCCGACCTCAACCCAATTGAGATGGTTTGGGATGAGTTGGCCCGCAGAGTGAAGGAAAAACAGCCAACAAGTGCTCAGCATATGTGGGAACTCCTTCAAGACTGTTGGAAAAGCATTCCAGGTGAAGCTGGTTGAGAGAACGCCAAGAGTGTGCAAAGTTGTCATCAAGGCAAATGGTGGCTACTTTGAAGAATCTGTTTAACACTTTTTTGGTTCTTACATGATTCCATATGTGTTATTTCATAGTTGTGATGTCTTCACTATTATTCTACAATGTAGAAAACAGTAAAAATATAGTAAAACCCTTGAATGAGTAGGTGCATCCAAAATGTTGACTGGTACGGTAAATAATACTACTCAAGAGTTGCCAGGAGCTCATAAAAGGTTTTGATCGGCTCTGCCTACAGTAGATCAAGGTCAGCAGTGCATCAGTAAAGATGGGGAAACAGAATGAGTTGATTTGAATTGGTGCAGAGCAGGCCTACATATTCCCCATGTCTTTGCATCAGAGTACATGAGCGCATTCCCATTCCCTGGATTGGCTGGCAAATGACGTGTGTTTTAGAGGTAGACGTACGTCTGGCAGACTGATTTATGGCCCTGGCCTACATCCCCGCTCTGGGGAGAAGCGCTGTAATTGATTCTGACACTCCTCTTGGCTTTGGGGGTAAAAGGTAGTCCAGATTCACCTGAGAGTGTTGACTAAGCCAAGGAGGCCTTTTTCTGACCACGTGGTCATGTTTGTTCTTGACAGCTACGTTTTATTGGAATGGTCAAATCAAATCAAGCTATTTATATACCTCATTTCAGACATGAATGCAACGCAATGCGCTTCACAGGAAAAAAATTAACAAATAAAAAATATGAAAATAAAAACAGAACTTCTTATTTCAAATAACATAAGATAAAAAACAAAAGATAAAAAACAAAAACGTACACTAAAAAAAGCAACCTATAGGAAAACAAAGCTAAAAAGGTGTGTTTTAAGATCACTTTTACACTGAACAAAAATATAAATGCAACATGTGAAGTGTTGGTCCCATGTTTCATGAGCTGAAATAAAAAATCCCAGAAATTATCCATACATACAAACAGGTGTGGCATATCAAGACGCTGATTAAACAGCATGATCATGGTCTGTAAAAACTCATTCTGATTGGCTGGGCCTGGCTCCCCAGTGGGTGGGCTTTGCTGCCAAGTGGGTAGGCCTATGCCCTCCAAGGCCCACCCATGGCTTCACCCCTGCCCAGTCATGTGAAATCCATAGATTAGGGCCTCATTAATTTATTTCAATTGACTGATTTCCTTATATGAACTATAACTCAGTAAAATCTTTGCAATTGTTGCATGTTGCGTTTATATTTTTGTTCAGTATGAACATGTCCACGGTCCACAGTTTGGGCTCCCCCTCAGGTTTTCTGGCAGGCTATTCCAGAGGCAAATAGCATAGTAACTAAAGGCTCCCTCTCCATGCCTCTTGGTCCTAGGCTTTAGGATGGTTAAGCGGCCAGCGCCAGATGACCTGAGGGATCTACTGGGTACATAACTCAAAAGCATATCTGATATGTATGTGGGTGCACAATCGTGGATTGGTTTAAAAACCATAGTAGAATCTTCACATGTATTTTAAAACTCACAGTCAGCCAGTGCCAGAGACCGTAAAACAGGTGTAATGTGTTCTCTCCGTCTGGTCTTGGTCAGTACCCGTGCTGCTGCATTCTGTATGTTTTGCAGTTGACCAATGACTTTCTTGGGTAGACCAGACAGGAGAGCATTACAGTCAAGCCTGCTTGTAATAAAAGCATGGATGAGTCTCTTTGTATCAGCCTGAGAGAGAAACGTCCGCACCTTGGCAATGTTCCTCAGGTGGTAAAAAGCTATTTTGGTCACATTCCTAGTGTGTGATTTGAAATTGAATTCAGAATCTAAAATGACACCTAGGTTTTTTACCCGGTGTTTTATCTTTATTGCCTGTGAACTAAAATGTGCGGCCAGATTCTCTCTCTGTGCTTTGGCTCCAATAATAAGTACCTCGCTCTTGTCTTGTTTTAGCTGGAGGAAGTTTTGAACCATCCAAGTATTTAAATAACTAATACAGTCTAATACTTTATCTGTGGAACTAAAAATGTACACATAAATGTAAAGTTATGTATCGTCTGCGTAGCAGTGAAAATCAATGCTGTGCTTTTCTGATTACAAATTCCAGAATCCCTCTTCTAAAGGGACAAATCTTTGCTCCTTTGTACTCTGTCGGAATTCAGCAGATAACTAAATGTATTATTTGTACATTTCTTATAAGTAATAGTTCTTATATCTTATCTCTTTCTCTCTCAGACCTTTTGGCTTGCCCAACATTTTACACTTGACAGAAGGATAAATATTATCTGCAGTCAAAGTGTGACACCACTTTGGTATTCTATATCTCTATTTAGAAAGAAAAGGACTGCAGCATCAGCTCCCACAGAAGCGCTCTGTGAATCAAAAAACAAAAAGAAGCATGGAGGTAGTCAGAGAGGGTTTGTAAACCTGATGCAGGCAGCGAATGACACCCATGACCTTGTTATACTTTGACATGGAACCATTTGGCCCTGGGTTTATTGATCGCTCGGAGTTGAGCATGCAGTCTTTTGCTGAAATGTTATTAAGTTTCAACATGTTACAGTATTCTGTTCCTACAGTAGCAAATATCTCGTATCAGATAGTCTCGCGTTGCCATACCTCCAAAATCACGTCATGCCTTTGTCATGCCTCCCATCGTTGTCATGCCTCCCATCGGAGGTCTGGAGAATGATGTATTGCAAAAACGTTTTGAATGGTCCACTACATTTCGAGAACCTTCCTCCCACAGAAGGGGTGATGTCTGTTATGGGCGTCACCGTTTCCCCATCCATGTAGGACACATATCGTAGAGAGTTGTTGCGTATGCTACCTCCACATCCTAGCTATCAAGTGTGGCTGACAGTCTGCGATTTATATTTATTGAAAATGAGTTACACTGGTAAAGTCTAAGGTCACAACACGTGCTAAACCGCTCTGATGACTAACACACTTTTTGCCTCCTCTCCACGCGTCCTGACTGCTGGCTGTGCATTGCTACCAACCCCAAAATCTGAAAGACGGCCTGCTCCGGCTGTCAGTAAAGGGAGAGTTCAGGCTGCTGGACAGGGCTGGTCATTTTGTAGGAGGACATTATGAAAAGATTTTCCAGTTCCAGTCCCTAGAGGGGGAAAACTTTGAGGACAGAGAGATAATAGCAACATCATATTCAATGCTGTCTAATTGAAGTATAATGAGGCCTACTTCTTTGTGATGTTTCCGGTCCTCACATATGGAATATGTTTTGTATGCTTTGTGATATGCTTTGTGAAAGCCTGTTATATGCTTTGTGAAAGCCTGTTTGCAGATGAAGAGAGAGGTCCCAATGAATGTCCCAAGAGACGATATATATATATCCTATAAGCCATGGGTAATAAGTGTAGGCCTACCTATGTTACCAAATGTTGTATACATGAAGTGTGTTTTTGTATGAACCATTTACATTTGGAGTAGGCCAACTCTGCTGGAGGTTTGCTGGGTGTGGCCGGGTTCCGTTTCAAAACACACCTGATTCAACTTATCAAACCTAATGAGTTGATAATCAAGTGTGCTATTGCTGGGCTGGAATAGAAGTCCGCTCACCCAGTTGATCAGGGTTCAGTGGAGCAAGGTTGGCCACCACTGGTAGGGTGTTTCGTTTGTTCATCTCAAATGAGGCTTTAGTAATAATATGCCTACTTGTTACTGCTCAATTAACTGTTGTTGTTTAGACTTCAAATGCGTCATCTTTACATACGAGTGAGCTTATTTGTCTATTCTGAAGTGATGTAGTGTTGATTCTTTGAAGGGAAATGTGTGAACGTGTTTTAATTGTTCAACTGTTCAAATCAAACAAGGAACTAGTCTCAATATTGATGAATCCCACTCCTGCAATAACGAGAGGACGGTGTGCTGTCTGCGTAGTATTCTCAAATTAACATTTCCTTTTTGTCTATTTTTTATTTGATTGACTCTCTCTCTCAGTATATCAGCTATGTAAATGCATTTGGGAAGCTTATCATGTGGCATGCATCGCCGTACAGCATTATGGCCTTATGGGAATCTGTTGTTCACATGTTGAGCTATATATTTTCAATTTAAAATGATGCCAATACACGATGCATTCAGTGCATTCAGAAAGTGTTCATACCCCTTGACTTTTTCCCACAGTCTGAATTTAAAATGAATTCAATTGAGATTTTGGGTCACTGGCCTACACACAATGCCCCAGAATGTCAAAATGGAATGATGTTTTTAGGTATTAAAAAAAATGATACTGAACAAAAATGCAACAATTTCACTGACTTGACTGAGTTACAGTTCATATAAGGAAATCAGTCAATTTAAATAAATTCATTAGGCCACCCCCACCCACTGGGGTGCCAGGCCCAGCCAATCAGAATACATTTTTCCCCACAAAAGGGCTTTAACAGACATAAATACTCAGTTTCATCAGCTGTCTGCGTGTCTGGTCTCAGACAATCCAGCAGGTGAAGAAGACGGATGTGGAGGTCCTTGGCTGGCGTGGTTACATATGGTCTGAGGTTGTGTCTCTAAAACGACGTTGGAGGAAGTTTATGGCAGAGAAATTAACATTAAATGATCTGACAACAGCTTTGGTGGACATTGCTGCAGTCAGCATGTCAATTGCACATTCCCTCAAAACTTGAGACATCTGTGGCATTGTGTTGTGTGATAAAAAAATGCACATTTTAGAGTGGCCTTGAATTGTCCCCAGCACAAGGTGCACCTGTGTAACGATCATGACGTTTAATCAGCTTCTTGATATGCCACACCTGTCAGGTGGGTGGATTATCTTGACAAAGGAGAAATGTTCAATAACATGAATGTAAAAAAAAATTGGGAACAAAATTTGCTTTTGGTGCATATGGAAAAACACTGCAATCTTTCATTTCAGCTCATGAAACCAACACTTTACATGTTGCGTTGATATTTTTGTTCAGGAGAATTAAAATGAAAAGCTGAAATGTCTTGAGTCAATAAGTATTCAACCCCTTGGTTATGGCAAACCTAGATAAGTTGCTTAACAAGTCGCATAATACGTTTCATGGACTCACTCTATGTGCAATAATAGTGTTTAATATGATTTTTTGAATGACTACCTAATCTCTGTACCCCACACATACAGATAATTGTAAGGTCCCTCAGTCGAGCAGAATTTCAAACACAGATTCAAGCACAAAGACCAGGGAGGTTTTCCAATGCCTCACAAAGAAGGGCACCTATTGGTAGATGGGCACAACAAAAAACAGATATTGAATATCCCTTTGAGCATGGATGGTGTATCAATACACCCAGTCACTACAAAGATACATAACTCAGTTGCCGTACAGGAAGGAAACCGCTCAGGGATTACACCATGAGGCCAAACTACAGAGTGAAAAGAAGGACGCCTGTACAGAAGAAAAACATGCATCCTGTTTGCAATAAGGCACTAAAATAAAACTGCCAAAAAACTGGCAGAGAAGTTAACTTTATATCCTGAATATAAAGCGTTATGTTTGGGGAAAATCCAACAGAACACATCACTTAGCACCACTGTTCATATTCTCAAGCATGGTGGGGGCTGCATCATGTTATGGGTATCTTTGTCATTGGCAAGGACAAGGGAGGCTTTTAGCATAAAAATAAATGGAATCGATCTAAGCACAAACAAATTTATAGAGGAAAACCTGGTTCAGTCTGCTTTCCAACAAACACTGGGAGACAAAACCTATGTCAAGGTTTGAAAATGGCTGTGTTGCAATGATCAACAACAAACTTGAGAGCTTGAATAATTTTTTAAAGAATAATGTGCAAATATTGTACAATCCATGTGTGGAAAGCTCTTAGAGACTTACCCAGAAAGACTCACAGCTGTAATCATTGCCAAATGTGATTCTAACATGTATTGACTCAGGGGTGTGAATACTTAGTGGTTCGTCCTTTAAAAGTTGCAGCGTACTGCAGCACAGCTTGAGTGGTGCCGCAGATATTATTTAAGTGCCAACCACTGATACCATTAATGCTAGTTAGTGCTAGTTTGACCACCAGAGGGCATCTTTGAGAAGCATTTGATTGCCTTCAATAGTGGTTGTACTAGAGAAATTAAAACCTATTTTAACATTAGTATATGGGACTGATTAAGAAATTTTGCTTAATTTGATTAATATTATGGTGATTCTATTCCAAGAAAAACCCTCTGGGTTTCCGTTAGGATGGAACGGAAAATATGGCGCTGTACAACGTGACAGTCAGGAGTAGGCTACAGTACTGGGCTATTTAGCTAAAGAATCCCCGTGTTGTGCGGGCACACGGGAGACCGGAGTTCCCCATGTTTGTCTCAGAGCAGCGCGAAACGGTGCTAAAATAGTTGTAGGCTATTGCTTCAAATCCTATTGCTTCTAACTTCAATATGCTCTTTAAATAAATAAGACCTACACCACTTTTAACAGCACATTACTCAACACTAGTGAGACTCATGTCACCTATGGTAGGCCTACAGTATATCGAAAAATGACGTGACTCTCCACCAATAATTAAATATAGAGGATTGGAGGATACTCAATTAAAACCAAAAGCCGCCTCATGGGTTTCCCAGTGGTGTCCGGCACGGGTATCTGTAGCAACGCTTTTTGCATTGCGATGAGGTGACTTAGACAGCTGCACCACTGGGGAGGCACCATCCACAAAGTATCAAAATACAGAGAGGTGTGTCCCATAATGGACTATTATAATACTGTACATGGTGTCCAGGTCAGGATAACCAAAACATTTCTTTATTAAAGACTATCAGAAAGAATGTTGTTACTTATTTATTTTGATCCAAAGTCATGAATGAGTGAGTCACTCAGCTTTATGTAGGTACCGCTATATGACTGTGCCATCAACTTGATAATATATAACGATATTTCGGAGGTTCTTTTGTTTTCAAAAAAGCGAAGGTGAGTGATTTGTAAAGGCCAAAATAATATTTGTAAAGGCCAAAACATTTATATCTGTTTTTAGAGGGAGAAAAATGCTGGGCCAATTGTGCGCCGCCCTATGGGACTCCCAATCCCGGTCGGATGTGATACATAATAATACTTTTTGTTATATTATTTGTTTTGTCTTTTCTGGTGGATTAAACTGAAAGAGCAATCAATCATGGCCGGTTGTGATACAGCCAACCTAACTAAGAAATACATTTGACGATAGAATTCTACCCCTACCCTCCTTCTAGGCAAGTCTATTGTCCAGCTACCTGCTAATAGCCATAATGGCGCTGTACAACGTGACCGTGTGTGCTTGAAATAGTATTTTCCAGTAAGCAACTTTGTTCCTATATTTCTGTAATTCAGTGATATTTATTCCCCATAGTACTTAGTTATGGATCCATAACTAAATAAACATCGGCATTTTGAAAGAGTATTTTTATAATTGTATTAATAACGAAAGCATAAAGATGCCATTATTAGTTACATTGTTTTAGTTTGAAAGTGCAGACTGGCACTAAGAACAGCGGGAACATTTCCCTAGTCAGCGCCATTATTAGTTCAATGCTCCTTAGTGTTGCTCTGTGCTACCCAGTGTGGCGTGTGCTCCATCTCCCCCTTGTGCTGGTCTGGAGCAATGAAGTGGTGACGCAGGGTACTGTATTAAACCACAAATTACCTCCAAGTACCGCAGCATAATCGCAAAACTTTTAGTGGATGCAACCACTGTATGTCATAAGGTGTCATAAGGTGAATGCACCAATTTGTAAGTCGCTCTGGATAAGAGCGTCTGCTAAATGACTTAAATGTAAATGTAATGTAAATGTAAATGTACATTAGATATTTCTGTATTTTGTTCTCAATACATTTGCAAATATGTCTAATATTGTATTGAGATTTTTTTCTATTGAATCCATTTTGAATTCAGGGTGTAACAAGAAAATATGGAAGAAGGGGGATGAGTTTTATATTTTGCCAAATTCTGTTTTCTCCATTTTGTTTTCCAGGTTTCTGTTCTCCCATTTTTTCAGGGTTTCACTCTCAAATGCACACTTTTTTTTTAAATAGAAAAACAACTAAATTGGATGTTCAGGAGACTACAACATTTTAGACACTTAGATTTTTGGTGTAGTTACCCTTTAACTCCGGTGTGCACCTAGGGTGTTTTTGTACCGCACATGTGATAGTAATTTAAGTCGATCTGCTAAATGACAAATCTGCAATCTGTAATTTAATAGTACAACGTTCTAAAACGTTTTGCCACCAGAGCTTGTTTTGTAGACATATTTTGCCCTCACGCACTGTTGCTCCTACGACACTAATCTGGCAAGCACCTTTGGAGCTCCGCCCAAGCAAGGCATTTGATGATTTTGGAACTTCCCCAGGTTTCGCATTTTAGGGAAGCCTGGTTCGTGATGAGGTTAAGTATCAGGTAACAGAATGCTGTTATAATTATGAATGGTCAAGCCAGGATAAACACAGTAACCAAATCAACATACAGTAAAACATTTACATTTCCTCTCAAGACAAGAGAACGTTTTACTTCTATGAAAACATTGACATTTACTAGCGTGATGCTGCTACAGTATGTGCGAGTGGAACAATATTGGCTTATTTCCCTTTAGCCATGAAACAGCCATCCACAAGTGAGTGACATGGGCCTAGCTAAACTCAGAGAAAATGTAATCATAATCAACAGGCTATCCAACAATCTCAGCCAAACCCCCTAAGCATTCAGAGACAGCACGTCAAGCTGTGCTAAAATGTAGATCAGCATAACTCTCCCCCGAATAATTAAGGAAAATGAATGTCTGTTCAGATAATGGCTCAGAATTACAAGTAAATCCTAAAGGAATCCCTCAAAAACCATCATTTAAACTTCACAAAGCAATCGGGTTTTACTGCTAAGGCATTCAAATGGAAAAACAGGCCCTTTTCCATGAACAAATTCAGCTCATTGAGTATTTGGCTCACCTTCGTGGCAGTAGTTTCCCTTGTAGCCAGTGTTGGTGCAGTCACAGAGGACCTCTCCCTGGTGGATGGAGCAGAGGCCTCTGTTGCTGCAGGGGTTCTGTTTAATACACAGGTATTCCAAATCATTCTGAACACTCTGGCCATCCAGGAGCACTGGGAGGGTCTCCCCCAGCTTCAGGTTGGTGATCAGGCCCTGGAAGGGTGGCTCGTATTTGACGGTGCTGGACGTGAGGGCAGATAGGCGCACGTCTGGCGAGATGCCGCCTACGTAAAGGTCACTGGCCACCACCATCTCACTCCTCTTGGACTTGACCTCGGCCACCTTCTCCTCGTTGTCCACCACCAGGGTGGTCGCTCTATAGTTGCGGGTGAGAAGCACGCGGTGCCAGCGCTGGTCGTTGACGTGGGTCTCCGTGTGCAGGGAGGCAGGCTCTGCACAGTGGATGGTGAAGCGCAGATGCAGCCGGCCGTCTGTGATCAGCAGCTCCAGGAAGTCACAGTTCCCTCCATCATCCAAATAGAGCACCAGGGCCTTGCTGATGTTGGTCTTCAGAGTGAAGCTCAGCTCGCCTGTGACCTTGGCCTCCCAGCGGCCGTACCGCGCCCACTGGCCAGGGACTCCCTCGTACTCCAAGGCTGTGGCCATGACTGTCAACAACAGCCCAGTCAATACCAGAGGCCACACGGCCCGGCCTTCACATAGCGCCTTGCTACTTATCATCTTCCACTTCTGGCCCTAATCCCTCCAACTAGGTCTTGTTGCTTTTAATCCACCACCGCTGAGAGAGGCAGAAATGATCTCCAGTCTACACGGTTGTTGTGTTTTCCTTAAAGTTTACAGAAATAATATGATTCCAATGTCTCTTTAGCTTTGCCTCTCTGTTCTGATTATCTTCTTAGCCTCTCCATTGAGTTGAATAAAAACAGGGAATAAATTCCCAAAATGTGAAATTGTGTCAGTTATTCTCCAGAGAACAGGCTACAGAAAATGTTCTGGAAACATGGTAGAATCCATATGTTTAGGAATCTAGGACGTAGAACATACTGTTGCCTATGTTTAGGAGTCTAGGAACTAGCACATTTACAAAAGCAAGTGAGGAGGGGATTGCTGCAGAATGTTGAAGTGAAGCTGGTTTGGGCGATGGGTCATAAACAGGACAAACAACAAAACTAATTCAAGGCTTTCTGTTCCTCTTCCCCTTCCTTATCAACCAAATACCCTCGCCTCCTTCCAGCAGCAGTCCAGTCCAGTCTGGTCTCCAGGAGTTAGCTAGGCACAGAGCCAAGCAGAAACAGGTGCAGGCCCCATCTTCCTTAGTGTCCCACTGCTCTGGAATACACACAAGAAAAATATGTTAGGAGAGGAAAGAAAGATAACTGATAATCATATGAAAACTCCAGCGGCTGGAGCTACTGAAGCTATGTAAACCCACATAACAAAATAATGAAGTACCATAATAGGTTACAGAAATGTAAGCTCTAACATTCTATAATAACTAAAACATTGTATGTTTTTAATCTTCTGTAGTTACATAAATCATAATTAAATAATGACATGAAAACAAATAATGAAATATGGCACAGGAAAAAGAGAGAGCGAGAGAAAGAAAGAAGAATACTTTAGTATTGCATTGCTTTATTTATTAGTACCCCCGGCGACACAGCAGAGAACCCAGAGAGGCAGGGGAGGAAAGATTATTATACTTAGAGACCAATGGAGGCTTGGAAGAGACTCGGGCCTTTTCAATCACGTCAATAGGGTGCTGGAGCTTCATTTGAAAGCACTGCAGATAGTATACTGACGGAGTGAGAGAGACGAAGACGCAGAGCTATCGAGAGAGAGCAGATTGCTGTGTTTATGTTGGGCATCTAATTAAAACAGGAAATGTCTTTTTAGCAAGATTACCATTGTAAGTACCGTGACCTTTCTCAAAAAGGTAATCAGTTAAAAGTAACCAGGAAACACTGGGTGAAAGTAGTCTCACAACACAAAAGGACTGTAATTGTACAGTCCTCTCTTTATCAGGATGGCCCTGCTGTTGCACTTTGTCACTTTCCAGTGATCTTCTAAAGTGATTCCGTGTCCTTGAGTATGACATCTAACAGCAATCATCTTGCATAATGAGCGGTACATCTGCAGAGGGAGGGACACCTTTCAATTAAGAATAACTATCAGGGCCTGTCAGTTATCTGGTAAGGAGTGGATGAAAAGCTGAGAGGAAAGGGAACAATTACCCCTTTTATGCATGCCGCAAAATGACAATATCAACATGAAAACATTTGGTGAGAACAACAGTAGACAATAAATATAATTTAAAAGCACCCACTTTCAATTAACACAATTATAGTCAAACAGCCAGTGTGGTGCTGTAGTTCCAAGTTTCCCTTGCTGCTCCTTCTAATAAACATAATCAAATCAAACTCATCTTGATTAAAAACCGGGCCATTCGCCGCTCCACCTCCAACCACCAGAAAATGCAACAGACTGCATGTCTTTCCAGACAAATCAGTCTTCGTCTGCCTCTAGGAAAACGCCTGCCCAATGAAGGAGCCAATTGCCTTCGGATTGTTAGATGAATTGCTATGGCCTGTTGTGACGGAGGCATTGTATCCCGCGGAACACAAATCTCACCGCTCTGATGCCAACGAAGGCACAGGCCTTTTGCATATTGGATTGTCACTTGTGAAGAAAAAAGGCTTATAAGTGACAGCCTTCGTCGAGAAATAACACAGTAAAACACCCAAATCAAAGACAGGGGTTATGGAAACCAAACGATTGCAGAATCACAAACACACTGAATAAATAAAGCGAGTGCAGATAGGGGTTATAGTTGATGGACTTAAACCAACGGATCAACAAGCCCTTACATCCACCTGTTATTCAATATAAAAACAGCATTCACGTTTTGTTAGCCTGAAGTATCTCCACACAGCAGGCTAAACACGAGACCAAGCGCGAAGCCCAGAACAATAAAACATCTCTCCTTCCAGCTAGACAACAGGGGTGAAGCTGGGGCTTACAGGGCAGAGCAGAAAGCTATGTTCGGAGGGAGGGAAAAAAAAAAAAAGAAGTGATGAGCCCAGCCGGTTCAGTTTACAGTGGGCTGAATCTAAAGAACATAGTCTAGAGAACATCCTTCCCAGATCTGCTTTGAGCTGGCGAATTCTCCCTCTCTGAGAGGAGAGGTATGAGCTGACAGGCTGGAAAACATGTTGCAATGCAGCAGGAATTCTAATGACATACCAGACACCAGAGAGACCAGACTTAACCACCGTCGCTGGTGGCCTTTATAAACACCGACCATTATAAATAAAAGCATTCAAAACTTGAGCTCATTAACAGTGCATATCACACAACCAACCTTTTGGGCGAGGGCATGTTAATTGACCTTGCAGGAATACAAAATCACGTTCGTGCCAACCCACTCTGGGCCGTGTTGAGTGGCTGGATACAGTGAATGCAGTGAATCTCCTTCTCTCTCTGGGACTGTGGCTGTGTAGGAAAGGGCAGAGCTCCTCTCAGATGTGTCAGAGTCAGAGTGGTGGGATGCAGGTACTGAACAGCCCTCTCCTTTTCCCTTCACTTCTGAATGCCACTGTTGCACTGAGGCTCCTCCAACTCACTGAACAGAGATGGCTAGGTGATGGTGAGGAACCATAGTTGCTTCTGAAATGGCATAGTGCACTACATGGGGAAAGGGGTGCCGTTTCAAAGGCAGCCTAGGGGAATTGCAGCCCAACTGGGGGGGGGGGGGGGGGCTTATGCATTGTATTTTTTGTCTGAGCCACACCCCAGTCAAAAAGGAGAAATAGTAAACATATCATATATCGTCAAGGACAGTCTCACATATTTTGGTGAAAATTGAGGGGGCAGAGGGGCAGTGTAGTGTGTGAAGGAGGGGATTTGGAGCATTCCACTAGGAAGGGCAGGGCATATGACTTATAGATGAGATCTTTCAAATGCTCACATTTATTATTCACAGCAAGGAGGATATCTCCTACTACTGGCCTCCATCTTCAGTGCACTCAGAAAGGCAGCTTTGAAGAAAGAGCTAGTGGTGACCGCATCCAATGTTAACGCTCCTTGGCCAGGTTTTATCGGCAAGAATAAGATTGACTTATTTAGATAACAAATATGCCCATTTAAATCTGGTAACTATCCATGGCTAATGCAAATCCAGGCATCCCTAGTCCTAATCAAAATAATGTATACCAGAGATGAAAATATCCAGAACTCTTGAAGACAGTCAGTGTGGGCCCGAAGGATACAGCTGTGGGCCCGAAGGATACAGCTGTGGGCCCGAAGGATACAGCTGTGAACACGCTACCCAACCTGCTCCACACCTCCCCGGCTCTGCACTAACTCCTCGTGGCATCTGTGTCAAAGTCCATCACATTAGAGCACCACTACAGCTTTCTTCATACACATTTACCTACTTACAGAGTACAAAACAAACTGACAGAACACTGCAGTCCAGACCCCACAATGCATCCCTTCAGCTGGGCACAACACTGTGCATTCCAAACACGAGTGTTCGATAACAACTGAAAAGATTCTCTTTATTGCCCATTACTCATATACTGTATACAATATCTATAACGCATGCCAATGTCAAGAGGCCACTAGATGCACCGTTACTTTGAAGTCTATCTACAGAAGACCTTATAGGACGTACACCAAATCATGATAGACCAGCTACAGTATATGTGACTCATTTCAGGAAACTAGGCGCATCACGCGTCACTATTTCACAGGAGCGTCATTTGAACGTAAACTTAAAAAAAAAAAATCAAAATAGCTTCTGGAACATGTGAACTTTAATGTGCCTTAATAACAAACTTGGATGCCATCTGTAAATACGAATAAAATCGTTAAATTGCGAGCCTAGTTGGTTTAGCCAAGGGAAAAAGCCAGCAACCTTCCCGTTAGCCATGATTGGCTGAGATAATGGGCTGGAAATGCCGAGAGATGAGTTCGGATTGGTCTGCCATGTAGCACCTTCTGTCTGTAACATGAGCTGGTCAGTATGTGTAGGTAATCCTTTCTAATACGGCTTTTTTGAAAGATATCACGTAGTAGAACTACTTAAGTGTTACTCTCCACTTTCTGGAGGACCGAGTTTTGAAAAATCAGTGGAATTAGAGTATGATAGCTAAGGAGATTCTGTAGTTTTATTGCAAATATGCAGACGGAGTCGTATAAAACACCTCTCCGGATTACATCTTCAAAACTAAGGGGAACCATGGCATCCGTGACAGAGAGGGAGAAGCATCGATCCATTTATAGGGGTAAGAGCGTCTAACTATCAAAATATTTCACGTTTCAAATTTTGTCAGACATTTTTTTAAATTCGTGTTAAAGTGTACTGTTAGCTAGCTAGCTAACGTTAGCTAGTGGGCTATTACTGTGAATTAATATTATTCATATCTCAGAGCCATTTGCATTGCTTGTTATAGCCTAATGTTAGCTAGCTAACATTGAACCTGATTGGTTAGCTACCTGCAGATTCATGCAGTGTAGTAATGTTATGAATTGGGATTATGGTTCATCGTTTAGCTAGCTAGCTACCTACATGTCGAAACAAAAGACTACACTTTGCAAGTAACTATTTCAATAGAATGTTTGATGACACTGCGACAACTGTCCTCAGATTTCAGAGCACTCTCGTTTGAGTGTTCCAGAGCGCAGAATAACTGACGAATTTACCAACGCTCAACACCCGTTGAATATGGCCGGTGTCAGTAAACTTCGGCAAAAAAGCATAATAACATTTTTGCCAGCAGCACAGTTGCAGTCACCAACTCTCTGGATAACATGAAAACCGCCTAACCAGCTCTGCTAGGGCGAGTAAAAGGGTCAGAGTGAGGTGTTCTCTCATTTGTGTATGGAAGTAGCTAGCAAACTACTTGACTGCTGTTATTAGGTCAGAAAGCTCGCATCAACCCAACTCCTGGGTCAGAGCATCCAGTGTGCGCTCTGAACGCTCAGAGAGCGAAACTCTCTGAATTTATGAACGGACAATCAGAGAATGCTCTGAGTTAACGAACACCCAGAAAAGACTCTGGCACTCCAGATGAAATGTACAAACACACCCGTAGCATAAGACTGCCTTTAGTCTTGAAATCTTTGATTGTTTAGTACATGTGAATCCTTAAAGAGATGGGTGGGGCTAAAGCATAAGAGATGCTTATGCGATGCTGAATGAGTGTAAACAAAGAAGAGCTCTCCAGTAGGTACCAAAATATTCAAGGGCCATTTTCTCAAAAGTGAGGTTACACGTTTATCAACTTTCAAAGCAGAATTACTTTCCCATTGCTCCTCAACTGTAGTATTTGATATACAATATACTAGCTGAGTCTCTACTTTTATCCAATGTAAAAAACACTTTTTCAAATGTTGCTACATAAGACCGAATCAAGCCAGGCTGTCACAAATAACCTATAGTCAACCTTCTCTCAAAGGTCCACAGAACACCAGGGTCAGTAAAGTTTCCAGTCTGGTAGTAACTGGACCTTGTCATCCTGACCTCTCCAGAGAGATGAATAAAGATTGAGTAGAAACACTGGAGCCAGTCAGTTTCCATCCACCTGTACAGTCTTTGGAGCTGCAGGCCATCTGACCCAGCTTCTGTCAGCACTGTGCACTGCAGCAGCCTCTCTTCCTATGCTCTGTTTTCCCTCCGTGTCTCCCTGCACTTCCCTCCGCCTCTCTCTGGGCCAGAGAGATGAAACGGGTGGGAGGGCCCTGGGGAGCACCTCCACTGAGCCTGCCATAAAGAGACGCACCCACACAGTGGAACGGGCAGCCCGCCACTGAACACACACACACACACACAACAAATAAATTACCAAACAAAGATTCATAATAGTATAGCACTTTAGGAGTGGACATTATTGTATAACAGTGAATCATCTTAATTCAGCAATTCATGTTTCACAGAAAGATATACAGTAGTTGGGAGGAACAGATGTGAGGAAAGGTCTGTTAATAGATTTGTGGTTAGGGAGTCATACTCAGCATTAGGCAAATTAGAACAAGCTAAAGGGCATTCCGGCTCTGTCTCTTGGGTAAAAAGCCAAGGTCAGCTATTATGTGCCAGGCTGTAATATGTAGAGACAGTGAGGTCCAGAATTATTGGATCCCTTGATAAAGATGAGAAAATAGTGTATCAAATAAATAAATACCAATACTGACCTATATTGTATGCTCCAAAAATGTTTACAATTATTTTATACTAACACAATTGCTCAGAGGAAGACATTTTGCAATAGCCATCTCAGTCTCTGGACTTGAACCCCATTGAAACCCTGGGGTTTGAATTGAAGAGGGCAGTCCATAAGAACAGATGAAGGAGATCAAGGATCTGGAAAGATTCTGTATGGAGGAATGGTCTAAGATCCCTCCCAACGTGTTCTCCAATCTCAGAGAGCATTGAGAAAAAGGCTCAGTGTCCTTATCCTCACAATGGGGAGGGTGCTGGAGTATTGTACAAAAAAAAGTATGAATGTATGTACTTGTAAGTCGCTCTGGATAAGAGTGTCTGCTAAATGACTTAAATGTAAATGTAAATGTATTGAAAACAGGGGTGCCTATCATTTTGATCCGTATCTTTCTTAATAAAAAATATATATATATATTTTTAAAACATTTTAGGGGGTAGATCAGCTTTAATACTGCAGATAGATTGTGGCTTCCATCAATGTTGTTGTCTGCATCACTTTTTTTGCATATATACACTACTGTTTAAAAGTTTGGGGTCACTTAGATATGTCCTTGCTTTTGAAAGAAAATCACATTTTTTGTCCATTAAAATAACATCAAATTGATCAGAAATACAGTGCAAACATTTTTTATGTTGTAAATGACTATTGTAGCTGGAAACGGCTGATTTAAAAAGAAAATGGAATATCTACATAGGCGTACAGAGGCCCATTATCAGCAACCATCACTCCTGTGTTCCAACGGCACGTTGTGTTAGCTAATCCAAGTTTATCATTTTAAATGGCTAATTAATCATTAGAAAACCATATTGCAATTATATTAGCACAGCTGAAAACTGTTGTTCTGATTAAAGAAGCAATAAAACTAGCCTTCTTTAGACTAGTTGAGTATCTGGAGCATCAGGATTTGCGGGTTTGATTACAGGGTCAAAATGGCCAGAAACAAGGATTAAACAGGATTAAATGGCAGGAATTGTGAAAAACTGAGTTTAAATATATTTGGCTAAGGTGTATGTAAACTTCCTACATCAACTGTATATACTTCAACAACATTCACAAAATATATATATATTTGTAGAATAATAGTGAAGACATCAAAACTATAAAATAACAGATATGGAATCATGTAGTAAACAAAAAAAAGTGTTAAAAAAATCAAGATATTTAATGAGATTCTTCAAAGTAGCCACGTTTTGCCTTGATGACAGCTTTCAACACTCTTGGCATTCTCTCAACCAGCTTCACCTGAAATGCATTTCAATTAACAGGTGTGCCTTCTTAAATGTACATTTGTGTAATTTCTTTCCATCTTAATGTGCTTGAGCCAATCCGTTGTGTTCTGACAAGGTAGGGGGGTATACAGAAGATAACGCTATTTGGTAAAAGACCAAGTCCATATTATGGCAAGAACAGCTCAAATAAGCAGAGAGAAACGACAGTCCATCATTACTTTAAGACACGAAGGTAAGTCAATGCGGAAAAAGTTTCTTCAAGTGCAGTCGCAAAAACCATCAAGCACTATGATGAAACTGGCACTCATGAGGACCGCCACAGGATAGGAAGACCCAGAGTTACCTCTGCTACAGAGGATAAGTTCATTAGAGTTACCAGCCTCAGAAATTGCAGCCCAAATAAATGCTTATTTTTTAAATTATTTTTTATTTAACTTTTAATTTAACTAGGCAAGTCAGTTAAGAACTAATCAGTATTTACAATGACGGCCTACCAAAAGGCAGAAGGCCTCCTGCGGGGACATGGGGATTAAAAATAAAAAATAAAAATAAATTCAATAAGAATATAGGACAACACACACATCACGACGAGACAACACAACACCACATAAAGACAACATAGGATAGCTGCAACAGGACAACACAGCACGGTAGCAACACAACATGGCAGAAACACAACATGGCAGCAACACAACATGGCAGCAACACAACATGGCAGCAACACAACATGGCAGCAACACAACATGGCAGCAACACAACATGGCAGCAACACAACATGGCAGCAGCACAACATGGCAGCAGCACAAAACAGGGTACAAACATTATTGGGCACAGACAACAGCACAAAGGGGAAGAAGGTAGAGACAACAATACATCACGCAAAGCAGCCACAACTGTCAGTAAGAGTGTCCCTGATTGAGTCTCTGAACGAAGAGATTGAGATAAAACTGTCCAGTTTGAGTGTTTGTTGCAGCTCGTTCCAGTCGCTAGCTGCAGCGAACTGAAAAGACGAGCGACCCAGGGATGTGTGTTGCTTTGGGAACCTTTAACAGAATGGGACTGGCAGAACGGGTGTTGTATGTGGAGGATGGGGGCTGCAGTAGATCTCTCAGATAGGGGGGAGTGAGGCCTAAGAGGGTTTTATAAATAAGCATCAACCAGTGAGTCTTGCGACTGCTATACAAAGATGACCAGTTTACAAGTTTAAGAGTATAGAGTGCGGTGCTATGTCCTATAAGGAGCATCGGTGGCAAATCTGATGGCCGAATGGTAAAGAACATCTAGCTGCTCGAGAGCACCCTTACCTGCCGATCTACAAATTACGTCTTCGTAATCTAGCATGGGTAGGATGATATTATGAATCAGGGTTAGTTTGGCAGCTGGGGTGAAATTGGACCGATTACAATAGAGGAAACCAAGTCTAGATTTAACTTTAGCCTGCAGCTTTGATATGTGCTGAGAGAAGGACAGTGTACCGTCTAGCCATACTCCCAAGTACTTATATGAGGTAACTACCTCAAGCTCTAAATCCTCAGAGGTAGTAGGTTGCTTCACCGAGTTCAAGTAACAGACTCATCTCAGCATCAAAGGAGACTGCATGAATAAGGCCTTCATGGTCGAATTAGATTTTTGGTTCCAACCGCCATGTCTTTGTGAGACGCGCAGTAGGTGAACGGATTATCTCTGCATGTGTGGTTCTCACCGTGAAGCATGGAGGAGGTGTGATGGTGCTTTGCTAGTGGCACTGTCAGTGATTTATTTCGAATTCAAGGCACACTTAACCAGCATGGCTACTACAGCGATACGCCATCCCATCTGGTTTGGGCTTAGTGGGACTATCATTTGTTTTTCAACAGGACAATGACCCAACACACCTCCAGGCTGTGTAAGGGCTTTTTGACCAAGAATAAGAGTGATGGAGTGCTGCATCAGATGACCTGGTCTCCACAATCACCCGACCTCGACCCAATTGAGATGTTTGGGATGAGTTGGACCGCAGAGTGAAGGAAAAGCAGCCAACAAGTGCTCAGCCTATGTGGGAACTCCTTCAAGACTGTTGGAAAAGCATTCCAGGTGAAGCTGGTTGAGAGAATGCCAAGAGTGTGCAAAGCTGTCATCAAGGCAAAGGGTGGCTACTTTGAAGAATCAAAAATATATTTTGAACTGTTTGTTTACCACATGATTCCATGTGATATTTATTATTTCATAGTTTTGATGTCTTCACTATTATACTACAATGTAGAAAATAATAAAAATAAAGAAAAACCCTGGAATGAGTAGGTGTGTCCAAACTTTTGACTGGTACTGTATATTCAACAATCTTTTGTCTCTTCATTTCCATCATTAACAAGTCGACAGTTCATACAAAAGGATTGTTACCTATAACCAGGATTGCCATTGCATTTTTGTCAAACAATTATTATTTTAGCAAACAATTATTGTGATTCATCCTATATTGTCCCAAACATCCTTACCGCCTAGCAACAGATGTGGGACACACACACACTCAACCCCTTTCCCTCACAATCAACCATAAACTCAGATGCTCAACGGTTGTTACATCCCAGAGCCCAACTCAAGAAAGGACTTTATTTACGAATGCATATACAGATACAGCCAGGGTTGGGTAGGTTACTTTCTAAATGTAATCCGTTACAGTTACCTGTCCAAAATTGTAAATCAGTAACGTAACTTTTGGATGACCCCAAACTCAGTAACGTAATCTGATTACATTCTGTTACTTTTAGATTACTTTCCCCTTAAGAGGCATTAGAAGAAGACAAAAATGTATGTTACCAATTGAACAACATCTATTGATTTATCCTGCAATGTTAAAGTTCACATAGCTGGCCATATATGGATGTTACATTTTACTTTATGGGTTGGTTATGTAGCTTCTTCTAACCCATTGCTTTCTACTACATATACAGTGCCTTGCAAAGTACTCATCCCCCTAGACGTTTTTCCTATTTTGTTGCATTACAACCTGTAATTTAAATGGAATTTTATTTGAATTTCATGTAATGGACATACATAAAATAGTCAAAATTGGTGAAGTGAAATGAAAAAAATAACTTGTTTCAGAAAATTCTAAAAAATAAACAACGGAAATGTGGTGTGTGCATATGTATTCACTCCCTTTTCTATGAAGCCCCTAAGTAAGATCTGGTGCAAACAATTACCTTCAGAAGTCACATAATTAGTTAAATAAAGTCCACCTGTATGTAATCTAAGTGTCACATGATCTGTCACATGATCTAAGTATATATACACACCTGCTCTGAAAGGCCCCAGAGTCTGCAACACCACTAAGCAAGAGGCACCACCAAGCAAGCGGCAAGCAGCAAGAGCTCTCCAAACAGGTCAGGGACAAAGTTGTGGAGAAGTACAGATCAGGGTTGGGTTATAAAAACTTTGAACATTCCACGGAGCACCATTAAATCCATTATAAAAAATGGAAAGAATATGGCACCACAACAAACCTGCCAAGAGAGGGCCGCCCACCAAAACTCACAGACCAGGCAAGGAGGGCATTACATCAGAGAGGCAACAAAGACACCAAAGATACCCTTAAAGGAACTGCAAAACTCCACCGCCGGAAATTGGAGTATCTGTCCATAGGACCACTTTAAGCCGTACACGCCACAGAACTGGGCTTTACGGAAGAGTGTCCAGAAAAAAAAGACATTGTTTAAGAAAAAAATAAGCAAACATTTGCTGTTCGCCAAAAGGCATCCCCAAACATATGGAAGAAAGTACTCTGGTCAGATGAGACTAAAATTGAGCTTTTTGGCCATCAAGGAAAACGCTATGTCTGGCGCAAACCCAACACCTCTCATCACCCCGAGAACATCATCCCTATAGTGAAGCATTGTGGTGGCAGCATCATGCTGTGGGGATGTTTTTCATCGGCAGGGACTGGGAAACTGGTCAGAATTGAAGGAATGATGGATGGCGCTAAATACAGGGACATTCTTGAGGGAAACCTGTTTCAGTCTTCCAGAGATTTGAGACTGGGACGGAGGTTCACCTTCCAGCAGGACAATGACCCTAAGCATACTGCTAGAACAACACTCAAGTGGGTTAAGGGGAAACATTTAAATGTCTTGGAATGGCCTAGTCAAAGCCCAGACCTCAATCCAATTGAGAATCTGTGGTATGACTTAAAGATTGCTGTACACGGCGGAACCCATTCAACTTGAAGGAGCTGGAGCAGTTTTGCCTTAACCTGTCTAGGATGAGGGTGCCGCTAGCGGCACACCCCCCCCCACATTCCACTGAAAAGGCAGAGCGCGAAATTCAAAAAAAATATTTTTTTTAAATATTTAACTTTCACACATTAAAGTCCAATACAGCTAATGAAAGACACAGATCTTGTGAATCCAGCCAACATGTCCGATTCTTAAAATGTTTTACAGGGAAGACACAATATGTAAAGATGTAAATCTATTACCTAAAAACACATTAGCATAATCCACCATCTTTTATTTGTCCACCAACACCAGTAGCTATCACCAATTCGGCTAAACTAAGATATTTATAGCCCCTAACCAAGAAAAAAACTCATCAGATGACAGTCTGATAACATATTTATGGTATGGGATAGGTTTTGTTAGAAAAATGTGCATATTTCAGGTAGCTGGCATAGTTTACAATTGCACCCACCGTCACAAATGGACTAGAATAATTACAATGAGCAACGTGTTTACCTAACTACTAATCATCAAACATTTCGTAAAAATACACAGCATACACTAATCGAAAGACACAGATCCTGTGAATACAGACAATATTTCAGATTTTCTAAGTGTCTTACAGCGAAAACACAATAAATCGTTATATTAGCATAGCACATGTGCAAACATTACCCCAGCATTGATTCTAGCCAAAGAGAGCGATAACGTAAACATCGCCAAAATATATTATTTTTTTCACTAACCTTCTCAGAATTCTTCAGATGACACCCCTGTAACATCACATTACAACATACATATACAGTTTGTTCGAAAATGTGCATATTTAGCCACCAAAATCATGGTTAGACAATGAGAAATGTAGCCCAGCTGGTGAGAAAATGTCCGTGCGCCATATTAGACAGTGATCTACTCGTATACATAAATACTCATAAACGTGACTAAAAAATATAGGGTGGACAGCGATTGATAGACAATTTAATTCTTAATACAATCGCGGAATTACATTTTTTAAATTATCCTTACTTTTCAATACAGTTTGCGCCAAGCGAAGCTACGTCAAAAAACATGGCGTCCTAAGCCACTAACATTTTTCGACAGAAACACGATTTATCATAATAAAAATTTCCTACTTTGAGCTGTTCTTCCATCAGTATCTTGGGCAAAGGATCCTTTCTTGGGTCTAATCGTCTTTTGGTGGAAAGCTGTCCTCTTGCCATGTGGAAATGCCAACTGCGTTCGGGATGAACTGGAAGCGTGCCCAGAGATTCACAGCGTCTCAGAAATAAATGTCCCAAAATCGCACTAAACGGATATAAATTGCTATAAAACACTTTAAATTAACTACCTTATGATGTTTTTAACTCCTATTACGAGTCTTAACATGACCGGAGAAAGATTACTCCCAACACTAATGCTTGGAACAGGTGCGGGTCGGTGTCCTCCACGCGCATGACGCAGCTGCAAAAGAGTTACTAGCTACAGGGTTTTTTTTTATTTATAGTGCCTGTGATTGCGCAATCGACCCCATTCAAATCGTCATCACGTAAAGGCATCCAGGGGAAGACGTAAGCAGTGTCCGTATACTCATAGGAATAACATTGGCTTTAAAACTGACTCCAGAACAGTGGCCAAAATTTCTGAAATCTGACTCCATGTCAGGGAAATTGCTGTAGAATGGGTTCTGTTCCACTTAGACAAAATTTCAACTCCTATAGAAACTATAGACTGTTTTCTATCCAATAATAATAATAATATGTATATTGTACGATCAAGAATTTTGTAGGAAGCCGTTTCAAAAATTACACGATTACCATAAATAGTGACAACAGCGCCCCCAGCTTTAACAGGTTAAAGAATGGGAAATAAGCCTGGTGGCTAGATGTGCCAAGCTTATAGAGACATACCCCAAGAGACTTGCAGCTGTAATTGCTGCAAAAGGTGGCTCTACAAAGTATTGACTTTAGGGGGGTGAATAGTTATGCACGCTCAAGTTATTATTTCTTGTTTGAAGATGCAAAATATTTTTTATTATGAAACAAAGTGTTGTGTTAATCAAATGATACAACCCCCCCCCCCCCCCCCCCCAAAATCTATTTCAATTCCAGGTTGTAAGGCAACAAAATAGGAAAAATGCCAAGGGGGGGGGGGGGGGTGAATACTTCTGCAAGCCACTCTAATTGACATTTTAAACCAAAGTATCAAAATTCCAGTCATTATAAAATATGTTATCCCCCTTGATCTTCAAGAATAGGCCTTGGAAATATGGAAGTATAGATAAGCAAAATTGTTTTACCGGAGCAAACTTGGGACTTATTAGCCAGCCCTACTGTGGTGTTTGCGATTGTGTTGTCATGGAGGACTGATTGGTCTCATTGAATTGAGTCGAAAAATAAATGCTGCGCTCATGGAATAGCATGCTTTGAGCACTACTGAAAAGTGTTATTTACATGTAAAAAATGAATGCCATATGCTGAATTTGCTAAAGGCCTATTGTTTACCTTTTTGTTGGTGACACTTTGATATCTTGATAATATGCAGCTGTTTAAAGGGCAGATCCACAGATGAAAGAACAAAACGGTTGCCCAGGCTCTGTTTTGTTAACAAGCTGAGGGATGGGCCTGGAGAACTCTTTGATTAACAGACAGACCTATGGATGAAAGGACTGACCATCCATGATATAAAAGGTATTGTTTTAACCATGTTATGAGGCTGTACAGTGTTTGTTTACATTTACAATGGTTTATAAACATTGGAGATAAACAAGCTTATATTTTGGGTTCTCATGGAGTGGGACAGGAACTAAGCTCATGAGGGACTTAAGTTATATTCTTCAAGAATCAATTATATAAATTGTATATATATATGCACAACTTATAAGTCCAAAAATGGATGTAGCAACTACAGATTGCCCCTTTAAGTCTATCAAAATTGTGCACGTTTGAACATGTGTCCATAACGACTATGGATGATTTTTTTTCTCAGCATGAATTAGATTGGTCAATAAAAGCCCTACTTTTTTTCCATAGGCTTGGATCCGCATTATGCAGCTCTTACAAAAACGCTTTTTTCACTGACTGTCGACTGGTTTAAAAAACAATGATTGATAGACAGCATAAACGTCTTGAATTCAACCATTATTGGGTTCAAATACACCTTTAGATTTGTGAACAGCCATCCACAATCTGTAAGGCGCAAATAGCTAAATGAGAGAGCAGCAGTGTGATTCACATCAATGTGCTACGTAGATATCAATAATGAGTGATACCCGTATCACTGAAGATTACACCACTGCTGTCATCCTTACCGCCAAGTGTTTATTCAAGTTGGATAATCTTTGGATGCCGATAGAAGTCGCACCAAGACATAGCTTGGACTGTAGCCTAAAAACACCTTTTCCTGCTATTTTCCCGCGATCCATCAAAGACATTTGGTGTCTCATCATAGTGGTCTCTGACTTGTGGTCAGACTCGCTCAGGCGGAACAAACTTAAACGTGTGCCTTTTTTCAATGCTGATTTGAATGTCATTGAGGAAACAGAGTGCCAAAGATTTGTTTGCGCAAACATCCTTTCTGAATTTAAAAGTTATCTTCGAAGTAATCATCTCGTTTTTTAAAAGTATCTGTAATCTGATTACAATATTTTTGTTGGTAACGTAACGGATTACTGTTACTGTTTTTTTCTAATCCGTTACTCCCTATCACTGGTTTCAGCTGTTTGAGAAAGCATGCAAGATTGAGCAAAATGTGCAAAAATGGGGAGATTTTATTAACCAATGTCAAGTCCTAGGTGATGGAGATCAGATACACCTCCTTCCCCTGAAACACATACTGGTCCGCCGTTGTGACCATTTCCCCAAGCATCTCTGTCCAGTCAGACCTTTGAATATTTTGTGCCACCAGGGTCACAATAATATGCCCCCTCTCTGATTGTCCGTGTGACCTCCCTCCCCATGGGTTACTGCAGCTGCAGCCAGTGTTGCCAGCACTGCTACTACCTGGGTGGGGACACCCCACCGGAATCCCCACCGGCTAAGTACAAGGTCGTCAAGGTTCTCATTAGCAGCGTTGAGAATATCCTTGTATATTATGCTCTCCCATCAGGGGGCTCTGGCTTTGCAGGACCAACCCTGCCAGGCAGGCTCATAATCTTGAGGGCGCTGTGCTGCTCTAGTAGGTCTCTGTTCACATTCCTCTTTTGGCTGCATATAGGCAACTGTACAGTAAGCCCATGAAACAGTCCCTCCATCAGTGCTCAGACTGTCCGCAATAGGCTGAGAGAGGCTGAACTGAGGGCTTGTAGGCCTGTTGTAAGGCAGGTCCTCAGCAGACATCACCGGCAACAACGCCGCCTATGGGCACAAACCCACCGTCGCTGGACCAGACAAGACTGGCAAAAAGTGCTCTTCACTGACGAGTCGCGGTTTTGTCTCACCAAGGGTGATGGTCGGATTTGCGTTTATCGTCAAAGGAATGAGCGTTACACCGAGGCCTGTACTCTGGATCAGGATCAATTTGGAGGTGGAGGGTCTGTCATGGTCTGGGGAGGTGTGTCACAGCATCATCGGACTGAGCTTGTTGTCATTGCAGGCAATCTCAACGCTGTGCGTTACAGAGAAGACATCCTCCTCCCTCATGTGGTACCCTTCCTGCAGGCTCATCCTGATATGACCCTCCAGCATGACAATGCCACCAGCCATACTGCTCATTCTGTGCGTGATTTCCTGCAAGACAGGAACGTCAGTGTTCTGCCATGGCCAGCGAAGAGCCCGGATCTCAATCACATTGAGCACGTCTGGGACGTGTTGGATCGGAGGGTGAGGGCTAGGGCCATTCCCCCCCAGAAATGTCCGGGAACTTGCAGGTGCCTTGGTGGAAGAGTGGCGTAACATCTTACAGCAAGAACTGGCAAATCTGGTGCAGTCCATGAGGAGGAGATGCACTGCAGTACTTAATGCAGCTGGTGGCCACACCAGATACTGACTGTTACTTTTGATTTTGACCCCCCTTTGTTCAGGGACACATTATTCAATTTCTGTTAGTCACATGTCTGTGGAACTTGTTCAGTTTATGTCTCAGTTGTTGAATCCTATGTTCATACAAATATTTACACAAGTTAAGTTTGCTGAAAATAAACACAGTTGACAGTGAGGACGTTTCTTTTTTCCTGAGTTTATTTGGTGTTCCATTATTTGACTCTTCTGTGAGAACTGAGTAATTTTTAGAATAGCCATTGAGTAGTCTGTGTCTCTGAACATTTGGTTGTCAATATGCAGTTTATGAACTACAAGACCTATACGCTTCCCTTTTAATCTATTCTCCTTGAAGATTGCAGAACGGCGCAAAGATCTTCACCCAATCTCACTCGTGAACTGATCATTCATGCCTATTTTCGTGCCAGCGAGTATTTTACCTAGGTTTTTACCCATGACTTTATCCTTAAAGAAAGCAACTTTGGCAACGATTGGGCGCTCATATACTCTTTCAGGAACTTCTCATTCTCGAATACCAGTAAGCACTGGATTTTCTCATATAGATCTAGTCTGCATGTCTAGTAACGCTTCTCTCAGAAAGATGTTCTCCTTTTTAAGTTCATTAACGTCCGTTTCTATCGTATTGACTGTCCCTTTTGGCTCGACTTCAATCCTTTACTGACTAATTCAAGTATGCCCAGTTTGTCATGTATCAACTTTAACAGATCACTTTCCACCCTTACCAGTCCTGGTGGTGAAAAGCATAAATCGTCTGTATCCGTATAGGAGTTGTGTTTCCTTTTAGAGATAGATTTTCCTTGTTTACTCTCCGTCATGTTTAAGTGTTACTTGTTTTTGTAATATTTGTCGATACATTTCTCAAGCCTTATGATTTGTTTTGTTATCCAGATTGAATGTTATAACCCAAGAGTGTATGAAGTGCTAATATAATAGTCTAAATTACAGATATTGAATATTACGTTTTTTTAAGGCAATCTGCACCTCTGTGTTCAGTCCACCATCTTGGAATCTACGTGCGCAGGCTGTTGGAATCTACGTGCGCAGGCTGTTGGAATCTACGTGCGCAGGCTGTTGGAATCTACGTGCGCAGGCAGTTGGAATCTACGTGCGCAGGCAGTTGGAATCTACGTGCGCAGGCAGTTGGAATCTACGTGCGCAGGCAGTTGGAATCTACGTGCGCAGGCAGTTGGAATCTACGTGCGCAGGCTGTTGGAATCTACGTGCGCAGGCAGTTGGAATCTACGTGCGCAGGCTGTTGGAATCTACGTGCGCAGGCTGTTGGAATCTACGTGCGCATGCTGTTGGAATCTACGTGCGCAGGCTGTTGGAATCTACGTGCGCAGGCAGTTGGAATCTACGTGCGCAGGCAGTTGGAATCTACGTGCGCAGGCAGTTGGAATCTACGTGCGCAGGCTGTTGGAATCTACGTGCGCAGGCTGTTGGAATCTACGTGCGCAGGCTGTTGGAATCTACGTGCGCAGGCTGTTGGAATCTACGTGCGCAGGCAGTTGGAATCTACGTGCGCAGGCTGTTGGAATCTACGTGCGCAGGCAGTTGGAATCTACGTGCGCAGGCTAGATTTTTTAAAATTAGTTAATTAAACTGTACTAGTATAAAATAATAACATATATATTTTTTGCATACAATATAGATCAACATTGTATCATTTATTTTATACAGTCTATTTTGCTCATCTTTATCAAGGGATTCAATAATTTCAGACCCCACTGTATATTACAGAAACTACACATTTCATAAGTAGCAAGATACAATTGCAATGTTCCTGAAACAAATCAAATGATTGCACATCTCTAAGATGTGCAATCTTCCTACATCCTTAAATTACTGAACGAATGGACACACAAAGAGATGGATGTACAGTGTTTGCAATTTGTGCACGCACGCACACACTCACCAGGGGACAAGTACAAAAGAGTATGAAGTGTCAGTAGATCTAGCACATGCACAGGGAAAGTGAGAGATGGTGACACTGAGTAATGGCACTTGATTGGAAAGACCAAGAGCCGTGAGGTGTCCCAGAGGAGTTGAGTGGGCCATAATTAATAGCGACGTTGCACATGTAAGAAGGGGATCACACGGCTTCAAAACGAGCCACTAAAATCAGACGTGGAGTGGCAAAGGGGGCTCTAGGATATAGGCTAGAAGCTAGCAGGAATAACCTGGGGCCTCTTATCAAAGGTGTGTGTGCACAAAAAAGACTAAACCTTTTGTGTGCTATTTTCCCCGCAGAGGTTGGAATTGATCTATTTTGAACATGACAGGAAAGTGTACATATTTCCACAAACAGCACAGATCATGCGATACGCATAACTTCTAGCGGTTAAAGAATTGTAGTGCAAGCAAATATTGTTCTTTTGGGGTAATGGTAGTCTAATAAAATGCTAAAACGTAGGCCTAACGATGAAACAGATGCATTTGCCGTGGGTAAGGAGATCGCATAGCAGCACGCATAATGTTTATTTAATTTTTATTATATAGGCCTAAATTATTATCATATTGCAGGACATGTCTCTCCTTTTCTGACATGGTTTATTCTGCTACACAACAGATTTTAGGCTACCATAGGGCTGGGCGATATGGCCAAAATAGCATATCATATGGTATTTTTCAAAATTGACGGTATGACGGTATTTTATGTTTTTGATTATAAAAGTTCTAAATGTGCTTTATCAGTAGTGCGTGGCCCTAGTCTTTCCCCCATTCTGATGGTTTGATACTGTTCAATTAAACCTCAACCTAAAATACTTTTCTGCATTTCCTGCACTCATGTGAGATCATTTCCTGCACTCATGTGAGATCATTTCCTGCACTCATGTGAGATCATTTCCTGCACTCATGTGAGATCATTTCCTGCACTCATGTGAGATCATTTCCTGCACTCATGTGAGATCATTTCCTGCACTCATTAGGGATCATTTCCGCGATGTGAAAAAATACTAGGCCTTATTTATAACAAAATGCTGCAATTGCGATTTAGATCAAAACCCTTTGGGTGAACTTTTGGAATCATGAAAATAGAATGTTTATTATAACTCTATAGTTAGAATATAAATAAGAGTGGGCACTTTGAACACAGTGTTGTTTGACATGATTTAGGCACAAACAACATGCTGATTTAGGCCTCCACCAGTACTCAGTACTTTTATTAGCTAGCGATTAGCATTAGTGGCTAACACGATGTAGCTTAACTTGCTAAGAAAATACAAAACTAGCTGTTTGCAGATGTAAGAAACAAACTAATATTGTAATTATAGAACGCTTGTGGATTTACAGTAAGATCAAAGTGGAAACAACATCATTGTCATCAACATTGTTGCATGTGCTGCGTTGACCATGCAGACTGAACGTTAGTGTCTCATGGCCAAGCAACAACAAATGCGCTCCTTGAGTGACAGGATGGGACTAGGTCTGTGTGGAAAGCGGCATGGAGAGAGAGAGCGGAGAGGGATGACTCAAGTAGCGGAGTAAACTATAAAAATGGACGTTACACATGGCGTATTACATTTAACAAACCAAACATTCAAAAACCGTTATAGAAGGTAAAGTTAAAACCCAAACCGGTCCATGCATAAATACCAGTATATAGTAAAATACGGTATACCGCCCAGCCCTAGGCTACCATTAATCCATCTCTCATTCAATAGTAAATAGACCGCTAGCCTATTTTAAAATGATTTGACAGTATGGATAGGCTACAGTATTGCTGTGTGATAGGCTATGATGTCCCGCTCCTAATCCTATTTCATTTCAGAGCCTATACCAAGGCAGGAGATAGAAACACAAGCATCTATTGATAAACAAAATATTGAACAACATCTCATCTCTTGCATAGTATGGGCTTTTAAATTGTTTGATTGTCTATTCAATCTTACAGAATGCACGGCCGGTGTATTTGCTCGGCCCTAAACTATGTGCTCTCTATCAGCTGGAGCTGCATGGCAAATGGCCAGGAAAACAAGAAAAACAGAAAGGACAATGATTTAAGGGCCAGTGGTAACTTGTATCTGTTCAGGGTGAACTCTACCTATTATTGTCTTTAGGAATTCTGCCTTACCTGAAATGGTTTCATCCCCCACACAAGCCTTTGGATGCTGTAACATCCTGTGGAGTTTGGGCCTGGGTGATCAGGTTAATGTGACTTGGTATCATTTGAATGAGCAATGGTGGTTGGTTTTGGTTTGAAAGAGTCACACATTAAAATAGGGCTGGGTGGTATACAGTATTTTACTATACACACACACACACCGGTATAACCATGGATCGGTTTGAGTTTTTACTTTACTTAATTTGTCACATACGCCGAATACAACAAGTGTATACCTTACCGTGAGATTCATACTTACAAGCCCTTATCCAACAGAAGAGTTAAGAAAATATTGACCAAATATAAAATTTAACTAGGCAGGTCAGTTAAGAACAAATTCTTATTTACAATGACGGCCTAGGAACATTGGGTTAACTGCATTGTTCAGGGGCAGAACGACAGATTTTTACCTTGTCAGCTTGGGGATACAATCTAACAACCTGCCACCCCTAATAATAAACAGCGAGTAGCAGCAGTATACAAAACAAATGGGGGGAGTCAATGTAATAGTCCGGTGGTCATTTTATTAATTGTTCAGCAGTCTTATAGCTTGGGGGTAGAAGCTGTTAAGGAGCCTTTTGGTCCAAGACTTGGCGCTCCGGTACCACTTGCCGTGCAGTAGCAGAGTAAACAGTATGACTTGGTGGACTGGAGTCTCTGACATTTTTATGGGCTTTCCTCTGGCACCGCCTATTATATAGATCCTAGATTGCAGGAAGCTTGGCCTCAGTGATGTACTGGGCCATAGGCACTACCCTCTGAAGCACCTTATGGTCAGATGCCGAGCAGTTGCCATACCAGGCGGTGATGCAACAGGTCAGGATGCTCTCAATGGTGCAGCTGTAGAACGTTTTGAGGATCTGGGGACCCATGCCAAATCTTTTTAGTCTCCTGAGGGGGAAAATGTTTTGTCGTGCCCTCTTCATGACTGTCTTGGTGTGTTTGGACCATGATAGTTTGTTGGTGATGTGGATACCAAGGAAGTTGAAACTCTCGACCCATTCCACTACAACCCCATTGATGTTAATGGAGGGCCTGTTCGGCCCGCCTTTTCCTGTAGTCCACGATCAGCTCCTTTGTCTTGCTCACATTGAGGGAGAAGTTGTCCTGGCACCACACTGCCAGTTCTCTGACCTCCTCCCTATAGGCTGTCTCATCGCTACCACTGTTGTGTCGTCAGCAAACTTAATGATGGTGTTAGAGTTGTGCTTGGCCACGCAGTCGTGGGTGAACAGGGAGTACAGGAGGGGACTAAGTACACACCCCTGATGGGCCCCAGTGTTGAGGATAAGCGTGGCAGACATGTTGTTGCCTACCCTTACCACCTGGGGGCGGCCCATCAGGAAGTCCAGGATCCAGTTGCAGAGGGAGGTGTTTAGTCCTAGGGTCCTTCGCTTATTGATGAGCTTTGAGGGCACTATGTTGTTGAACGCTGAGCTGTAGTCAATGAATAGCATTCTCACATAGGTGTTCCTTTTGTCCAGGTGGAAAAGGGCCGTGTGGAGTGTGATTGAGATTCTGTCATCTGTGGATCTGTTGGGACGGTATGCGAGTTGGAGTGGGTCTAAGGTATCTGGGAAGATGCTGAAGATGTGAGCAATGACCAACCTTTCAAAGCACTTCATGGCTACCATGGCTATGAGTGCTACGGGGCGGAAATCATTTAGGCAGGTTACCTTCGGTTCCTTGGGCACAGGGACTACGGTGGTCTGCTTGAAACATGTCTGTAATACCTACTCGGACAGGGAGAGGTTGAAAATGTCAGTGAAGACACTTGCCAGTTGGTCCGCACATGCTTTGAGTACACGTCCTGGTAATCCATCTGGCCCTGCGGTTTTGTGAATGTTGACCTGTTTAAAGGTCTTGCTCACATCGGCTACCGGAAGCATTATCACACAGTCATCCAGAACAGCTGGTGCTCTCGTGCATGCTTCTGATGCTCTTGTGCTGTAAGTGCCGTTTATGCTCGCTTCGAGGCAAGCAACACTGAAAACTATTACTATTGCCTTGAAGCGAGCATAAAAAGGCATTTAGCTCATCTGGTAGGCTCGCGTCAGTATGGCAGCTCGCGTCTGGGTATCCCTTTGTAGTCCGTAATGGTTTTCGAGCTCTGCCACATCCGACGAGCGTCAGAGCTGTTTTAATAGGATTCAATCTTAATCCTGTATTGATGCTTTGCTTGTTTGATGGTTCGAGGGCATAGCGGAATTTCTTATTAGGTGTCCGGATTAGTGTCCCGCTCCTTTAAAGTAGCAGCTCTAGCCTTTAGCTTGATGCGGATGTTGCCTGTAATCCATGGCTTCTGGTTGGGATATGTACGTACGGTCACTGTGGGACGATGTCGTCGATGCACCTATTGATGAAGCCGATGACTGAGGTGGTGTACTCCTCAATGCCAATGGATGAATCCTGGAACATATTCCAGTCTGTGCTAGCAAAACAGTCCAGTAGCGTAGCATCTGTGTCATCTGACCACCTCCGTATTGAGCGAGTCACTGGTACCTCCTGCTTTAGTTTTTGCTTGTAAGCAGGAATCAGGAAGATATAATTATGGTCAGATTTGCCAAATGGAGGGCGGGGGAGAGCTTTGTATGCATCTCTGTGTCTGGAGTAAAGGTGTTCTAGAGTTTTTTTCCTCTGGTTGCACATGTGACATGCTGGTAAAAATTTGGTTAAACTGATTTAAGTTTGCCTGCATTAAAGTTCCCGGCCACTAGGAGCGCCGCTTCTGGGTGAGCATTTTCTGGTTTGCTTATGGCCTTACAGAGTTGGTTGAGTGCAGCCTTAGTGCCAGCATCGGTCTGTGGTGGTAAATAGATGGCTACGAATAATATAGATGAGAACTGTTGGTCGATAGTGTGGTCTACAGCTTATCATAAGGTACTCTACCTCAGGTAAGCAATACCTCGAGACTTCTTTAATATTAGACATCGGGCACCAGCTGTTATTGACAAAAAGACACACACCCCCACCCCTCGTCTTACCAGACGTAGCTTCTCTATTCTGCCGGTGCATTGAAAATCCCTCCAGCTTTATAATTATCCTTGTCGTCGTTCAGCCACTACTCTGTGAAACATAGAATAATTTTATTTTCCAATTGTTGCATGTTAGCAAGTAGAATTGATGGCAGTGGGAGTTCACTCGCTCGCCTTTGGATTCTCAAAATGCAGCCCAATCTGCGTCCTCTTTTCCTCCATCTTTTTTTCACGCAAATAACGGGGATCTGGGCCTGTTCCCGGGAGAGCAGTATATCTTTCTCATCGGACTTTGTGATGAGTACTCCAATTTCTGATGTCCAGAAGTTATTTTCGGTCATAATAGACGGTAGCATTAACATTATGTACAAAATAAAAATAAGTTACAAGCAACGCAAAAAAACAAACAAAATAGCACAATTGGTTACAGGCACGTAAAACGTCAGCCATCCTCTTCGAAGCCATCTTAACATCCATTCAATGTTTGGTTTGATAAATGTGATACGCAACTCTGTGTTTAATGTCCGTTTCTATAGATTACTCTGTTTTCTAGTTGAGTACTTTCTCTATTCTCCAGCTGCATGCAGCTGCTTCCTACACCAAGCCCCAAGCACGAGTCAAACACTTTCTTGCCATTCCCTCTGCAGTCTGCATGATCAGATAGATGCAACAAGATGTTGGTGACATACTGCTTTCCACAAGTATTCTATAAATTACGCTATTAGTTTGTGTATCTTACTGTCTGCAAACTACTGTCTGCTAGTTTGTCATTTCTTAGGAAGTTGGGTCTTAAATAAATCTTGTTCACCGCTAATGCTAATCGTTAGTACATTTAGCAAGCTAGCCAGCTAACAAAGAGTCAGAGCATACGTAGATAGCTAATACAGTCTGGTACTAGGGCGGGTGTAGGCCTAGAATATGTTAGCTAGCTGGCAAGCTACAGTACAGGAGGTAGAAAACATGGACTGTAACATCCAATTAGGGTTCCCCTGGACACATCGACCAACATTTTTAGTTCAAACCCTGTCAATAATTCCTCCCTGGCTTATTCATTCGTTGTCATGTCAAACAAGGTGCTGCCCAACTATAGAATTAGAATAATCATTCAATTTCCATGATTTCAACAGTTCACCAATTAACTAGGCCTAGATTCTTTGCCCATATCATGCATCCCTGCATGACATTGTGGAAATGATAACAAATGTGCAGCAAAGACATTTTAGAAAATGCTGAATTTTTTATTTATTTGAAGTTGGATTGAACAGTATAAAACAATGCGAATGGAAAAAGTCACATTGAAATCACGTATAATGTATGTGTTGCCACCCTAGGGTCATGAACTGATCATAAAGCATATTTACAACTTTTATTATTCAAAAACATAAAATACCGTCAAATACTGTCATACTGTCAAAAATGATGTGATATTTTGGTCATATAGCCCAGCCCAACCCTTAAATATTATAAATGGAATGAAATGCCTTTGTTCTGCCTCGTATCCTGTATCCTGTCCATGGAGAATGGTTATATGATATTTTCTAATATCCATTTCTTTTTTCATGCTTTGGCTTGGAACCATAAGATGTGTATACCTAGACTGTAATGCCTGTTCATGCCTTGTATGTGATTTCATTCAGCTTATAAAGTTATTAAATAATACTTGCGTTTTGCATTCACTTCTCATGACCATTTCCTGATCTTAGTCAGCTAAATGCATAAAACATGGTCTAACTATAATATCAAGTAGAGTCAGATAGTCAGGTTTATCAAATGTAGTGTTCAATATTATTTAGCACTACACCAGTGTTTGGCATGCTACATGCTACATGCATTTGTTGTTTGAAAAAAGGTCAATGCTTATTAAAACGTCGTAATTTTAAATCATTCTGACCACACCGCTACAGACATGTGATCAAATGTGCCATTGTGCTTTCTTTTAGAAACTGTCATGGCCCAGTTCCAACATTACCGAATGAACTCATTCAGCAAATGAGGGTGTTTTTGTTAACATACAAGGTGAATTGGAGGGCGTTTTACAGGCATGTTGTAACGCTCTTTCACGAGCGCACAAATATTGCACGGCACTGATTTGTCAATGAAAACACGCGTGTATGTTGTTGAGTGCAACAGTACGATAAATCTCAACAATTTGTTGAGCACACAAATCCTAGAATCTCCACATAAGCCAGAATTTAATGCGACATTTAATCACAGTTAATAAATGAGGCCCCAGGATTCTATTATGCCCCAAAGCTAGTGCAGACACAATGTGTTCACCCTTTGGTTTGTTGGTCTGTATGTGGAGGTTGTTGGTCCTCCGAGTCCGAAACGTTGTGGTGGTGACTACACAATACATTTGAGTCATACTGCTTTTGCATGTAAAGAGAGCCATCTACAATGCTTTAAGACATTTTTCAAAATTGGTTGTGTTACAGCCTCAATTTTAAATGGATTAAATTGAGATTTTGTGTCACTGGCCTACACACAATACCCCATAATGTTAAAGTGTAATCATATTTTTTGACAATTGTACAAATTAATTTAAAAAATGAAAAGCTGAAATGTCTTTAGTCAATAAATATTCAACCCATTTGTTATGGCAAGCCTAAATAAGTTCAGGAGTAAAAATATGCTTAACAAGTCACATAATAAGTTGCATGGACTTACTCTGTGTACAATAATAGTGTTTAACAGGATTTTTTATGGACTACCTCATCTCTGTATGCCACACATTCAATGATCTGTAAGGTCCCTCAGTCAAGCAGTGAATTCCAAATGGAGGTTTTACAATGCCTCATAGAAGGGCACCTATTGGTAGATGGGTAAAAATAAAACAAGCAGACATTAAATATCAGTTTGAGCATGGTGAAGTTATTAATTATACTTTGGATGGTGTTTCAATACACCCAGTCACTACAAAGATACAGGCGTCCTTCCCAACTCAGTTGCCAGAGAGGAAGGAAACTGCTCAGGGATTTCACCATGTGGCCAATGGTGATTTTAAAAAACAGTTCCAGAGTTTAATGGTTGTGATATGGGAAAACTGATGATGGATCAACAACATTGTAGTTACTCCTTAATACTAACCTAAATGACAGAGTGAAAAGATGGAAGCCTGTATAGAATGAAAATATTCCAAAACATGCATCCTGTTCTTACAACAAGGCACTAAAGTAATACTGCAAAAAATGTGGCAAAGAAATTAACATTTGTACTGAATGCAAAGCGTTATGTTAAGGGCAAATCCAACACATCACTGAGTACCACTCTTCATACTTTCAAGCATGGTGCTGGCTGCATCATGTTATGAGTATTATTGTCATTGGCAAGGACTAGGGAGTTTTCTTTTGTTAATAAAAATGAAACAGAATAGAGCTAAGCACAGCCAAAATCTTGGAATGCAGAACCAGGTTTTCTTCTAACACTGAGAGACAAATTCACCTTTCAGCAGGGCAATAACCTAAAACCCAAGGCCAAATCTATACTGGAGTTGCTTACTAAGATGCCATTGAATGTTTCTGAGTGGCCTACTATGAAAATATTTGTCAAGACTTGACAATGGCTGTCTAGCAGTGATTAACAAATCAACTTGACAGAGCTTGAATAATTTGGGGGAACAATATTGTACAATCCGAGCATGGAAAGCTCTTAGAGACTTACCCAGAAAGACTCACAGCTGTAATCGCTGCCAAAGGTGCTTCTATAAAGTATTGACTCGAGGGTGTAAATAGTTATGTGACATTTCTGTATTTCATTTTCAATAAATTAGCAAAAGATACTAAAAACATTATGGGGTATCGTGTGTTGATAGGTGAGAAAAAGTATTTAATCCATTTTGAATTCAGGCTGTAACACAACGATATGTGGAGGGGTGTGAATTATAAATGTGTGACAATTAATTTGCAATGCGGTTAGCCCTGGCTGGGAGAACAGATTGTCCCTGGCTTGTGGCTGTTTGAAACCCTGCTGTTTGTTGCCGTTTCCATTGGCCTTGCGAGCTGTGCTGCCTGGAATTGCTAGAGTACCAGCATTAGCCTACATTGCTACCATCATGCCGCCAAGGTTAAATACGATTGGAGTAATGGAGCGTCACGTTCCTGACCTGTTTTCTGTTGTTTTTGTATGTGTTTAGTTGGTCAGGGCGTGAGTTGGGGTGGGCATTCTATGTTATGTGTTTCTATGTTGGGTGTAATATGTTGCCTGATATGGTTCTCAATTAGAGGCAGGTGTTTGACGTTTCCTCTGATTGAGAACCATATTAAGGTAGGCTGTTCTCACTGTTTATTTGTGGGTGATTGTCTTTCTTGTCTGTGTATGTCGCACCACACGGGACTGTTTCGTTTTCGTTCGTGTATGTAGTCTGTTCCTGTTCGTGCGTTCTTCGTGTTTATGTAAGTTCACATGTTCAGGTCTGTCTACATCGTTTTGTTATTTTGTAATTATTTCAAGTGTTCTTCGTGTTTCGTCTTGTTTAAATAAATCATTATGGATTCAACCTACGCTGCATTTTGGGTCCGACCCTTACTCCTCCTCCTCGTCTGAGGAAGAGGCATTAGACGAACGTTACATGGAGAGGACAGTGTTTCACGATCACAGGTGGGTAATCTTTTAAAAATCAACAAAAATGTGTCTCAAAGCAATTGTTACCGCAACAGGAAAATAGCTTCAAGAGCGTTGTCCAAAAACTGGGTGACTCACCTAACAAAAGAATGGACCAGAGAGGTCCAAGAACTTTAGAACAGTTTGCAGTTCTCTCAGGGAGAAGTGGATGTCCTGGAAGAGACTGGCAGCAAGATTACAACAAACTAAGTCAACGTGAGGTGACATCAGCACTGTCTGTCAATCATTATTACAGATGCCTGGGAAAGCAGACTATCTAGAGCAGGGGTGGGAAACTCCTGTCCTCGAGGGCCTGATTGGTGTCACACCTTCACCATCCCGAGCAAACAGCTAATAAATCAAATTGGATTGTAAACTAAAGAACATGATTAGGTGATTATTGGAATCAGGTGTGTTAGCTGGGGCAAAGCTGGGGCAAAACGGTGACACCAGTCAGGCCCTCGAGGACTGGAATTGCCCACCCCTGATCTAGAGGAACAATGCAGGAGAAATAACATTGAGGAGTCTCCACATGAGACCTGGACAGAGTCTGAGGGGAAAAAGTTTGAAAAATGAGCACCGAAAAGCTGCAGACGGATCAAAGGAAGATTGAGGTGGAGCGCGCCCACAGGTCAGGAAAACCTGTAACCGGCCCAGGCGACAGACCCAGGGCAAGTTCCTCAGGTTCAAGAACAATATGGCAGTTCTGGAGCGAGCCAAGAACTTGAGATGAATCAACATCTTCCTCAACGAGGACTTCTCTAAAGCTGTGCGCCATGAAAGCTGCCAGAGAGCGAGGGGACATTTCTTACATCCACTATGGCAAGCTCATTGTGGGACGAGTGAGAGAGCCAGGCTTCCAGGTCAGTAGCGTCAGCCCCACATCACACACTAACAAGTGCCTGATTAACTGACTCTTACCTAAACCATTACCTAAACCATTTTTCCCCATGTCTATCGTCGATCAGCTACCCAAAGACCCAAGAACAGCCCATATTAATAAATGAAGCCTTAGAAATAGGGTTAATGAAATATTCTTGCAAACATCGGATAGCATTACTATACTGGCCATCTCTGAAACTCACATAGATAATTCCTTTGATGATACAGCAGGAGCAATACAAGGATATACCACCTACAGAAAAGACAGGAATGCCTATGGGGGGGGGGGGGGGGGTTGCTGTATATGTTCAGAACCATATTCCTGTAAAGCTTAGCGAGGATCTCGTGTCACATGTTGTGGTTGCAGGTTCACCTGCCTCATCTAAAGCCTGTTATTTCGGGGTGCTGCTATAGGCCACCAAAGCACCAACAGTCAGTATTTTAATAATGTGTGCAATTCTTGATAGTGTGTGTGTGTGTGACGTTAACAGAGAGGTCCTGAACATTGACTGGTTAGCAACTAGCTGTCCTCTCAAGAGGAAGCTTCTAACGGACTGATACCTCTAATATGACCCAAAGTTATCACTCAACCAACTTTAAGTGCATACCAATAGTGTTGAATCTGTGACATCCACTCGTATCTGATCATATCGTCACTCATGCTGCAGAGCTTTGCTCCAAAGCAATGTTTGTTTCCATAGGCTGTAAGTGACCACAACATAGCGGCCATGGCAAGGAAAGTCAAAGAACCAAAAGGTTGGGCCTAAAGTATTTTATAGGAGAACATACGTTTTCTCAGGACTCTTTTGTTGAAGATGTGAATAACGTATGTTGTTCTGAAGTGAATCCAGATGCAACATTGGAGGTATTTGTAAAATGATGTTTCCCCAATTGTTGACAAGCATGCAGCTGTTAAGAAATTAACTGTGAGACCTGTAAAAGCCCTCTGGATTGATGACAAATTGAATCATTTTATGGTTCAAAGAAACTATGCAAAAGAGGTGGCAAACAAGTCAGGTTGCTTAGCTGATTGGTTATACTGTGAATTGAGAAATTGTGTGATTAAACTTGAAGAAATCGTATAACCAAAGCAAGGTGAATGACAGAAGCACAATGGAAAAAGACTTGAGTACCTTACACGACATCACGGGCAGACAACTCAATTCATCTCCATCATTCATTGTTCCTTTCTGTATTGCCCATCATTTCAATGACTATTTCACTAGTGAAGTAGAAAAACAGAAGGGAAATTTCAACTTTTAACAGTGAACCATCGTATTTTTGTATAAAAGATCTAATAATACTGTTTTGAATTTGGTCAAGTTAGTGTGGGAGAGCTGGAAAAACTATTGTTATCCATCAATAATGATAAGCCATCAAGTATAGACAACCTTGACGGGGAAACTATTGAGAATGGTAGCAGACTGTATTGCCACCCCTACTTGCTAGATCTTTAACCAAAGCCGAAAAGAGTGTGTATCCTCAGGTGTGAAAGGAAGCTAAAGTAATTCCACTACCTAAAAAGAGTAAAGCACACTTTGCTAGCTCTTACAGCCACCCAATCAGTTTGCTGCTTGCTCTTAGTAAATTGATGGAGATAATTGGGTTTGAACAAATACAACGCAAGTTTTCAGAGAAAAGTTAACAAGTGACTTTGAGCATGCATATAGATAAGGGCACTCAACATGTACTGCACGGACTCAGATTGGTTCAAATAAACGGATAATAAGATGATAGCTGGAGCTATATTGTTAGATTTCAGTGCAGCCTTTGATGTGATTAATCAAAATTGTTATTGAAGAAACTCACTTTCTTTGTCTTTACATCGCCTGCCATCACATGGTTGGAGAGTTATTTATCCAATAGAACCCAGACAGTGTTCTTCAATGGAAAGTTCTCTAACATCAGATATGTACAGTGCGATGTCCCTCAGGGCAGTTGCCTTGGGCCGTTACTCTTCTCTATTTTTACAAACGATTTCTCACTGCTTACATGAAGCTAGAATGACTATGTATGCGGATGACTCCATACTCTACATGTCAGCATCCAAAGCCAGTCACTGAAATCCTAAATAAAGAGTTAGTTAGTATCAGAATGGGTGATAAATAATAAACTGGTCTTAAATACATCTAAAACTAAAAGTCTTGTGTTTGGTTCAAAACATTCTGTAAGACCTAAACCTCAACTGGACTTCTGCATAAAGCAAGTCTGCATTGAGCAAGTTGGGGAAGCTACACTCCTAAGTATATCATTGGATTGTCAGTTATCATGGTCAAGTCATATTGACAAAGTTGTTGTGAAGATGTGGAGGGGGGTATGTCTTTTATAAAAACATGTTCTGCGTTGTTTACACAAAAATCAACCGTACTAGTTGTTTAGGTTCTGATCTTGTCCCATCTTGATTACTGTCCGGTAAAATGCTCAAGTGCAACAAAGAAAGACCTAGCAAAGCTGCAGCCGGCTCAAATCAGAGCAGCACACCTTTCCCTTAACTGCACACACAGAACTAACATCAGCAACATGCATGCCAGTGTTTCCTGGTTGAGGGTTGACAAGAGATGAACGGTCATTACGGTCATTAAAATTCCATATTGGTCTGCTTAAATCAAATAACATTCAGCTCAGACACACATACATACCCCACAAGACATGCCACCAGGGGTCTCTTCACAGTCCCCAAGTCCAAATCACGGCAACGCACAGTATTATACAGAGCCGTGATCTCACGGAACTCCCTTCCATCTCCAATTACTCAAGCAAAATTACCGTTAGAAAACCCCCGGATGAAACAACATACATCAGTTTTGGTTTGTATTGTTAGTATCATTTTGTTTTGTATTGTTTGTATATCGTTGCATTTGACATTTGTGTTACTGTCCTTGTCTATCAGTGTCTCGGTGTTTTTGTTACTTGTCATGATTCGTGTTTCTTGTGGACCCCAGGAAAAGAAGCTGATGCTTCTACAAAAGCTAAATGGGGATCCAAATAAACAAATAAAATGCTGGAGTACTTGTCTCTTTGAATCACCCTCATGGTCCCATCTCCATGCCCTACAAGGTACAGTATGTCAGCACCAGGGTATGCGTTGGCTCTTATGGTGCTGTGGTTACTGTTTCCGGGTGCTATGTGACATTAGTTCCCCCTCATTATCCATACAGGAGATGGACACTGAAATGCAATGGAGAGAAGCAAGGCTATATGACGCAACACTGAGTAGAAAATATGCTGCAGCAATGAGCATCATATCTGTGTGCGACAGTGAGTAAACAACAACAACAAAAAGCGCTCCTCTCTCTCTTAGCCGGAAACAAAGTCATTTGGTGGCTGACGATCAAACGTATAGTACCTGCAGTAAGGGGAGTGTGAGCGAAAAGCTCATGAATAATTCTGCGGCGGTGCCTGGCCACCTGTTATAGGGCTCTGCTAGGACACACAGAGAACCTGTGACGTGACCCAATGACATTAGTGTGACTGTGTGTGAGGAGATCTCTGCCTCTCACTACACCCCATGCACTAAGGGAGCACAGCAAAGTGATACTGCTGTCTCACTGCACGCACTCTACACCAGTCAACCTTGGCCATGATGAGGAAAGTCAAGATGCTGGACAGGATGAGATCATCAGGTCCCGTTTTTGCCCTCACTGGATCCTCAGGGTCGGGCGATATGGTCTGAAAATCTTCTCTTGATTATTTCACATTTATTGGCGATTCACGATGTATAAAGTACCAGTCAAAAGTTTGGACACACATACTCATTCAAGGGTTTTTCTTTATTTTTACTATTTTCTACATTGTAGAATAATAGTAAAGACATCAAAACTGTGAAATAACAAATATGTAGTAACCAAAACAGTGCTAAATCAAGATATATTTTATATTTGAGATTCTGTGTAAAGCTGTCATCAATGCAGGGTGGCTACTTTGAAGAATCTCAAATATATTTTGATTTGTTCAACACTTTTTTGGTTACTACATGATTCCATATTGGTTACATCAGCACCTGTCACACCCTCTACTACTCATCCTGTGTCTCCCTAACCTGCCACCACTCCCCCAGTGCTCCCTCTTTCTCTGTGTGTGTGTGTGTGTGATTGCAGATCCTCACCCGATGCAACCTGTTCCATAATCAAGACCTCAACAAATACTCAGCCCTGCCATTTCCATGCTGCCAGATCGTAACCTCTGCTCAGTCAGTCTGCGTTTTTAGCTGTTTGTTCCTGCATGGATACTGTTTGTGTTGTGCCTGTTTTCCCTTGCCTGACACTGTTTTCCTCTCCACTACAGTTCTGTCCACTCGGACTCTGGTCCCTGTCTCCAGTCCCACGTCTAGTCTGTCCTGCTACTCTGTCCTGGACCCCCCACTCTACTGCTTCCTTGGATTCCTCTCCGGACCTTCTTACCCAGCCCCAACTCCCCTCACTCCAGCCTCAGCACCTGGCTCCCTGCAACCCGCCTGAGATTTCCCTGGCCTGCACCCCATCTTCACCCTGTTTTTCAAGAAATACCTTGGCATTCAGGCCCTTTACTCAGTACTTTCTTGAAGCACATTTGGCAGCGATTACAGCCTTGAGTCATCTTGGGTATGATGCTACAAGTTTGACACACCTGTATTTGGGGAGTTTCTCCCATTCTTCTCTGCAGATTATCTCAAGCTCTGTCAGGTTGGATGGGGAGCGTCGCTGCACAGCTATTTTCAGGTCTCTCCAGAGATGTTCGACCGGGCTCTGGCTGGGCCACTCAAGGACATTGAGACTTGTCACGAAGCCACCCCTGCGTTGTCTTGGCTGTGTGCTTGGAGTCGTTGTCCTGTTGAAAGGTGAACCTTCGTCCCAGTCTGAGGTCCTGTGCAGGTATCATCAAGGATCTCTGTACTTTACTGCGTTCATCTTTCACTCGATCCTGTCTAGTCTCCTAGTCCCTGCCGCTGAAAAACATCCCCACAACATGATGCTGCCACCACCATGCTTCACCGTAGGGATGGTGCCAGGTTTCCTCCAGACGTGACGCTTGGCATTCAGGCCAAAGAGTTCAATCTTGGTTTCATCAGACCAGAGGATCTTGTTTCTCCTGGTCTGAGAGTCCTTTAAGGGCCTTTTGGCAAACTCTAAGTGGGCTGTCATGTGCCTTTTACTGAGGAGTGGCATCTATCTGGTCACTCTACCATAAAGGCTTGATTGGTGGAGTGCTGCAGAGATGGTTGTCCTTCTGGAAGGTTCTCCAATCTCCACAGAGGAACTCCAGAGCTCTGTCAGAGTGACCATTGGGTTCTTGGTCACCTCCCAGACCAAGCCCCTTCTACCCCGATTGCTCAGTTTGGCTGGGCGGCCAGCTCTAGGAAGAGTCTGTGGTTCCAAAGTTTTTCTATTTAAGAATTATGGAGGACACTGTGTTCTTGGGGACCTTCAAAGCTGCAGAAATGTTTTGGTACCCTTCCCCAGATCTGTGCCTCGACACAGTCCTGTCTGAGCTCTACGGACAATTTCTTCGACCTCATGGCTTGGTTTCTGCTCTGGCGTGCACTGTCAACTGTGGGACCTTATATAGAAAGGTGTGTGCCTTTCCAAATCATGTCCAATCAATTGAATTTACCACAGGAGGACTCCAAACAAGTTGCAGAAACATCTGAAGGATGATAAATGGAAACAGGAGGCTCCCGAGCTCAATTTCGATTCTCATAGCAAAGAGTCTGAATACTTATTTAAATAAGGTATTTCTGTATATATTTTTTTCATCCATTTTAGAATACGGCTATAACGTAACAATATGTGGAAAAATTCACGGGGTCTGAATACTTTCCGAATGCACTGTATATACACACTTGATTATTGTAATACAGGCATTTGGAATGTCACACAAAAACACACATTTTAATTAATCAAATTAATTTGCTATATAGCCCAGCCCTACCAAAGGCGTGCCAAACTGGCCAGCTGTCAAGCCAAATACTTGGATATGAGGCTCAGGGCAAAACACTGCATTTAAACATTTTGTGTTATAGATTGGGGCATTTCAATGTAAAAAGCCCAATGAGCAGTAACATAGTTCACAGGAGCACATCAGATTTGGTGTCAAACGAAAGCTAGGAGTCTACATTTTTCAACCATTTTCCATCATAACGTTTTTAAATAAGCAAAGGCTTTGATTTCTGGCCAACCAGATGGAAAAGGAGTCTTAAAAAAGAAAACCTTTTCAAACAGGTGTTAGAAATACATCAAAACACAATAACGTTGAAGGACCCCTGACAACTATTCAACATTTATATTTAGTATAAGTTCAAGAAATACGTTTAAGAAATATTACCTGGTGTCTTGTCATTTTGTTACCAAATTATTATTTTCCTAATTTCTCTCCCTCATGAGGGGGATAATGAAAGTTTACAAAAGTAACATGTAAAGGTAGAATAAATCATAAACCAATTGGTTAAGTAATTCAAATGTGTCATTCTTTTACCAAATCGGTAACAGAATGACAAAAAAAATCTCCAACAGAATGACTGTAACTGAATTGGCTACACTGGGAATTCGTAGTAGTCCCAAACCACAGTTAGGTCACCTGCTACTGTCCTCCCTTCCACTGGCCTACTGTTATGTTCAGCCAAATGTTTTCTTTCTTTTCCTGTCACGTGGTGGTGAAAGCAAAGTGTTAAAACAGTCTGGACAACCCCTCCTTCTCCCCAGTTAAAGTCACCTCTCCCGTCTCTTACTACCCATGAGCCCCCTCTCTATCCATATACTCTAACCAGCCCTCTCACCCACTGAACACCGACGGACACCGGACATAGAAAAGTAGTTGAACTTTGGTCAGTCCAAATGTTTCACAAGTTTGGACAGCACAGTATGGTAAAGCACAATAGAGTACAGTATAATTTACTGTCTTGTACTGTGCTTTGCACTTCCGGTGCTGTACTGTGATGTCCAAACTTTTGACTGGCATCTTTGTAACGTCCAAAATCGAAGTCTCAGTGCCATTCTGTTATTACCCATACACACCACGTATTCGCTCATCAGTCATCTCTAGATTAATACGGAAATGATCGACAGATGTTAACCAAGAACTTGTTCACACAAGCCCATTTTTAAAAAAAATACAGAAGTAGTGTCTAAGTGACAGTTAATAAAAATACTGGAAACCAACTTGACCCAATTTCAATTAATCTCATTAGTATACAAAAGGGATAAATCTAGTCCAACCGGAACAGGAACAACTCTGGGTATTAATGACCACTGTCATCTGCTGTTCACATTCTAACGGACACCACTATACTGCATCTGACAGTGAGAGAAGAGGAGAGAAGCAGAGGCCTGGGCTGAGAGAGAGAGAGATTGGCATCAGCTACAGTCCAGTCCATACATCAGCCAGCCTATTGCTTATTGGCAGGATGTGTCCTCTGTCATGGTGGGGGAGCCCCCAGGGTTGAGCAGAGCAGTTCTTTCTCAATGGGAAAACAGTGTTGTACTAGAAACAATCATGTCTATGGTACGTGAGGACAAATGAATCAAGGATGTGTTGTATAAAACCATTATAATCAAATATGTACAGCCATACATTTAAATGGAGACCGAAAGCTGAATTGCTGTAGGGTCTAACGACCTAAGTCACCTACTGTACAACTACATTCTTAGTCAATGAATGGTAATGCAGTGGCCATGCGTCATCCTTGCTTTGAGCGGACTTCATTTGATTAGTTCCCTTCAGTTCCGCTCCACGACAAACTGTTGCAACACTTTTAAAGACGCTGTACACAAATATGTTTGTTCATCAGCATAAGACCCCATACTACGTTGAGGCACGCAAAACAACACACGGTACATCTGGAACCACTGTGTACTGTATACAGGTGACTCGAGCTAAGTGACCATAGAATACGTGCAGTACAGCTCACCAGACAGTCCTACTGTAACTCAAATACATCTGAGCATGCTCCAGATTCTGTTGACTACAGCATGGGCCCTGGTTAAGCGTGAGCATTTACGTCAGTCCCAAGTTGTTCCACAAAATACAATTATACCAGGGGTGAACTGTACAGTATACAGAATGGCACTAGTCACTGTCACCCCCGTATAGTGTACAGCCCCCCCCCCCCCCCCCCCCCATAAACTGTACAGCCCCCCCCCGTAAACTGTACAGCTCACCCCCCCCCGTAAACTGTACAGCTCACCCCTGTATAGTTCACACTGTATAGGAATGATGAACATCTAATTCACCAGACATGAATTCCAATCCCTCCATCACTAATGTTGATGAAGTGTCTAACCACACAGCAGCATACAGTAGTAGCCCATCCTCTTCAGTGAATGGAAGGACACCCCAGTGAGAGGCTGATGAGTCCATTATTCATGGTGTTCTGACTGGCCTTGTAGTAGCCCTAGATAACTGTGGAGAAGGGTTAGGAGTTCAATGGGACACTATTTCCTCTTGAGGAGTGCAAAGCCAATTTAAAGGGAAATTTCACGATAAAAGTATGCCAAACAAAAAAAACTTTGATTTCAATGTTTAATTAGTCATACAACTATATTCACAAAGACTACTTTTAACAATTTCTACTAACATTTTCCAAAAACAAATTTAGTGGAACTGTGCAACTTTGGTAATGGAATTATGGTAAAAATTTCCCTCAGATTTTTATGTGACTACATTTTCCAAAAACTCTTAAATCTCTGCTCCAAATTAAGATTCCAAGAGGTCCGCAGGAAGATTGGGGTGTCAGCTATGATATGACACCTTGACTTAAAAAATAAATCTATGTGGGTTATTTAACTACAGTAAGTGAAGTGGATTTACACCCGCTAACGGAATTGAGGTAACAGAATTACATCATGGGTCCCTGATCTGTACTATACAGAAATGCATAATTATGGTTATGAATGTCATTTCACAAGTTTGTACAGTACAGCCCAGCAGAGTAGAGTTCAGCACTGTACAGTACAGCCCAGCAGAGTAGAGTTCAGCACTGTACAGTACAGCACAGCAGAGTAGAGTTCAGCACTGTACAGTACAGCCCAGCAGAGTAGAGTTCAGCACTGTGCAGTACAGCCCAGCAGAGTAGAGTTCAGCACTGTGCAGTACAGCCCAGCAGAGTAGAGTTCAGCACTGTGCAGTACAGCCCAGCAGAGTAGAGTTCAGCACTGTGCAGTACAGCCCAGCAGAGTAGAGTTCAGCACTGTGCAGTACAGCCCAGCAGAGTAGAGTTCAGCACTGTGCAGTACAGCCCAGCAGAGTAGAGTTCAGCACTGTACAGTACAGCCCAGCAGAGTAGAGTTCAGCACTGTGCAGTACAGTCCAGCAGAGTAGAGTTCAGCACTGTACAGTACAGCCCAGCAGAGTAGAGTTCAGCACTGTGCAGTACAGCCCAGCAGAGTAGAGTTCAGCACTGTGCAGTACATCCCAGCAGAGTAGAGTTCAGCACCGTGCAGTACAGCCCAGCAGAGTAGAGTTCAGCACCGTGCAGTACAGCCCAGCAGAGTAGAGTTCAGCACCGTGCAGTACAGCCCAGCAGAGTAGAGTTCAGCACCGTGCAGTACAGCCCAGCAGAGTAGAGTTCAGCACCGTGCAGTACAGCCCAGCAGAGTAGAGTTCAGCACCGTGCAGTACAGCCCAGCAGAGTAGAGTTCAGCACCGTACAGTACAGCCCAGCAGAGTAGAGTTCAGCACCGTGCAGTACAGCCCAGCAGAGTAGAGTTCAGCACCGTGCAGTACAGCCCAGCAGAGTAGAGTTCAGCACTGTGCAGTACAGCCCAGCAGAGTAGAGTTCAGCACTGTGCAGTACAGCCCAGCAGAGTAGAGTTCAGCACTGTGCAGTACAGCCCAGCAGAGTAGAGTTCAGCACTGTGCAGTACAGCCCAGCAGAGTAGAGTTCAGCACTGTGCAGTACAGCCCAGCAGAGTAGAGTTCAGCACTGTGCAGTACAGCCCAGCAGAGTAGAGTTCAGCACTGTGCAGTACAGTCCAGCAGAGTAGAGTTCAGCACTGTACAGTACAGCCCAGCAGAGTAGAGTTCAGCACTGTACAGTACAGCCCAGCAGAGTAGAGTTCAGCACTGTGCAGTACAGCCCAGCAGAGTAGAGTTCAGCACTGTGCAGTACAGTCCAGCAGAGTAGAGTTCAGCGCTGTACAGTACAGCCCAGCAGAGTAGAGTTCAGCACTGTACAGTACAGCCCAGCAGAGTAGAGTTCAGCACTGTACAGTACAGCCCAGCAGAGTAGAGTTCAGCACTGTACAGTACAGCCCAGCAGAGTAGAGTTCAGCACTGTACAGTACAGCCCAGCAGAGTAGAGTTCAGCACTGTGCAGTAGAGTAGTGGTTGTCGTAACTTTCCCTAATCTTGATGTTTTCGGGGGGTTTTTACACTCCCTTATAAAACTTGACCTATGGAATGTGTTTATATTAGGGGTCATTACTTCAACATTGTGTTCTGATATATTTCCGATACTTGCTACGACCAGTAAATGTTTCCTAAGACCCCTTTTTCCATCTGTTTACCCAGAAATCAAAGTTTTTTACTTGCTGTATGCCTAATTTTGAAGATGGGGAAAATGGTTGGAAAATGTTGGTGCTCATGGGTCCTTTTTGATGGAAATACCCCGTTCGCGGAGTAGTCTTGTAACTGATCTGGAGTGTGTGTGTGAAGCCTGAAGTGTTCCGGGCGAGTCAAGTTAACTGGAGCGGTTTCAACAGATCGCTGATGCACTGCGGGTGGCACATTAGTAGGTCATGCTGTTACTGTAAGTCCTCTATACCACACCGCTGTGAGTTTGATTACAAAGACAATCCTTACACCAAATGATCTGTGTATCCTTCTAAAAGGTGTTCCAATTCATGGCAAACGCTTCTCTCATACCGCAGTGTGAAATCATGCAGAGTGAAGTACACTTCTGGAAAGTGGCACAAAAATCACACACTAATTCACATCCCACTGATTCCAAATCAAGTCCTTTGTAAAAAAAGACACAGTAGCTTCCTCTCTCTGCCTTCGTCGAGACGCCGAATATGATTTAGCTTACCTTCCCCATTTGCCCTGTACCGTCCTTCATAACGATCACGTTGTCCGTTCCACCCAGTGTCTGATAATAACCGTGTTGTGGTCGGGGAGGGTGGGGGGAATCATCAGCACGCGCTGTGGGAGGTTAGCTCCCCTCCTGCTGGCTCATCTTGTCTGCCATATTGTGTGTGTTGGGGGGCCCACAGGGTTTGTGGGAACATGAACTCTCTGCCTTCCCCACTGAGACCAAATGGCTCTCTGCTGAGGGTGGCTCAGTACCGCTGTGCATCACCACCCTCTGCAGCTCCACATGGGCCAGACACTCGTACTTGAACTAGAAGAGCTCCGTCTGCTTCCAAACGACAAACTACACTGCTATGCTCTTTGATTCAGGCACAGTGCATAGAACATGATGGTGTCTGATCTCCAGATAAGGCTGCACTCATTCAACACGGAAAAACATAATCAAAGATTCATGCTGGGAATGGGTGTGGGCTAGACAAGGTTAACGCCAGTGGAGGCTGCCGAGGGAGGGTCGGCTCATAACAAACGGCTGGAACTGAGCTAATGCAATCAAACACATGGAAACCAGGCGTTTGATGTTGTTGATACCTTTCCAGAGGATTCCCCTCCAGTCATTACTCCTCCCCGAATAAGGTGCCACTTAGGTAAGTCATTACTGCCTTAAAACGTAATGTAGGCTAGGACGATCCATATTATACGCAACTGGTGTCATGTGGGCAGTTGTGGACCCGAGAAGAAGATTAGGCTTTGACTGATAACAAGCCTACTGCAGAGCCTGGCTGGAGGAAAGCTTTTGTTTGCGTCTATTCAGGTTTTTAGCTTCGAATCAATAGTGAAGCAACAATACATGTCAAGTTACTAGCCTCTCGGCTAGAGACATTACTGTTCACAAAGAAAATCACTCAGCCCTCTGACATGTATGTCCAGCTGACACTTACGTCCAGTGACAGCCACACACAATACCTTTCACTGGGGACTGTGTTCCAATGTATGACACAATAGCATAACACGAGCAGTGCATCTTCGCTTTAAAAGATGCGAGTCAACCCGCCTTGGTGTTGCCCCTGTGTTTTAAAGGGTATCGAGTGCCTTTTGAAGGAAAATGCTCACTGGCCATTGAAAGAGTTGTAATGAAACAATCCATTTTTAAAATGACACCATACGGTAAATGATACGTTGAGGAATATATTTTACGCGATTATGGTAAATGATGGAGGGATCCGGGAGATAAGAAGAGATTGTCCCATCATTTCTCTCTACCCTGGAATGTCACCATCCATCAGCGGCAGAAAGTGATATTTCCTGGAACAGCTCGACAGGCTATCCTTAGGCTGGCCATAGACCAGGGCCGTGATTTATGATCCTCACAACCCCATAAAACTCAAAGGCCCAAGGGAGAGGGGAAAAAAAGACATCCTCTGGCAACCCCCATGTTGCCAATTATGGTTGCAAATGAATAAATCCCTGTATGGCCTTCACTTTCAATTGACACTCTTGTGTGGCCCTCATTGCTCATCTCCACACCCAACCTTCTCACCTCCGGTTCTCCGACTTCTCTCCAACCTGCCAGGGGTGGCATCACACCCTGCCTACGCTTCTCCTGTCATCTCTGGCTGTTCATCATGGCCTCCAGATGGGAAGCTTTTCATTTGTGGACGACGTCTATGCTCTGCTACTCAATACCAATAAATTCCCGGGCAACCATTTCCTAAACACAAATACAGAGATGGGAGCCACAGAACAGAATTGTCAGTATTGGTTAAAAAGAGGAGAACTAACACATCTATTGCCCATTTTCCTCCTTCCGTTTCCAATACAGTTTCATATGCACGGCACCGTATGTATGTATGAATGAATAACCAGTGAATACACATGTGTGTGGTCTCAGTTGGCCACGCAGAACGGACACAGACTCAGTGAGAAGCTCTCGGTGGGTACACACAGTCGCCGGCTCATTCTCTATGGGATTTTATGGTGCTTTGGGTGAGAGGACATTACCAGAGGAAGCGGAGTAGACAGAAATGTACCGTGTAAATAGGAGAAGTGGGTGGCTGCATGGTGTTGAGGACTCAGCCCTCCTCTCGCTGTCTGCTCAGCCTTGGATTCGGCTAGCTGTTAGCTGTTATGGCATAATACTAGAAATAATGGCTTGTGGTGTTGGAGTTGAATTCATACCAGCAATTCCTTTCAGTGTGAATAGTAATCTGCACATTAAACCTTAAGTATCAGTTTGAAATCTGCACGGCCCTAGGACCAAGCCGGGCCACTTTTAACACAAACACCCGATGACAATCTTCTGACACCATATTCTGGAGGGGAACATCAGACCAATTGATAGTGTCTTTTGGCTGGAGTTGACATTAGGAAAAGAGATGGCTTCTTTTGAAGGGGAAAGTCAGTGCAACAAACAAACTGTGAAGACAGTGAATAGGACTCGGAGGCCTACTTACCAGGTATTGGAGTCCTGGTTAAAGACCGATTCTACAGACAAAACCATATGTCTACATGGCAGATTTCTACAGACAATGTAGTTTTAATATCTCTTCACATCTATCTTCACATATTCGGACATTCCCCTGGAGAATATAGTTCCATGTTCTCTTTCCTTGTGGAGAAAGAAAACATGCATACACTACCATCTGCAGATTTGATTCAAACAGCCAGTCAAGAATTCCACAGCATCAGTTGTGAAACGCCTCTGCGTGTTCATGCAATCTTATCAAAGTAACGATCAATCCACGAGCAAGACCACCGCCCACACGTTTTACCCTCTCGTATATCAACCCCCACGTAACATTGATACAGACGGTAACAAACGTAAATCAGGCCTTAGACCATTTACAACCTTTCAAACAAGAAAATCACACACAGAACACTCAAATCAACAGAATACTTCAATATCAACTATCCAAACGGGGGGGGGGGGGGGGGGGACAACTTTTTAAAAAATAATACAGTTTACATTTCTAAAATCAGAGGAGCCGATAACTTTTTCTCCCATTCCTAACGAAATGCTTACTCATGTACTGCTGGCTTAGAGATAAATCCAGACCTTTTACCGCAATGGACTCACACTCCTCCCGTTTTGGAACATTGAGGAAGAGCTGCTCCCTCCCCGATGCGTCAACACTACAGCCTTGCATTTAACGGCAATATTTAACAGCCAGAGTCATCTGGGACTACGGTGCACAGGACCAGCACAGCCATACATGGGTAGAGAGAGACAAGAGGGTAGTGGTGATAAGAGATGATCTGTTCCTCTCTACTGCTGATGCTGCGAACTCTCTGCCATATATGCGAGCCAGGAGAGATTTGCATTGTTAAGGAGGCCCGCAGTCTGCTCTGCATGTGTTAAATGAGTGAACACTGGGCGTGTCTGTTCAAAGCAACGGCCAGGACCAGAGAGGAGATCCAGGTGTGAACAGCCAAAACAACACTGGCCTTCTGAATCGGTTAGCATCCCAATCACGTGACTCCAACCAATGCTCTCCAGCCTCTCCTGGCATTATTACTCTCATACCATGACTGTTTTTTTTTTGCCTGCTACAATACGGCTCCTATTCGGTTTCCCAGGACACAATGTGACTATCAGCTACTTTAATAAAGTCACTGTGTAAATACAGGATGTTCACAGATCAGGTCACAGTTACCACATCTTCATACCTCTTGGGCTTGTAGGTGTAGGGCTGTGTACAAACTAGGGGTGACATTTTGACAGGAGGGAGAAAAAAAAATGACCATAGCATTTCAAATACTCGTCACAGCACTTAATTCAAATGAGTGACACAGTAGGCCCTACTGCAGCTTGTGATAGCGTTGCATGCTTCGCAAGTTACACACACGAGAAATGTTTTTGGTGTCATTTACACATTTTTGCATTCTCAAAATGAGGCCCTTGGTCCAACATGGTATCTGTGTAAACACGACAGGCACTGGGAGGACTGACATAACGTGTCTCGGGAGAATATTGAAGTGTGAAGTTTAAATTTAGAAACTAGACTTGGCACTGCATAACAAAAAAACACCAGATGCCAATTCTTAGAGGAGCCATTAAACAGGTCCTGTAAACAGCCAGATTGTTTACTTATGTTAAATATATCTGTGAACGTCACGATTCAATTAATACATCAAGAGAATTGGTTTGTTTTTCCACATGGGTACAATTTGTACAGGACGTAAAAAAAAAAAAAAAGGATTATGCTGTTATGAAATTATATATTTTTTTCACCAAGTGCCACATAGATGTGCAATAAGATGTTGGTCGCTTAACTGTTTTGTGGCAGAAGATAAAGAAACCAGGGTTTGCACATTAGTCTGTGTGCATGTCTACGCATATTTAAAAAGTACATGTTTGTACATCTTATATATATATATAAAAAGTCACCTCTTGAAATTAGTGGATTTGGCTATTTCAGCCACACCTGTCGCTGACGTGTGTAGAAAATCGAGCACACAGCCAATCTCCATTGAAAACATCGGCAGTAGAATTTTCACAAAATGTCATGTAATCCATAGAAGGCCGCAAAGGCTGCCTGCGATGGATTTGTTATTATAAATGTTTATAGTGGTCATAATGGTCACAGTGGTGGTAGTCTTTTCGACATTTCATTGAGCAAAAGTATTAAGGAAATAAAAGCCTGTCTATGAAAAGCACCGGTTGTGTTCAGTGTTTGAAGCAAATAAAAATGCCTGGGCTATTAATTGTAGTTTTACGGTATAACATTTTTGATTTGGCTCATTTTTCAATATAATATACTCTACGGGCATATCAAAGTTCCAGAATGGGGATCAAAATTACAATCTGGTTCTTCGAATTTGACCTGTGAAAGCCTGACATTGTAAGATCGTATTTCATAACTTCGCTAGTCCTGTTGGCAATAGAGCAAGCTTTCAAATGATGCCCACCTGACCCTGATTGCGATTTATAAAATGGGCTGTATTTGAATTTTGTAAACAACAACGGTAATTGTGTGATGGCGAGGATGCAGGGCTGTGTTCCATAGAAAACAACTACAAGTGTGCTTCCTCCGGTTCCTCAACGGCACGGCTAGGACTGCTCATGTAATCCCATTAGGTGCACACTTTGGAGAGGTGTGTGATCACCAGTTAGTGCAGAACTGGCGCGTTCAGTTGCTCTTTAAAGGATTCCTAGGTGTAATAAATATATGTGATAAATATGCCAACTTTTATAAATTATTATGCTTTTAGATACAAAATGGCATATATGTCAACAATCCTTCCCCTAAAAGACCATTCTAGTGATTACATTTTGAGAAAATCCCAAATATATATATATATTTTTTCTGGTTTCAAGAGGAATCACTCAGAATGTATTAAAGGGAGAACCAAGATTACAATGACTCACCATGGGGAATTAAACCACCGACAAACAAACCAGGCTAGGCATAACCAAGCCCAGTAGTTGGCCTTTTTATGTGGAAGAAAACACTTTCATTCTACAGCTGTATTTGTCATCTCTACAAAGGGACGGCAGCTAGCCTAGCGGTTAAGAGCATTGGGCCAGTAACCGAAAGGTCGCTGGTTCAAATCCCTGAAATCCAAGGTGGAAAAATCTGCAATTCTGCCCTTGAGCAAGGCAGTTAACCCACAACAACATCTTCTCCTCGATTCTCAGTAACAATATTGTCAGTCTGACCCTAAAACAAAATTGTCATTTTGAGGCCTTTTATTTTATTTCTACAGGTAGGCTAGTTGAGAACAAGTTCTCATTTGCAACTGCGACCTGGCAAACCACCCTTAAATGTGATTCATGTTCACACACAGGTAAAGATAGGTCAATCCCCTTCACGGAATAACTCAGAGGAACTTCAAGTGTGTGAACAAAGTTTATTTTTTTTTTTTTAAATAGTACTGTAGCACATCTTGCGGTTTTGCAAAATAACTCAGCTTTCTTACTCACACACTGAAGCATGGGTGTGAAGTAGTGCACACTGGGAGTGGTAGAGCAAATAATGACAATTACTGTCAAAACGCATATACTAATGCACAATCATCACATCCGAAAATAGCTATGATTTGCAGGTATCAGATCAATGCAGTAGCTCTCTCAGTGAAACTCAACCAAAATTGCACAGCTCTCAAATTGCCACTTCAGCACCGAATTCAGGATATGCTAATTGCCCAACTACATGAACAAGCATTCTGAAAAGGAATTGGTTGGAAATACATTCCGTGGTGTTTTTCCACAACAAGATTTTTTGAATTGCAGAGATATCCTTAAAAGCACCCTCCAACACGTCACACAAAAGACCGTTATGAATTACAGTGAAAAGTGCCATTTCATCCTCTAAAACATGTAACACAAAGAAGGACTGTGTCTAGCTCCTAAAAGCAGAATAAGTCAAATCAAACAATGATTTTGCTACTGTGTTTAATGACTCCGTCATTTTTCATGCTCATTGGGTCACTATTGTGTTATACATTGAGGTCCAATGTATAACGCAGTTGTTGTTTTGGCTCACTTGGGATTTAAAATGATACAATGACTATGAGGGTAAAGTAAGAAAGTTAGACGCACAAATATCAATCATTCCCCAAAAATAATTTTTACCTCCCCTGTTATTGTTATAGTGAGAGGTTGTCATGTCTTGGGGGTATGATATTTATGCCTCTAACTTTCTCACTCATCATTATTCACGATTCATTCAGGATTATCCGTAAACATGGTACAGTAGCATCCACATTAATGTAGAAGTGTTTAGAAACATATTCTATTCTTATTTACAATAAAAGTGACTCCAAAATGGTACAATATATTATTGACCATTAATTTCTATTGAAATAATCTGAAACACGACCAAAACAAACAGAAAATGCATCCAACAAATGTGTAGTCACAAGCTTGATGTGGTGATTGCGTGCTATGAACATCGGACCAAATACTAAACTTGTGACTACTTTAATACACATACAGTTGAAGTCGAAGTTTACATACACCTTAGCCAAATACATTTAAACTCAGTTTCACAATTCCTGACATTTAATCCTAGTAAAAATTCCCTGTTTTAGGTCAGTTAGGATCACCACTTTATTTTAAGAATGTGAAATGTCAGAATAATAGTAATGATTTATTTCAGATTTTATTTATTTTATCACATTCCCAGTGGGTCAGAAGTTAGCATTCACTCAATTAGTATTTGGTAGCATTGCCTTTAAATTGTTGAATTGGGTCAAACGTTTCGAGTAGTTTTCCATAAGCTTCCCACAATAAGTTGGGTGAATTTTAGCCCATTCCTCTTGACACTGCTGGCGTAACTGAGTCAGGTTTGTAGGCCTCCTTGCTCACATGCGCTTTCTCAGTTCTAACCACAAATGGTCTATAGGATTAAGGTCAGGGCTTTGTGATGGCCACTCCAATACCTTGACTTTGTTGTCCTTACGCCATTTTGCCACAACTTTGGAAGTATGCTTGGGGTCATTGTCCATTTGGAAGATCCATTTGTGACCAAGCTTGAACTTCCTGACTGATGTCTTGAGATGTTGCTTCAATATATCAACATTTTCCATCCTCATGATGCCATCTATTTGGTGAAGTCCACCAGTCCCTCCTGCAGCAAAGCACTCCCACAACATGATGCTGCCACCCCCGTGCTTCACGATTGTGATGGTGTTCTTCAGCTTGCAAGCCTCCCTCTTTTTCCTCCAAACATAACGATGGTCATTATGGCCAAACAGTTCTATTTTTGTTTCATCAGACCAAAGGACATTTCTCCAAAAAGTACGATCTTTGTCCCCATGTGCAGTTGCAAACCGTAGTCTGGCTTTTTATGGTGGTTTTGGAGCAGTGGCTTCTTCCTTGCTGAGCAGCCTTTCAGTTTATGTCGATATAGGACTCGTTTTGCTGTGGATATAGATACTTGTGTACCTGTTTCCTCCAGCATTTTCACAAGGTCCTTTGCTGTTGTTCTGGGATTGATTTGCACATTTCGCACCAAAGTACGTTCATCTCTAGGAGACGGAACACGTCTCCTTCCTGAGCTGTATGATGGCTGTGTGGTCCCATGGTGTTTATACCTGCGTACTATTGTTTGTACAGATGAACGTGGTACCTTCAGGCGTTTGGAAATTGCTCCCAAGGATGAACCAGACTTGGAGGTTAACTATTTTCTTCTGAGGTCTTGGCTGATTTCTTTTGATTTTCCCAAGGATGTCAAGCAGAGGCACTGAGTTTGAAGGTAGGCCTTGAAATACATCCACAGGTACACCTCCAATTGACTCAAATTATGTCAATTAACCTATCAGAAGCTTCTAAAGCCATTACATAATTTTCTAGAATTTTACAAGCTGTTTAAAGGCACAGTCAACTCAGTGTATGTTAACTTCTGACCCACTGGAATTGTGATACAGTGAATCATGAGTGAAATAATCTGTCTGTAAACAATTGTTGGAAAAATTACGTGTGTCATGCACAAAGTAGATGTCCTAACCGACTTGCCAGAACTATAGTTTGTTAACAAGAAATGTATCATTTATACACTTTATATAAGTGTATGTAAACATCCGACTTCAACTGTAAGTAAATTTAAACGAATACTTTTGGTCCCCTAAAACAGAGGGACTTTGTACAAAAAGTGCTATCATTTCTAAATAGTTCACCCGATATGGATAAAATAACCTTCATTTAAAGCTGACAGTCTGCACTTTGACCTCACAGTCATTGTATCATTTCAAATCCAAAGTGCTGGAGTACAGAGCCAAAACAACAATGTGTCACTGTCCCAATACTTTTGGAGCTGGTTGACCTGGGACAGTGTGGGATGTTATCAAGTCTCCAGACAAAGGGGGAGAGAACAGGCACCTGGTTAAATAAAGGTGAAATAAATAAAAATACATATTTTTTAAAAGGCAGCAGGGGCAAACAACCCTCATCCCCTCACACATCCCCTCCTCCGAGCTCTGTACCAAAACAGCTGGGGTGAGCCTGGGGCTACGACATCTTAGCCAGGATCTGAGAGCCTCGCATGGGATCAATGAGCATTGGCATCGATGTGCTATGGAGGATCTACATATAGGCAGGAAAACACTCGAGACAAGCTGCTATAGAAGAGCTGCCTAAGGCGAGGGCCCAAGCATTTTTTTGCAATGCGGCATAGGGATGGAATTCTCTGTGCGTGTACTATACCAAATCAGCATGAGTCGCTCTCCCAGGAGGAAAGCCTGCAGAGACAGACAGTGTGAATTGAAATAAATGAGTGTGCTTCAGTGTTTACCAGCACAGGCCCTGCTCACGAGTCAGTAGGCCATCCGAGTGTGACAGGTGTGGTGCCTGGGCCCAGCACAGAGCGGTGTGATGGATGGACACCCAGACAGCTGCTAAACATCTCTAGATCTACACGTTGCCTGATGCGTCGCTCACTGACCGATTGCACCCACGTAAATCTCAGGTCTGGTCAATGCGACACGATAAGCAAGAGGCACTGGGGAAGAAACAGCAGATTGATCTTTTTTTTTTCCATCTTACCTTGTTTTTGTAATAGGTGAATCCTTTCTCTGCCTCCTTTTCCTTTAATCATGTCCTTCTCCTGCAGACCCATTTCCCTCCTGCCTTCAGCCAGATGAGTAGGAGTCTTTATTGAATAATGGCTGTGTTTGCCTTGGCTTTAATACATATGATCCCCAGTGTGACCGTCCCTAACAACAGAGTACTGATGGATACTTTAAATGTGCTTTACAGCAGTGGGCCAACATTGGTGCCTTTCTGTTGGGGTTGCCATTTGTTTCCATGGACTACCAGGTACCTGCATAATGTATTATCCTGACAGGCTGACATCCTGTTTTATATCTCTAAGGGCATGGACTACACTGAGCACATTTTGTTTAACAGCACAGTTGGAGTATTCTGCCCTCCTGTCGGTCACACAGTAACAGTGATGTATCAGCGGAAATACTGACAGTTGCAATGTAACGTTACACTTCCCAGTGTGGGAGCTTAACCGAGATAGAGGGCAAAGCTGTCCTAAGAACACACTGCAAGTTCACACAGTATCCCTATTGTCTATTCTTCCTCCGACTATGACGTTTCATTATCAGCCTATTACACAACCCACGGTGACGCTTGACGCACAATAACCATGTCATAAACAAACATGCGCGAGTTTACCACAGCGCCTGGGCTAAATCCATGTACAAACTCACGCGGGAGTTTGCTATCTAAACTTCCTGAAAGAAGAAGCGTCTTACAATGCTCACTGCACCGGCTTATGAATTGTTACTGGTCGAGACAGACAAACTGACTCAATACAACAGGTGTTGTACCTAGAATATCTTTATTCTAATTTAAACATGGGCTACTCCCAGAGAGCCACACACTCTCACGTCCAATGTGTTGCCACATCCTGAGACGCACTAGCTCTGACGACAATGAATCAAACCGGCCTCTCTCTATTCTCCAGCTCTCTTGCTCTCTCTATTCTCCAACCTATGTTCCGCCTATGTGGCATCTTAGCAGCCCCTCAGGGTTCGCAATGACTGGCAGGTATTTTGGGCTGTAATTTCCTGCTTCTAATAGGTACCAATCAGATACTCCGCATCATTCACCTCTATTAACGCAGCTTGTTTGGTTCAGTCATCTCCAATTTCCACTCCTGGATTGTAACAGTATCCTTCTGGATACAAATACAAATCAACCTTAAGTGGTTCCTCAAGAAAATAGCGCAGTGACCCACATGGGATTTTAACCAATAGTGTTTTGTTGGTGACAAGGCCCTCCGGACTCTGCACTGCTCCCTTCAACATAACGCCTCGTATTTCCTTGTGCACTGGGGACTTACGGAATTTAGCAACTCAGTCCAGTTAGTAAGCAAAGTTCAACAGAGACAAACTCCCAGAATGAAATAAATAAAGCAAGGGTCCCTGAAGGTGTAGAGAGAAACAAATATCTCAACAGTGACCTTTATTCCTCTTCATCATCCAGGGAAGCGATCCCCGTTTGGCTGCATGTGCAGCTGGCATGCGGCTGAGTCACGCATCAGGCCTGATTAAAAGCAGCAGTGCTCTCCGGGCAAGCCCTATTTCGTTCGCAGGGCCAGGAGTGCAGCGGGCCAGGGCCACTGTGCTCAGTCTGTAGACACGACCTTGGTGGGGCATGATGGCGCGAGAGACCCAAGCCAGGGCACCACAGTGTCTACAACCCCATCAACACACACAAACCACACGCATGTTATCTCCAATTGGGCTCATCATTATCTCGAGCCCTACACCTTGTCCCCCCCCCCCCTCCCCTATTGCATATTGACTGATATGCTTTGACTGAAATTTCTTGTCGAGAATCAAATCTACCTACAAACCAAATATTGCTGCATCACAGTTGATTTTCTAGAGCCGTCAGAGAAATAATACACATGTTGAAAACGGGTGTATATCAGATACCAAAGTAGTTTTACAGATAAATCAAACTCTCCTAAAATATTCCTAAAACAAAAATCCCTCTATGGCAACAGTCCAACGCTCAGTTTCCCTTATTATACATATAGCAGAAACCATTACAGTCAGATGAAGGCTGTGATCAAATCAGCTCTACTGCATAACAGCGCTGGCATTATGAAGCAGCCATGTTCCTTAAGACAACAGATGGTACAGTGTTCAATGCAGTAACATCCTTAGGGTGGTAAAGACATCCAGCAGCTTTCCACATACAACTGGTGCTTAAAGCTTTGTTTAAGAGCTGGGACATTCATTCGCTGTTCACGAGTGTAGTGCTGAAATGAGATGCCATAGCACTTAGCAGAGCAGCTTCCCCTCTTTCACAAGCTTTTAGATAGAGATGAATGTAAATAAGACAGCAGAGTGTTTTGCTATTGCTTGGATTTACTGTACGGCAACCGAATAAGAGACTAATGAAAATAAGCTTATTCTTTCCTCCTGCTCCTTAGACTAAACTCATTCCCATCAAGATGTCGATTGCCACTGGCCATCTAAGACAATTACAAGGTCATCTCTGTCACGTCTAGACTGTTAATTTGCACCCTTCTCCCGGCAATTAAAACACAAGCACTGGGCAAGAAGACATGTCATTAGTGGACTGTAAGGAAGAGAATGAACCTGGGGCAAAGAATCTGTCGTAAAATGTTCCTTCACAAATCCAACAGTTATACTGACCTCTTCCAGAGCCACCTCCTCACATCGTCTATATGGCGTGTTATGATATGTCCAGGTAATGGGATTGTTGTGTTGTTTTGATACTCAAGCTGCCCTCCTGGCCAGGCCTCTCTCCTCAAAAGAGATACGATTCTTTTCTGAGGTGATAAATGGCTAAAGAAAGGATATCATTGCAGCGGGAATAACAAGCTTCCTTTCTGTCCATCGGCGTGAGTATCAGATAGTAAAGAGGTAGCCTCTGTTTGAACAGGTCTGATTATCGGAGCTGCAGGCTACACTCGGCCACTAATCAGATGGTCCATCAAGACGGATATCAAACACACAAATCAACAGAACATATCTGTAAGCTATTTAAACATAACATTTAAGGCCTCCCGAGTGGCGCAGTGGTCTAAGGCTGTGCCACTAGAGATTCTGGGTTCGAGTCCAGGCTCTGTCGCAGCCGGACGCGACCGGGAGACCCATGGGGCGGCGCACAATAGGCCCAGCGCCGTCCGTGTTAGGGGAGGGTTAATGAGCATTGAGTGGGCATTGTGTCAAGAACCAGTGCGCAGCTTGGTTGGGTTGTGTTTCGGAGGATGCACGGCTCTCGACCTTGGCCTCTCCAGAGTCCGTACGGGAGTTGCAGCAATGAGACAAGACTTACTACCAATTGGATACCACGAAATTGGGGAGAAAAAGGGGTAAAAAATGATGAGAAAAATACATAACATTTAATCATTCTGCAAGTCTTATTGATCATCATAGAAGCTAGTCTGGCAGTGTCTGGAAGTTCCAAGTATACAGTGCCTTCGGACAGTATTCAGAACCCTTGACTTTTTCCACATTTTGTTACAATTTAATTTGAGCCTCATCCTAAAATTGATAAAATACAAAATGTTCGTCATCAATCTACACACAATACCTAATAATGACAAAGCAAAAACAGATTTAAAAAAAATGTTTGTACATTAAATATCACATTTACATAAGTATTCAGACTCTTTACTTAGTACTTTGTTGAAGCACCTTTAGCAGCGATTACAGCCTGGAGTCTTCATGGGTATGACACTACAAGCTTGGCACACCTGCATTTGGGGAGTTTCTCCCATTCTTCTATTCAGATCCTCTCAAGCTCGATCAGGTTGGATGGAGAGTGTCGCTGCACAGCTATTTTCAGGTTTCTCCAGAGATGTTCGATCGGATTCAAGTCCGGGCTCTGGCTGGGCCACTCAAGGACATTCAGAGACTTGTTCCGAAGCCACTCCTACGTTGTCTTGGCTGTATGCTTAGGGTCATTGTTCTGTTAGGTCAACCTTTGCCCCAGTCTGAGGTCCTGAGAGCTCTGGAGCAGGTTTTCATTAAGGATCTCTCTATGCTTTGCTCCGCTCATCGTTTCCTCGATCCTGACTAGTTTACCAGTCCCTGCCGCTGAACAACATCCCAACAGCATGATTCTTCCACCACCACGCTTCACTGTTTCCTCCAGATGTGACAATTCCAAAGACTTCAATCTTGGTTTCATCAGACCAGAGAATCTTGTTTCTCATGGTCTGATAGTCTTTTGGTGCCTTTTGGCAAATTCCAATAGGCTGTCATGTGCCTTTTACTGATGAGTGGCTTCAGTCTGGCCACTCTACCATAAAGCCCTGATTGGTGGAGTGCTGCAGAGATGGTTGTCCTTCTGGAAGGTTTTCGCATCTCCACAGAGGAACTCTGGTAGAGTGACCATTGGGTTCTTGGTCACCTCCTTGACCAAACCCCATCTCCTCCGATTGCTCCATTTGGCTGGGCGGCCAGCTCTAGGAAGAGTCTTGGTGGTTCCAAACTTCTTCCATTTAAGAATGAAATTAAGACTAAGGAGATTATTGTGGACTACAGGAAAAGGAGGACCGAGCACGCCCCCATTCTCATCGACGGGGCTGTAGTGGAGCAGGTTGAGAGCTTCAAGTTCCTTGGTGTCCACATCAACAACAAACTACAATGGTCCAAACACACCAAGACAGTCGTGAAGAGGGCACGACAGAGCCTATTCCCCCTCAGGAAACTAAAAAGATTTGGCATGGGTCCTGAGATCCTTAAAAGGTTCTACAGCTGCAACATCAAGAGCATCCTGACTGGTTCCATCACTGCCTGGTACGGCAATTGCTCGGCCTCTGACCGCAAGGCACTACAAAGGGTAGTGCGTACGGCCCAGTACATCACTGGGGCTAAGCTGCCTGCCATCCAAGACCTCTACACCAGGCAGTGTCAGAGGAAGGCCCTATAAATTATCAAAGACCCCAGCCACCCCAGTCATAGAATGTTCTCTCTACTACCGCATGGCAAGCGGTACCGAAGTGCCAAAAATGGATTTACAAACTTGTTGTTGCACGCCCACTTTTATAACCAGACAACAATCATAATCCATTGGTTAATTTGTTCATTTTCACTTGTTTTTTTTCCTGGTCTGTATTAAAAATATAACATTTTATAAATAATAATTGAATGATAGGATTGCATCTTTCAACCCTGCCTCCCCTGTCACCCCAAGATGAATGGTTTTGAACACTAAAGTTCTGCTTTGATTGGTGCAGCTAGAAAGCACTACTTAACTACAAGTGTCTAGTCTATAATGAAAAGGCACAGAAAGAAAACGCAAGGAACTCGTTAATCTACTGCATTTTGTTGTGCCGTCGTTACATTTGTATTGGCGTTTCGTCCGCTCGGGGTGCTGTTACATATCATTGAGGGGCATGCTATCATGAGCAAAATCATTGTAGCCTTTCACTTCCCCTGTGGGAACCATGAGCACGGGCTGTCTTGGCTTCGCTGTACCGCAGCCGAATAGCCCCTCAGCAGCCTACCAAAGGTTACACCTTGTCCATTACAATGGAATGTCTAACTCGGATCGTTCACTAGTTATCCATATTCACTTTTTCTATGGCGGATTCGCGGCCGCAATAACAAGGGCCCCAGGACAAGTGGAAGCAAAATAGCCCCATAACATCCAAGATCCACCCCCATATTTTACAGTAGGTATGAGGTTATTCACTGCATGCATATGCATCCTTCTTTCAACCCCAAACCCACCACTGGTGTGCGTGGTCAAAGAGCTCTATTTTCTTGTCCTCTGACCACAGCACCGGTTCCAATTCAAGTGCCAATGCCGTTTATCAGACTCCAGGCGTTTACATTTATTGGTTGCTCTCAATAAAGGCTTTTTTTATGGCAACCATTCCAAAGAGGCTATTGGCATGGAGGTGGTGTTTAATTGTAGATTTGGCGACCAGAAGATGCGACCAAGTTCTGTAATTCTCCAACTTTGGCCCTTTACATTTTTCTTTGCCTTCCGAACCATCTTTCTCACTTGGGGACAACATACACATTTGCGTCCAATAACAGGCAAGTTTACTACTGTTCCAGTGGTTTTAAACTTAAATGTTGCCGTAAGTGGTATATTTTTGCTATATTTTGTACCCATTGCAGGATTTATGAAGGTCAACAACATTTGTCTCTATTTGTGAGCTCTTTGCCTTTTCCCATGGTGATGGATGACAAAGGGATTTTACATGCGTTACCTCATTTGTATACCCCAGTGAAACAGGAAGCCATGGAAAACCACAATACTACAAAAGTAAAATGTTAATGCAGATTGAATATTTTGGATTGATTTAAGAATCTTTAAGGTGCCAATAATATGTGCATAATCTTTTGGAGAGAAAATGTATTTCTTGTTAAACAAAATATATTTATTTGAGCAATTGTATTAGTATAAAATAATATAATTACATTTTTGCATAAAATATAGCTCAGTATTTTATTTATGTATTTTCTACAGTCATTTTCCCTCACCTTTATGAAGGGTGACAATAACTTTGGACCTAATTGTATGAATGAGTGAGGCCCAATGTTGCTGCCAGTGTCTCTGCTGTGACCCACCCTGGATAAGTTTGTCCACTGGGGTGTGAGGTCCAGGTGTGATGATGCTACTTCATTCAAGTTGCAATGCAGACATTTTTATCTCAATATCAAATCATATCTCGGTAACAATTAAGTACTTTACTGTGTTTGTTTTCAATTAGAAAGGGGGAAAAAATTGCTTCTTAGAAAAGGGCAATTTCTCAAGCAAGAATGTTGCTAGGACTGTCTGTAATGACTTTCCTAACAACTCTTACACTAAAAAGAGCATTATCATAATTTTCACAACTTCACAGTATTATTCCAACCTCAGTGTGGAAATATATATAAAACAAATTAGTGCTGTTTTTACATCCCTTCCAAATGAACCTTTTGTGAACTGCTGTGTTAATCATTTCAAGTAACAGTGGACCTAATTAGTGTGAGAGAGAGTAGTTGTGGGCCTTTGGTAAGAAATCACAACGCAGGGTCTAGGACAGGGTCCTGCCCCCCTCCCCTCCGTGGGTGCATGCTTTGGTTTTTGCCCTAACACTACACAGCCGATTCAGATAATCAAAGCTTGATAATAAGTTGGTTAATTGAATCAGCTGTGTAGTGCTAGGGCAAAAACCAAAATGTGCGCCCAGGGGGTGGGGGGGGGGGGGGGTGGGGGGGGGGGGGGGGGCTGGACCGAGTTTGGGAAAACCTGATCTTGGGCACCTCTACTGGCTGAAAGTAAGGCGTCGATGGTGAGTTACCCTCATCTGGCAAGGCGATGGGGTGGAGAGAAGATGCGCCGCCAGAAGTCTGGAGTGACCTTGTGTGTTTAAGTTCAGTTACCTTTCAGAGACCGGGAGATACCCCCAGGTGGACTGCGACTACGGAGTCTGTGTGTAGCCAATGGCTGGATCAGTAGCTTATTTAATTCCAGAGGAAACAAACGTGACAAAATTACATAACTGTCATTAATGGAGGAGCTGTGCTTCATCTACAACACTGAGCACCACCTTGACAATAGTTACACTGAGCACCACCTTGACAATAGTTACGCTGAGCACCACCTTGACAATAGTTGTCAAGTGTTAAACGACCCAATGCCTACAACTGCTTATAGGCTACGCTAGTAATAAAGTCTAATTCACACCATTCATCATTGCGTGATGTGAGCCAACAGACAAGCTATCCCTGCGGGCAATATTGCCACTTCTACTACCCATGCAATGAGACGAATGTATCCTCTCCCCTATAGGATTTTGACTATCCTCTCCCCTCAATTGATGCTGCTGTAACCCAGACAATGCCGAAAGAAAACGAATGACTCGGAGAAGCCCTCATTTATAGCATAAACATAACGCATGTCGTATTACTTGACGACAGTCGATGATTTTTGTCGATTGGAAAGCAGCAACATTATTATTGTAGACTAGTGCAGACAATCACAGGTCTGATGATAGCGAGGTCCATAGCCTAGGCAACTGCAAAGCCATACCACGGGTCGGGGAGTCTAGGGGAACAACCTTTACTATAAAACACCTGAACCAATATTTAAATGTTTCTTTATCGAGGTCATTCCCCATGGAAATATTCAGTGGTCTTACCTGGCCATTATTCTGTACTCCGAACACCCGATACACAGACAACGTGGTTTGTTAGAATTATCCCGGAGTTCACGGCAGAATTCCCGAGGTTTTGAATATTTAAATAGAGCATGTAGGTGAAACGCTGCAGACTTCGTCTTCTGGAAAGACATGCAGTTATGAACCCAGTCGAACCCCCGGAATCCCCGCATTAGACAATAGTTGTCTTCCTCCACCGCATTGAAGACAGCAGCAGAATCGTCACTCCCCCCCGACTCAGCGGTGCTGATGGTTCGGTGTTGGGTTGAGGGCGCGGTCAACGGCAGTTGACCAATCATGTGCACTCCCAATGAAATGTACATGTGCATTGCCATGGAGGACAATCACAAATGGATTGGGTTGAACCTGTAGGCCCATCTATCTCATTACCCTGTCAAATACATAGCAACACAATTGGGACATTTTAGTGATGGATTTCACCGAATTTGATTGATTGAATAGTCAATTGAAGGACAGGTGTAATGGTGGGAGGAACTTCTGAGCATTTTGGGTATATAACTTAACCAGTGCTATTAATTTTTTCTTCTTCTTTAAGCCTATTGTATACCCTATTTCACATGCTAAATAGTCTGCTTTCATGTGTATAAAAGCTGCACACATGATAACTGGCCTTGGACCTAATCCAAGCCATTTATTTTCTCTCTCAGCTCCATAAAGCTGTAAATACAGTGTGACAACCCCATACGGCTTGACCATCTCCCTCAATAATAACCTTGCTTGCGTTATTAAAAAAACCGACCACAATATAAATAGGACTAGCCATTGTGAGATGGCTTCAGTTTTCACAGGCCAGTAATAGCCTACAGGATACCAGAGGTGGAGTTACTATGGTGACAAATCGTCAGCTGGACCCAGGTAGCCTACCGAATTGGAAGTTGACAGGAGCCAGTAATACCTGAAGGTTACAAGTTTGCAAAATGAGTGGTTCAAATAAAGACGGCACAAAAGTACTAAACATTATTTCTCAAACTGAATATCTACAAAAGTCCAACACAACAAAATGCTCTAAATTGGAATCTGTTTGAAAGACAAAATTATTGATTTTGCTCTATTATAAAATATAAAGAAGAATGTTTTTAAGTCGTGTTTTTTGCAATATGAATAGATTTCAAATGATAGGCTATTATAAACTGGGTGGTTCGAGCCCGGAATGCTGATTGGCTGACAGGTGTGGTATATTTAAGCAATAAGTACAGAGGGGGTGTGGTATATGGCCAATATACCACGGCTTAGGCCTGTTCTTACACACACACGACACAACACAGAGTGTCCGGATACAGCCCTTAACCATGGTATATTGGCAAGTGTAAAACAACCCAATGCCTACATCTGCTTATAGGCTACACAAGTAATAAAGTCTACCCGTGGTATACAGACCGATAAACCACGGCTTTCAGCCAATTAGCATTCAGGACATGAACCACCCAGTTTATAAACAGACTATATACCATAGGTATGACAAAACATTTATTTTTACTGCTCTAATTACATTGGTAACCAGTTTATAAATCGCAATAAGGCCCCTCGGGGGTTTATGGTATATGGCCGATATACCATGGATAAGGGTTGTATCCAGGCACTCCGTGTTGCGCCTAAGAACAGCCCTTATCCGTGGTATATCGGCCATATACCACAACCCCTCGGACCTTATTGCTTAAGTATAAAAAGGTAGCCTATATTTGTGCTGTTATCACATTCTACAGTGTGACAATCCCGGAGAGCACCGGCTCAGCTATGTATTGAAGTTCCTAGAAACCACTGCTCAGAGTAAATTAATTGCCTTCCCTCATGGGAGCATCACTTGGGAGTAACAGAGCAAGACAGATAATTGCTCAGCATATTGTATGTACACAGGTAGCAAAAAAGTCCAAAGTACTTTGGCATGATGCCATTTCTATTCTATGATGTAGAACCATAGAAGATCTTTGTGCCTTTTAAATTGTACAACAATATAAATGTAATCAAACATGAACATGATTGGCTAGCTGAGGAAAGAACCTCAATTTACCCGGTCATCAACAATCCACTCCCACATTTTATACACAAACATAGGGCTACACTAAAAAACGGAAATGTGAAAGAAATATAGAACGCTAGATACCAGTGGTAGCCTACGCTAGCCAGTGTTGACAAAACCTCACCACCTAGCGGAGAAGCAACCTTCAGCCGTATACAAGCACATACAGAGATATGCATCTACTGTACTCTAGGTTTACCTACTGTGAAAGCTCTGGGCAAATAATACTATGGCTGGGAAGGCTGTGAGAATGAAGGATTAATTCATAAGAAAATAAATACACAAATCAGCACAGCATGTAATGACTGGATCAAAGTATCATTAGCAAGTAAACATATAGTTACACAATCCTTCCTCAGGTTCAATAGCTCTAAAACTTGGGAACAATGTGGACATTCTTAAGAAAGTCTGAAAAACGTGCAATGTTCTTAGCGTGCATTGTATTTCCAAACAGGAGCAAAAACACTTATCACACAGATCTTCAGAGTGTCATTGCTGTCGGTCCGCATTTAAGTTCAGCTTGGCAGCATGGGAAACGTTTGTGTTCTCGTCAATGTTGCTCTTCATTCTGATGTGAAAATTAACTAGTAAGTGGACCACAAAATTCATTCAGGAAAAAGAAATGTAGTCTAAACAGGATTGCTTTAGATAGGAATTGTTTAGAGACTACTTCAAAACACTTGCAGATAGAGCATTTGATCAGGAACATTGCTCACACTAGGAGATGTTGACATACACAGTGCACAAAACATTAGAGAGAGGTTCTTTCCATGACAGACTGACCAGGTGAAAGCTATGATCCCTTATTGATGTCACCTGTTAAATGCACTTCAATCAGTGTAGATGAAGGGGAGGAGACAGGTTAAAGAAGGATTTATAAGTCTTGAGACATAGATTGTGTATGTGAGCCATTCAGAGGGTGAATGGGTAAGACAAAATATTCAAGTGCCTTTGAACGGGTTAAGGGAGTAGGTGCCTGGCGCACCGGTTTGAGTGTGTAAAGAACTGCAACGCTGCTGGGTTTTTCACACTCAGTTTCCTATGTGTAGAATGGTCCGCCACCCAAACGACATGCAGCCATCTTGACAAAAGTGTGGGAAGCATTGGAGTCAACATGGACCAGCATCCCTGTGGAGTCCACACCCGATGAAGTGAGACTGTTCTGATGGCAAAAGGGGGTACAACTGAATATTAGGAAGGTGTTCCTAACATCTTTTACACTAGATTATTCCAGCACCTATACCCTGCATTATCCTAGCCCTCTTGCCTCAAACGGTGGACATCAAACACTTCATCCTCCAGAGGGTCAGGTCCTTCCTCTGCAAAGGCTAGGGAGAGAGAAAGGTGTGCTGTGTTAAGCACACCAAATCAGCCATATTGAAGAACCGCAGAGCTCAAAAGAACTTGCACTGAACAAAAATACATTTGTATAACTATGGTAACTGAACTCAGCAACAACAAAAAAAAAACAACACAAAAATCCTCACTGTCAACTGTTTATTTTCAGCAAACTTAACATGTGTAAATATTTGTATGAACATGACAAGATTCAACAACAGACAAACTGAACAAATTCCACAGACATGTGACTAACAGAAATTGAATAGTGTCCCTGAACAAGGGGGGGGGGTCAAAATCAAAAGTCATTACCTGGTGTGGCCACCAGCTGCATTAAGTACTGCAGTGCATCTCCTCATGGACTGCACCAGATTTGCCAGTTCTTGCTGTGAGATGTCACCCCACTCTTCCACCAATGCACCTGCAAGTTCCCAGGCATATCTGGGGAGAGGAATGACCTAAGCCCTCAACCTCTGATCCAACAGGTCCCAGACGTACTCAGTGGGATTGAGATCCAGGCTCTTCGCTGGCCATGGCAGAACACTGATATTCCTGTCTTGCAGGAAATCACGCAGAGAACGAGCAGTATGGCTGGTGTCATTGTCATGCTGGAGGGTCATGTCAGGATGAGCCTGCAGGAAGGGTACCACATAAGGGAGGATGTCTTCCCTGTAACGCATAGCGTTGAGATTGCCTGCAATGACAGCAAGCTCAGTCCGATGATACTGTGACACTCCGCCCCAGACCATGACGGAACCTCCACCTCCAAATCGATCCCGCTCCAGAGTACAGGCCTCGGTGTAACGCTCATTCCTTCGACAATAAAAGCGAATCCGACCATCACCCCTGGTCAGACAAAACCGCGACTCGTCAGTGAAGAGCACTTTTTGCCAGCCCTGTCTGGTCCAGCGACAGTGGGTTTGTGCCCATAGGCGACGTTGTTGCCGGTGATGTCTGGTGAGGACCTGCCTTACAAAAGGACTACAAGCCTTCAGTCCAGCCTCTCTCAGCCTATTGCTGACAGTTTGAGCACTGATGGAGGGATTGTGCGTTCCTGGTGCAACTCGGGCAGTTGTTGCTGACATCCTGTACCTGTCCAGCAGGTGTGATGTTCAGATGTATTGATCCCGTGCAGGTGTTGTTACACGTGGTCTGCCACTGAGAGGACGATCAGCTGTCCATCCTGTCTCCCTGTAGCGCTGTCTTAGGCATCTCACAGTACCGATATTGCAATTTATTGCCCTGGCCACATCTGCAGTCCTCATGCCTCCTTGCAGCATGCCTAAGGAACGTTCACACAGATCAGCAGGGACCCTGGGCATCTTTCTTTTGGTGTTTTTCAGAGTCAGTAGAAAGGCCTCTAGTGTCCTAGGTTTTAATTACCTACCGTCTGTAAGCGTCTTAACGGCCATTCCACAGGTGCATGTTCAATAATTGTTTATGGTTCATTGAACAAGCATGGGAACAGTATTTAAACCCTTTACAATGAAGATATTTGGATTTTTACAAATTATCTTTGAAAGACAGGGTCCTGAAAAATAGACATTTATTTTTTTGCTGAGTTTATATACCTGTTTGTGAAAAGCCTCAAGTATTGCACTTAACAGAATAACAAGTGGTCTACAGCAAAAAATATATATATATTAAAAAAAAAAAAAAAAAAAAAGTGATAAATGTCATCTTAAATCGCCTAGTCACATTTCAAATAGATTGGACAGGAGCCATAATCTAATTTGTACCAGTTACGGATTTAAGATAATAGGCTATGCACTAAATTGGCAAAGTGCCACACCTAATTGCATTGAGCTGTAAAAAGTATGGTCCATTTGCACCAAGACCAAGTTTGAGACATCCAGGTAAAGATTGAATGTAAAAGAAAAGAGGTGAATTGAGTGGTGTGCTTGTACCTCTGTGATGTAGAATGTGTAGGGGCTAAACCATATCAGGATCGTGACTGGCACTCTTTGTTGGTTTGCAGCACTCAACAGCAAGGGGGCTGCGACAGTCTTTGTGACAGCTCACCCCACAGGCTAGAATGGAGAAGAATATGAGTGGTTATTCTGAGGTTAAATCTTTAGTAACATCTGAAAACAGATAGGATTGTTACTGGTATTGCTATTGTATTGCTCGATAGCTAGTGTATCCTTGGCTTCCTATAGACAACCCCACCTCTTCACGGAGTACCTTAAATAAGACATCCGTCTTATTTTTAAATACAAATAAATAAAACCTGCACTTCTCTTTTCCTGCTAGCACTGACTTTGCTGATAAGTTTGAGAAAAATGTTCTTACCAAGACTGTGATGTGGTTGTCTCACCTACCGATCTTAAGATGAATGCACTAACTAAGTTGCTTTGGATAATGACTAAACATGCCCCCCAAAAATATTGTGTAGTTGAACACACAAGCAATAGGTTTTGCTTGAGGTATAGTGCAAACACTGTCTCACTGAGCAAGAGTATCTGGTAAATAACAATCTCTGAAATATACACTGAACAAAAATATAAACGCAACATGTAAAGTGTTAGTCTCATGAGCTGAAATATTTTTTTTACCAGGTAGATTGACTGAGAACACATTCTCATTTACAGCAACAACCTGGGGAATAGTTACAGGGGAAAGGGGGGGGGGGGGGGGTGAATGAGCCAATTGTAAACTGGGGATGATTAGGTGACCGTGATGGTATGAGGGACAGCTTGGGAATTTAGCCAGGACACCGGGGTTAACACCCTTACAGCAAGTGCCATGGGATCTTTAATGACCTCAGAGAGTCAGGACACCCGTTTAACTTCCCGTCCGTAAGACGGCACCTTGCACAGGGCAGTGTCAATCACTGATATTTTTTAGACCAGAGGAAAGGGTGCCTCCTACTGGCCCTCCAACACCACTTCCAGTAGCATCTGCTCTCCCATCCAGGGACTGACCAGCACCAACCCTGCTTAGCTTCAGAAGCAAGCCAGCAGTGGGATGCAGGGTGGTATGCTGCTGGCAATTAAATTAAATACATTTTAAAAAATCCAGAAATGTTCCATATGCACAAAAAGCTTATTGTTGTGCACACATGTGTTTACATCCCTGTTAGTGAGCGTTTCTCATTTGCCAAGATAATCCATCCACCTGACAGATGTGGCATATGAAGCGGATTAAAAAGCATGATCATTACACAGGTGCACCTTCTGCTGGGGACAATAAAAGGCCACTTAAATTTGCAGTTTTGTCAACACAATGCCACAGATTTAAAGTAGAGAGGGCTCTACTATAAGCCACCTCTTAATTTAGAGAATTTGGCAGTACGTCCAACCAGCCTCACAACTGCAGACCACGTCATCCCAGGACCTCTTTTCCAGCGTCTTCACCTACGGGATCATCGGAGGGGGGACAGGGGTGCTGAGGAGTATTTCTGTCTGTAATAAAGCCCTTTTGTGGGGAAAAACTCATTCTGACTGACTGGGACTGGCTCCCAAGTGGATGGACCTATGCCCTCCAAGGCCCACCCATGGCTACACCCCTGACCAGTCATGTGAAATTCATAGTTAAAGGGCCTAATGAACTTATTTAATTTGACCTATTTCCTTATATGAACTGTAACTCAGTAAACACTTTGAAATTGTTGCATTTCCATTTTTGTTCAGTATAATAATCTATTAATATATTACATACCGTTGTGCGTGGGGCGCAGGAGGCGCGGAATTCTGACAGATCCTTGCATTACCTTCACACATCTTGTAAAACCCCAGGATCGGTCACTTTTAGCGTTTAAAGGACAGGTTGGTGGTGACTTTCAAAATGACAACGATTCCTGAATGATCATTTTATCCAGATTGCACGAAGCAATTCAAGTCTATCGTAAATCAACAGTGAGCAGTTAAGTCTTGTTTGTAACTATCCTTTTCAGCATTCTCAGGAGTCAAATCATTTGCAGACAACTTGATTGGTTTAAAACCATTAGTACAGAACAGACCTAAAGTATGAAACAGAAAATGAAGTGTCCCCCGAAAGAGATTAAATGTGAGAGAAGCACTTTTAAAAATAGGAAACAGAACCGGTGTGTTTTGCTACATAATATTACTATCAGCACCCTTACTGTTCCACATCCTAAATGGTGTTCTCTGAAAATCTTATCCCACACGCTCAACCACGCTAGTCACAATTTGAGCATCCTCTGATATGGGGGGGGGGGGGGGGGGGGGGGGGGGGGGGGGGGGGGATCTATACATAATTTGTACACACAGGTCTTGGTACTAAATGTTTACACCATATTGTTTCATATGTATTCACTTATGATTCAATAATGATCAAAATAGCTTTTACATGGAGTCGTACATAGTTGAAGCGTAGGCATTCTTACAACGCCTTTACAGGGATGGCAAAGTGTAGGCTTCATGCAGGTCATCTCTGAAAACGTGTTTATGAACCCCCATCTTGCTGTTCAGTAAAGAGCTGGCCTTGGTGATGTAGTCGATCATCTCCTCACTGATTCTACCATCCCTGAGCGGGATTATTTTACAAATTATCTTTGAAAGACTCAGAGAAAGGAACCTTTCTTTTTTTTTGCTTTGTTTAGTTAAGATGCTGGCTGTTATGACTAATACCGTAGCTTGAATTATTAATTTACTATATCTATCATGAATAGTTATGACTTGTGATACTCACCGACTCTTGTCCAGGTCATCAAACTTGCAGAGGTATGGGAAGTTGATCCTAATGATCTCAATTTCCTCCTGAGAGATGTAGCAGTCTTCATCGGCGTCGGAATTCTTAAACACTGACTGAAATATGACCAAATAATGTATCATTGTCATGTTTCATAATTACAATCAATGTGTTGAACAGCCTACCTCAACCATCTTCTGTATGCGTTTGCTGCTGATAAGGTTGGCTTTGGCCTTCACTGAAGATGTCCATTCCTCTATCACAGGCAGGCTCGTGGAAGAAGGACAAACCAAAACAGAATTGTGGCAAGTAGGACTTTCCTCTAGATTACACACAATTTCACCTCGCCTGGCGGTGCGTGGCGCCCTCTGCAGGGACAGCTGATAGATTGCTTCCTCTGAATGGTACTGGTCCAGAGATACCGGACAGGAACAATACACAAAAATAAAATGCTAAAGCTAACCGGTAAAACAAATCAATCAAGTCATTCAGTATCAGACCCCAGGGCCAAACCATGAGCAGGTTGAAACCATGAGCAGGCATACAGCTGCTGTGTCTTGGCCAGGTTGACCTGGGTCTTCTCGCAGTTGCTCCAGTTGGCCAAGGTCACGTGCACTGCTATCAGGTCCTTGAGGTGCACTCCCAGGATGGGGAAGCGAAAGCCTGTGCTCTGAGATACGCTGGCGGTACTGGCTGTAGTTCCCACAGGAGGCCACAAGCTCCACCAGGTTGTTGAATGCCTGAGACAATAGGGATGTCACAGAATGATAGACATCACTTAAGTTCGCCAGCAAGAAAAATAAACATTTCACTCAAACAGAAGGGTGAACTAACAAAGACTCACTGACCAACAACAAAAATTAAACAGGTGGGGAGGTTTTAGGAGGGGTTGTGAAAAGACAAACATGGGTGTGTCCACTAAAAGTTGACTCGCAACAACAGCTGGAACCTAAAAGACACCTACCATGAGCACTAACTAAATTCTGTCCCCAAAAAAAAAAAAAACTTAAAGACAGGAAGCAACCCAAAAAGGTGGCACAAAACTCAATCAGACAAAGGATTATTTTCTAGAAATCAGATAGGGAGAGTCCCTCTACATCTCTCAAGAGGACTGGGCCAGCTACTCTTAAATAGCACCTGGGCAGGCAAAAAAACCTTCCCACTAACGTGATGGCAACCAGCACAGGTGGAACACATACTGACTAACGAGGTGACACCAACCAGTGTGCCATGTGCGCTAAAGTGCTATACATGCTAAAGTCCAACCTCAAAAGATAAATGGAAAAACCAAAGCCTGTCGAGCAGAATACAGTGGATATATAAATAACTGGGCCACGTTTTGACATTGACCTACATTCAAAATGTAAACGTTTAGTTGTAACTGATAAATGTATGTTTTCAGTCTTCTTAACTAAAATATTATCAAAAGTCCTTACCTTGCTCACATCGTTGCTAATGTGGGACTGTGTGTCTTTGAGGCGTGAGATGGAGCTGTTACTGAGACCCCCCCACTACTGCCATCAGAGTGGTGAAGTTCTGCAGCTGTAACAACCTCTACAGAGACCAGAGAAAAAATATAACCCATCTGAGCACTAACATCGCCAACAAAAGCACAACAGGGGACACAAGACAGACCAACGTCAAGAGGCAGTTTGGGAGTTGACTCTCTTTCTGACCTGGCGGTTGACTCTCTTTCTGACCTGGCGGTTGACTCTCTTTCTGACCTGGCGGTTGACTCTCTTTCTGACCTGGGGGTTGACTCTTTTTCTGACCTGGCGGTTGACTCTCTTTCTGACCTGGCGGTTGACTCTCTTTCTGACCTGGGGGTTGACTCTTTTTCTGGCCTGGGGGTTGACTCTCTTTCTGGCCTGGGGGTTGACTCTCTTTCTGACCTGGGGGTTGACTCTCTTTCTGACCTGGGGGTTGACTCTCTTTCTGACCTGGGGGTTGACTCTCTTTCTGACCTGGGGGTTGACTCTCTTTCTGACCTGGGGGTTGACTCTCTTTCTGACCTGGGGGTTGACTCTCTTTCTGACCTGGGGGTTGACTCTCTTTCTGACCTGGGGGTTGACTCTCTTTCTGACCTGGGGGTTGACTCTCTTTCTGACCTGGGGGTTGACTCTCTTTCTGACCTGGGGGTTGACTCTCTTTCTGACCTGGGGGTTGACTCTCTTTCTGACCTGGGGGTTGACTCTCTTTCTGACCTGGGGGTTGACTCTCTTTCTGACCTGGGGGTTGACTCTCTTTCTGACCTGGGGGTTGACTCTCTTTCTGACCTGGCGGTTGACTCTCTTTCTGACCTGGCGGTTGACTCTCTTTCTGACCTGGCGGTTGACTCTCTTTCTGACCTGGCGGTTGACTCTCTTTCTGACCTGGCGGTTGACTCTCTTTCTGACCTGGGGGTTGACTCTTTTTCTGACCTGGCGGTTGACTCTCTTTCTGACCTGGCGGTTGACTCTCTTTCTGACCTGGGGGTTGACTCTTTTTCTGGCCTGGGGGTTGACTCTCTTTCTGACCTGGGGGTTGACTCTCTTTCTGACCTGGGGGTTGACTCTCTTTCTGACCTGGGGGTTGACTCTCTTTCTGACCTGGGGGTTGACTCTCTTTCTGACCTGGGGGTTGACTCTCTTTCTGACCTGGGGGTTGACTCTCTTTCTGACCTGGGGGTTGACTCTCTTTCTGACCTGGGGGTTGACTCTCTTTCTGACCTGGGGGTTGACTCTCTTTCTGACCTGGCGGTTGACTCTCTTTCTGACCTGGCGGTTGACTCTCTTTCTGACCTGGCGGTTGACTCTCTTTCTGACCTGGGGGTTGACTCTCTTTCTGACCTGGGGGTTGACTCTCTTTCTGACCTGGGGGTTGACTCTCTTTCTGACCTGGGGGTTGACTCTCTTTCTGACCTGGGGGTTGACTCTCTTTCTGACCTGGGGGTTGACTCTCTTTCTGACCTGGGGGTTGACTCTCTTTCTGACCTGGGGGTTGACTCTCTTTCTGACCTGGCGGTTGACTCTCTTTCTGACCTGGCGGTTGACTCTCTTTCTGACCTGGGGGTTGACTCTCTTTCTGACCTGGGGGTTGACTCTCTTTCTGACCTGGGGGTTGACTCTCTTTCTGACCTGGGGGTTGACTCTCTTTCTGACCTGGGGGTTGACTCTCTTTCTGACCTGGGGGTTGACTCTCTTTCTGACCTGGCGGTTGACTCTCTTTCTGACCTGGGGGTTGACTCTCTTTCTGACCTGGGGGTTGACTCTCTTTCTGACCTGGGGGTTGACTCTCTTTCTGACCTGGGGGTTGACTCTCTTTCTGACCTGGGGGTTGACTCTTTTTCTGACCTGGGGGTTGACTCTCTTTCTGACCTGGGGGTTGACTCTCTTTCTGACCTGGGGGTTGACTCTCTTTCTGACCTGGGGGTTGACTCTCTTTCTGACCTGGGGGTTGACTCTCTTTCTGACCTGGGGGTTGACTCTCTTTCTGACCTGGGGGTTGACTCTCTTTCTGACCTGGGGGTTGACTCTCTTTCTGACCTGGGGGTTGACTCTCTTTCTGACCTGGGGGTTGACTCTCTTTCTGACCTGGGGGTTGACTCTCTTTCTGACCTGGGGGTTGACTCTCTTTCTGACCTGGGGGTTGACTCTCTTTCTGACCTGGGGGTTGACTCTTTTTCTGACCTGGGGGTTGACTCTCTTTCTGACCTGGCGGTTGACTCTCTTTCTGACCTGGCGGTTGACTCTCTTTCTGACCTGGCGGTTGACTCTCTTTCTGACCTGGGGGTTGACTCTCTTTCTGACCTGGGGGTTGACTCTCTTTCTGACCTGGGGGTTGACTCTCTTTCTGACCTGGGGGTTGACTCTCTTTCTGACCTGGGGGTTGACTCTCTTTCTGACCTGGGGGTTGACTCTCTTTCTGACCTGGGGGTTGACTCTCTTTCTGACCTGGGGGTTGACTCTCTTTCTGACCTGGGGGTTGACTCTCTTTCTGACCTGGGGGTTGACTCTCTTTCTGACCTGGGGGTTGACTCTCTTTCTGACCTGGGGGTTGACTCTCTTTCTGACCTGGGGGTTGACTCTCTTTCTGACCTGGGGGTTGACTCTCTTTCTGACCTGGGGGTTGACTCTCTTTCTGACCTGGGGGTTGACTTTCTTTCTGACCTGGGGGTTGACTCTCTTTCTGACCTGGCGGTTGACTCTCTTTCTGACCTGGCGGTTGACTCTCTTTCTGACCTGGGGGTTGACTCTCTTTCTGACCTGGGGGTTGACTCTCTTTCTGACCTGGGGGTTGACTCTCTTTCTGACCTGGGGGTTGACTCTCTTTCTGACCTGGGGGTTGACTCTCTTTCTGACCTGGGGGTTGACTCTCTTTCTGACCTGGGGGTTGACTCTCTTTCTGACCTGGGGGTTGACTCTCTTTCTGACCTGGGGGTTGACTCTCTTTCTGACCTGGGGGTTGACTCTCTTTCTGACCTGGGGGTTGACTCTCTTTCTGACCTGGGGGTTGACTCTCTTTCTGACCTGGCGGTTGACTCTCTTTCTGACCTGGCGGTTGACTCTCTTTCTGACCTGGCGGTTGACTCTCACAGACCTGGGGGTTGACTCTCTTTCTGACCTGGGGGTTGACTCTCAAAGACCTGGGGGTTGACTCTCAAAGACCTGGGGGTTGACTCTCAAAGACCTGGGGGTTGACTCTCAAAGACCTGGGGGTTGACTCACACAGACCTGGGGGTTGACTCACACAGACCTGGGGGTTGACTCTCACAGACCTGGGGGTTGAGTCTCACTGACCTGGGGGTTGAGTCTCACTGACCTGGAAGTTGATTGACTGACCTGTGCGACCCTGATGAAGTGGGGGATTACTGCAGCCCTCTGGGGGGCGGTGGGCTTGCTGAGCACCATCAGATGGATTCACTAAGACACACTGTTGAAGTGGGTGATGAAGCGCTCTAGGATGGGGTTGTCTACTGTGCAGCCATGCGTCACAAAACGGCGGTAGTCCTGGAACTGGAGGACGAGGAACCATTTCAGACACACTGTCCAATATATACATATACACACGGTCAAACGTGCACACAAACACACTGTCTCTCTCACACAAGTACAAATACAACGAATACTGCATAATTCAGCCAAAAGCAAATAAGTCAACTGAGTGAGACACAGAAAGAAGCAGGCGAACAGAGCCACCTGCTGGCCAGCCACACTCACCAGTATCCTACAGAAGGACATATACTCCATGTAGGTAGGAGTCCAGGTGATGAAAGAGGAGAGATGTCTTCCTCTTCTTCAGTCAGACTGAGCTTGTCTTCTCCACTCATACCACGGCCCAGAGAGAACAAGAAAGGAACATAAACTGTAGAAGTAGAACTACTGTGAGAGTGGCCGGTTGTAGATGCCCTCATGCACTCTGAAATTCTTCATACTGTATCATTTAAATGGTATGCTAAGCTGTCACTGTGAAAAGACTATGGCTGCCTGGCTGCTTGCCTGCTACTATGCTTGTATGATCGCCTGGCTGCAGACAGGCGGCACTTACACACTGTCAATGTTGATGAGTGTGTTCTGGTGCTCCTCTCCCTGCTGGGCCAGCTGCTCCTTCAGCCCTCTGATCTGCTCTGCCAGCTCTGGGTTCAGATCAACACTGCTGGGAACTCACTGATCCAGTACCTTATGGAGAGACAGGGTTAAATGGACAGAAAGACAGGAAGAAGTTAATATTGTCATTTCTGGCGCAGAGCCAGAGAGTATGGAAATCCGATACCTACATGGATATTACATATAGCAATACATACATTAAGTATATAATATACTGTGCATTCATGGCAATAATGGCTATCATTCAAGAACGTCGTGAAGAGGGCACGACAACACCTTCACCCCCTCAGGAGACTGAAAAGATTTGGCATGGGTCTTCAGATCCTCAAAAAGTTCTACAGCTGCACCATCGAGAGCATCCTGACCGGTTGCATCACAGCCTAGCACGGCAACTGCTCAGCATCCGACTGTAAGGCGCGACAGAGGATAGTACGTACAGTCCAGTACATCACTGGGCCCAAGATTTCTGCCATCCAGGACCCATCTACAAGGCGGTGTCAGAGGAAGGCCTGAAAAATGATCTAAAACTCCAGACACCCAAGTCATAGATTGTTCTCTGCTACCGCAGGGCAAGCGGTACCGGAGCCCCAAGTTTAGGTCCAAAAGGCTCCTTTTTTGGGAGGGGGGGTCCAAAAGGCTCCTTAACAGCTTCTACCCCCAAGACATAAGACTTCTGATCAATGAATCAAATTGCCACCTGGACTATTTACATTGACCCCCTCCCTTTGTTTGTACACTGCTGCTACTTGCTGTTTATTATGTGTGCATAGTCACTTTACCCCTACCTACAACAGACAGTGGCTCGGGTGGTTGTTGTCCTTGATGATCTTTTTATACTGTACCTACAGTTGAAGTCGGAAGTTTACATACACCTTAGCTAAATACGTTTAAACTCAGTTTTCACAATTCCTGACTTTTAATCCGAGCAAAAATTCCATCTTAGGTCAGTTAGGAACACCACTTTATTTTAAGAATGTAAAATGTCAGAATAATAGAGAGAATTATTTATTTCAGCTTTTATTTCTTTCATCACATTCCCAGTAGGTCAGAAGTTCACATACACTCAATTAGTATTTGGTAGCATTGCCTTTCAATTGTTTAACTTGGGTCAAACATTTAGGGTAGCCTTCCACAAGCTACCACAATAAGTTGGGTGAAATTTGGCCCATTCCTCCTGACAGAGCTCATGTAACTGAGTCAGGTTTGTAGGCCTCCTTGTTCGCACACGCTTTTTCAGTTCTGCCCACACATTTTCTATGGGATTGAGGTCAGGGCTTTGTGATGGCCACTCCAATATCTTGACTTTGTTGTCCTTAAGCCATTTTGCCACAACTTTAGAAGTATGCTTGGGGTCATTGTCCAATTGGAAGACCCATTTGCGACCAAGCTTTAACTTCCTGACTGATGTCTTGAAATGTTGCTTCAATATATCCACATAATTTTCCATCCTCATGATGCCATCTATTTTGTGAAGTGCAGCAGTCCCTCCTGCAGAAAAGCACCCCCACAACATGAGGCTGCCACCCATGTGTTTCACAGATGGGATGGTGTTCTTCAGCTTGCAAGCCTCCCCATTTTTCCTCCAAACAAAACAATGGTCATTATGGCCAAACAGTTCTATTTTTGTTCCATCAGACCAGACGACATTTCTCCAAAAAGTACAATCTTTGTCCCCATGTGCAGTTGCAAATCGTAGTCTGGCTTTATGACGGTTTTGGAGCAGTGGCTTCTTCCTTGCTGAGCGGCCTTTCAGGTTGTGTCAATATAGGACTCGTTTTGCTGTGGATATAGATACTTTTGTACCTGTTTCCTCCAGCATCTCCACAAGGTCCTTTGCTGTTGTTCTGGGATTGATTTGCACATTTCACACTAAAGTACGTTCATCTCTAGGAGACAGAACGCGTCTCCTTCCTGAGCGGTATGATGGCTGCATGGTCCCATGGTGTTTATACTTGCGTACTATTGTTTGTACAGATGAACGTGGTACCTTCAGGTGTTTGGAAATTGCTCCCAAGGATGAAGCAGACTTGTGGGGGTCTACAATTTTTTCCTGAGGTCTTGTCTGATTTCTTTTGATTTTCCATGATGTCAAGCAAAGAGACAATGAGTTTGAAAGTAGGCCTTGAAATACATCCACAGGTACACCTCCAATTGACTCAAATTATGTCAATTAGCCTATCAGAAGTCTCTAGCCATGACATAATTTCTGGATTTTCCCAAGCTGTTTAAAGGCACAGTCAACATAGTGTATGTAAACTTCTGACCCACTGGAATTGTGATACAGTGAGTTATAAGTGAAATAATCTGTCTGTAAACAATTGTTGGAAAAATGACTTGTGTTATGCACAAAGTAGATGTCCTAACCGACCTGCCAAAACTATAGTTTGTGAACAAGAAATTTGTGGAGTGGTTGAAAAACAAGTTTTAATGACTCCAACCTAGTTTACGTAAACTTCCGACTTCCTATATTTTCAGATTACCTCAACTAACCTGTACCCCCGCACACTAACTCGGTACCGGTGCCCCCTGTATATACCCTCATTATTGTTATTCTTATTGTTTTCTTGAACTGCACTGATGGTTAAGGGCTTGTAAGTAAGCATTTCACGGTAAAGTCTACACTTGTTGTTTTCGGCACGTGACAAATAAAGTTTGATTTGTTTTTGATTTGACTTGAGATCATATGCCTTCACGGAAATACTATACCTATACCATATTATACTATATGTAAGCCTATTGCTTACAGGGAAATCATATAAATCTAATCAAATGTTCTTGGTCACATACACGTGGTTAGCAGATGTTAATGCGAGTGTAGCGAAAGGCTTGTGCTTCTAGTTCCGACCATGCAGTGATACCTAACAAGTAATCTAACAAATTCACAACAACAACCTTAAACACACAAATGTAAAGGGATGAATAAGAATATGTACATATAAATATATGGATGAGCAATGGTCGTGCGGCATTGGCAAGATGCAGTAGACGGTATAGAATACAGTATATGCATATGAGATGAGTGATATAGGATATGTAAACATGATTAAAGTGGCGTTATTTAAAGTGACTGGGGATTCCTTTATTAAGTCCATTTATTAAAGTGGCCAGAGATTTGAGTCTGTATGTTGGCAGCAGCCTCTCTATGTTAGTGATGGCTGTTTAACAATCTGATGGCCTTGAGATAGAAGCTGTTTTTCAGTCTCTCGGTCCCAGCTTTGATGCACCTGTACTGACCTCGCCTTCTGGATGATAGCGGGGTGAACAGGCAGTGGCTCGGGTGGTTGTTGTCCTTGATGATCTTTTTATACTGGACCTACACTACATGGGCTGGTGTTGAAACACAAGCCCAGAATCTCACAACTAAGACCTGAAACAGTTCTTTCTTTGTAGTGCTCTATATTCACTCACTTGATAAGATGTCAGATTTGTGACCCGCGTTCAGGCGGACAGTTTTCCTCCAGAGACCTGTTTGCGTGGTTAAGGAAAATTACTTTTCCACCAAAAATGATTCGAATCGCTTTGTCTGCTAAATCCTAGGGCCATCGCTATATGTCAAAAATAACCCTCTGCTAGCATCTGGCACATATTTTTTTTTAAAAGAGAATAGTAGTGTGTCATTTGTCTGAAAGGATACTTGTTGGATAGTTTCTTGGCCAGGTCAGCAGAGGAGATGTACCAGGGATGTATCATGAGAAACATTTGGACCAGAGGCCTGCCTTCATTATCTACCAGGAGAGGAGAGACAGAGATACATGGATGAGCTTCACTGTACAAGACAAGCCGCCAGATATTGTGTGATTCATTTAAATGGAAACTGCTGTAGTTGTGCACACACACACAAAAAAAAACGATCAAAATGTTATCTAAGCAAGCACTGTCTTCAACTAAATCAGACCCTACACCAAAAGAGAGGCAATTAGTGAATCCTTACCAAATGCTTTGACGCACGCATCCGTAAGATCATCCGCTGTCGCTGACTGATCCAATTTGAGGAACTTCATCCTCCTCTGGTTCTCTCTCCAACGCCTCTTCCTGTTGTCTCCTCCGTTCGCACATACAGTGAGATTGTGATGAGGTGTGGGATTTAGAAGAAAGGATGTGTGTTTGCTATTCTGTTGAGCAACCTTCCAACAGAGCCCTCTGATGAGTCTGTTAGTCCTCGGGCAGGCAGCTACCCTGCTCCAGTCAACAAGCCAAGCAACTCTTCCTCTTTCATGAGGATTTCAGTTTAAGTGTGCTTTCTGCCTCACCCTAACACATGAACGTTGGTACGGTCATGAAAACAACAAAAAAAGACTCTCAGATGGGTATGTTCTATCCATCTGAGTAGGCCTAGCAAATTGGTATTCATCTGTTCGCTTACTGATGTTAATACAAAATGGTCTATTTTTGTGACAGAAGAACCTGCAATATTGCAATATTTTGGTGTGATAATTCATCCTTCACACATCAATGTTTGATCTGATTATAAATGATGAAAGGAAAAGATAATCCCAGCCAAATGATTACCCGTCAGACGGAGATCAAAGTGTGTTGGTGGCTGTTCAATCTTTCCCACATATTAAATAAATGTCAAGTTATCTCAAACACAATTTGACATTGCTCTGTTTTGCATACATTTCCTGACCTATTAGATACAGTAGATGAGTCATTACAACGGTATTCCCAGCACTTGACACCACAACCAGTCGAACAACCAATTTATATTAGATCATAAAAATGTCTTACCCTCTTGAATTGACCCCAGCAGTGTTGTCATGAGGTGTGTAAAACTGGAAAATTGTCTGTCATCAAGTGAATAGCAAACATCAAGAGTACTTACTTGACCCTGTTAAGACCTCATTAACTATCTCACTAAATGTAAATGTTCATGCTGTATATTAAAAGTAATTAGGATTCCATCAGAAGACTACAAAAGCTGTCTGAACCCCTCCATTCCATAGCATATTCAACCCAGTTTGTCTGACTAAGTGACAGTTACATATATCCCTGTCTTTTGTCATATAGCTGTCTTTTGCTCTGTTTCCTTTTCCCTGAGCAATTTAGTGTGGTCACGTTCCCTTTTCTTGACCGTGCCACAGTGTCAACCACCTTTCCTCTTAATAAAGTAAATGTGCTAGCAAAGTACTGCTGTCGTGGGGTGTGAATTCAATTAATTATTATTAAGGTGTCCTTGGCCAGTTGAAATAACAAAGCACTTACGTGTTGTCATGGAAACACGTTTGTCTCCCCTCTCTCTCTTCCTGTCAACACACATACGCACACACATCCTGAGGGTGGGGGTGTAATCGTTTCCTTTCTAGTTATTCAATTTTTTTGAGGTTGCAAATCTGTGTTTCAAATATATTTCAGATTTTAGATTTTTCAAAGTAGCCACGCTTTGACTTGATGACAGCTTTGCACACTCTTGGGCATTCTCTCAAACAGCTTCACCTGGAATTTTTTTCCAACAGTCTTGAAGGAGTTCCCACATATGCTCAGCACTTGGCTTTTCTTCACTCTGAGGTCAAACTCATCCCAAACCATCTTAATTGGGTTGAGGTCAGGTGATTGTGGAGGCCATGTCATCTGATGCAGCACTCCATCACTCTCCTTCTCGGTCAAATAGCCCTTACACAGCCTGGAGGTGTATTGGATCATTGTCCTGTTGAAAAACAAATTATAGTCCCACTAAGCTGCAGAATGCTGTGGTAGCCATGCTGGTTAAGTGTGCCTTGAATTCTAAATGAATTACTGACAGTGTCACCAGCAAAGCACCCCCACACCATCACACATCCTCCTCCATGTGTCCTGATGGGAACCATACATGCGGAGATCATCCTATCACCTACTCACAAAGACACGGCAATTGGAACCAAAAATCGAAAATTTGGACTCATCAGACCAAAGGACAGATTTCCACCGGTCTAATGTCCATTGCTCGTGTGCTTTGGCCCAGACAAGTCTCTTCTTATTATTGGTGTCCTTTATTAGTGGTTTCTTTGCAGCAATTAGACCATGAAGGCCTGATCCACGCAGTCTCCTCTGAACAGTTGATGTTGAGATGTGTCTGTTACTTGAACTCTGTGAAGCATTTATTTAGGCTGCAATTTCTGAGGCTGGTAACTCTAATAAACTTATCCTCTGCAGCAGAGGTAACTCTGGGTCTTCCTTTCCTGTGGCGGTCCTCGTAATAGCCGGTTTCATAGTGCTTGATAGTTTTTGCAACTGCACTTGAAGAAACTTTCAAAGTTCTTGACATCAAGTAATGATGGACTGTCGTTTCTTTTTGCTTATTTGAGCTGTTCTTGCCATAATATGGACTTGGTATTTTACCAAATAGGGCTATCTTCTGTATACCAACCCTACCTTGTCACAAAACAATTGATTTGCTCAAACACAATAAGAAGGAAAGAAATTACACAGAGAGACAGCTCTGGACTGAGGGGCAGTTCTGGGTATATAGCCGTTTCTGGCTGAAGGGCAGCTCATGGCTGACTGACGGCTCTCGACGCTCATGGCTGGCTGACGGCTCTCGACGCTCATGGCTGGCTGACGGCTCTCGACGCTCATGGCTGGCTGACGGCTCTCGACGCTCATGGCTGGCTGACGGCTCTCGACGCTCATGGCTGGCTGACGGCTCTCGACGCTCATGGCTGGCTGACGGCTCTCGACGCTCATGGCTGGCTGACGGCTCTCGACGCTCATGGCTGGCTGACGGCTCTCGACGCTCATGGCTGGCTGACGGCTCTCGACGCTCATGGCTGGCTGACGGCTCTCGACGCTCATGGCTGGCTGACGGCTCTCGACGCTCATGGCTGGCTGACGGCTCTCGACGCTCATGGCTGGCTGACGGCTCTCGACGCTCATGGCAGGCTGACGGCTCTCGACGCTCATGGCAGGCTGACGGCTCTCGACGCTCATGGCAGGCTGACGGCTCTGGACGCTCATGGCTCTCTGGCGGCTCTGGCTGCTCATGGCTCGCTGGCGGCTCTAGCAGATCCTGTCTGGCTGGCGGCTCTGGCAGATCCTGTCTGGTTGGCGGCTCTGGCAGATCCTGTCTGGTTGGCGGCTCTGGCAGATCCTGTCTGGTTGGCGGCTCTGGCGGCTCCTGTCTGGCGGGCGGCTCTAGCGGCTCCTGTCTGGCGGGCGGCTCTGTAGGCTCATGGCAGACGGGCGGCTTTGCAGGCTCATAGCAGACGGGCGGCTTTGCAGGCTCATTGCAGACGGATGGCTCAGACGGCGCTGGGGAGACGGATGGCTCAGATGGCGCTGGGGAGACGGATGGCTCAGATGGCGCTGGGGAGACGGATGGCTCAGATGGCGCTGGGGAGACGGATGGCTCTGGCCGGATAAGGCGCACTGTAGACCTGGTGCGTGGTGCCGGAACTGGAGGCACCGGGCTAAGGACACGCACCTTCATACTAGTGCGGGGAGCAGGGACAGGGCACACTGGACTCTCAAAGCCCACTCTATACCTGGTGCGTGGTACCGGCACTGGTGACACCGGGCTGAGGGCAAGCACATCAGGATTAGTAGGGGGAGAAGAAACAGTGTGTACAGGGCTCTGGAGACGCACAGGAGGCTTAGTGCGTGGTGCCGGAACTGGAGGCACCGAACTGGATACACACACTACAGGGAGAGTGCGTGGAGGAGGAACAGGGCTCAGGAGACGCACTGGTAGCCTAGTGCGTAATGTAGGCACTGTAGGTACTAGGCTGGGGAGGGGAGGTGGAATAACCCACACCGGGCTATGTAGGCGAACCGGGGAAACCATGCATAAGGCAGGTGCCATGTATGCCGGCCCGAGGAGACGCACTGGAGACCAGACGCGTTGAGCCGGCCTCATGACACCTGGCTCAATGCCCAATCTAGCCCTACCAGTGCGGGGAGGTGGAATAACCCGCACTGGGCTATGCACTCGTACAGGAGACACCGTGCGCTCTACTGCGTAACACGGCGCCTGCCCGTACTCCCGCTCTCCACGGTAAGCCTGGGAAGTGGGCGCAGGTCTCCTACCTGCCCTTGGCCCACTACCTCTTAGCCACCCCCCCAAGAAATTTTTGGGTGTTACTCACTGGCTTTTTGGGCTTCCGTGCAAGACGCGTTCCCTCATAACTCCGGTTCCTCTCTCTCTTTTCCTCCACTCTCCGAGCTGCCTCCAGCTGTTCCCATAGACGGTGATTCACTTTAGCCCATGGTCCTTCTCCGTTAAATATTTGCTCCCAACTCCACAAGTCCTGTATACTTCCCCGTTGCTCCAAATTACGCTGCTTGGTTCTGGATTCTTGGTGGGTGATTCTGTAACGGCATTCCTCCTCCTCTTCATCTTCGGAAGAGGAGGAGTATTGAGGGAACCAAGGCGCAGCGTAGAGAACAGACATATTTTATTACCGAAACACAAACTTGATTAAACTAACAAAAACAACAAACGGTGTAGACAGACCTAGACAACGTACTTACATAAAACAAGAAAACGCACGAATAGGAACATAGGCTACACAAACCGAACAAACCGTAAACAGTCCCGTGTGGTGTAAAGACACAGACACGGAAGACAATCACCCACAAAGAACACTGTGACAACGCCTACCTAAATATGACTCTTAATTAGAGAAACGCCAAACACCTGCCTCTAATTAAGAGCCATACCAGGCAACCCAAAACCAACACAGAAACAGAAAACATAGAATGCCCACCCAACCTCACGTCCTGACCAACTAACACATACAACAAACTAACAGAAATAGGTCAGGAACGTGACATAATGCATATGACAACGAGATAACATTTGTGGAGAATATTTGTATTCTCACATATTTTAAATGCATCTGCAAGATAAATATAAAGATAAAGTCAATTAGATGATCAAATAACACAAATTCCATTTGAGCTGATGTACTCAGAGAAAATCCTGCTCCCTCTGTCCAGGCCAAGGGGTCATTTCCCATGACCCTATTCTACTGATGTCTGCTAGGAAACAATGTGAGTACTACACTGGTTGTACTCACATTGTTTCCTACTACAGTGAGTACTACAGTTGTGGCGTAGGAGGAAGATTGGAACATTGTTAACCAAGAGGTCGTGAGTTCAGATCCCAAGTGAGGAAATTACTTTACAAATTAACATGCCCATTGTAATCATGTTTGTCAAATATGTAAGTTGAAAACATTTTATGTTAAAAGCACTGTGTGTGTCACTAGTTCCATATCCTTTTTTTTAGGGAAAATGCCCAAATAATCATTTCTAGTTGAATGAACATATGAGACAAGCAAACACATCATTTTAAGTTGACAATGTTTTCTCAAAAAAAAATTTTTTGTTCAGCTAACACTTGGACCGAAAAGTTGAGTGAACAAGAAAAAACCCTGTGGAACCAGTTACTTAATAATAATTAGTTGAATCAACAACTTTTTTTTTTACAGTGAAGGAGGGTGTTGATTACTGGAAGTCATTGGAGTACAACATGTTCTATACCCTTTCATGATATTAATGACAAAGACCGCAATTGAAATGTAATACAATCATGTTTTTTTGTTGCAAGCATTGTATATTATATATAAAACAATATCATTTAATCTCACAAGAAACGCAATCGTTTATGTACATTTAAAGTGGTCTTGTGTTGTTGGAAATGTGGAAGGCTTGGCTCATTCCCTGCCAGTACCTCTACCGGATGTAACCCTTCCTTTCTCTTCTTTGTAACATGTGTTTTTGTGTGAAGTATTGCATCTTGTTATTTTCTACACTTTTCAGATATTGAATTGTTGAGGTCATTCAGAAATGGTTAACATATTTTAAGAGTTTAAAACTTCATTCGGTTTTCAGTATGAAACGTTCTACTGCTAGTAACCTCACTGCAGGGAGAAGACGCAATAATGATTACACCATCCTAATGTAGAAAGGTCACTGAAACAAATATTGCCTTTCCCCTAAAGCTGTGGTCTTGCTCGGTTTGGGTCAGGCTACAAGTGTCGGCTACTGGCTCCTGACATTAACCACACATGCCTTTCAAATATCATGGCCTTTGGGACTGGGTTAGAGCTGCTATTAATGGACCAGGGCTCCATGATAGTACTGCAGTGACTCTTGAAAATTGCAGAGGAGGAGCAAAGCACGCTGGGGGCTGTAGTGAAGAGACACAAATAGGATACAGTTCTTCATCCCAGTGTAATAGAGAGAAATAACCAGAGGCGTCTGGCCACCGACTAGTAGAACAAATTCATAGCTATTACTTTACATTTTAAACCAGCTGAAAACTTTTTGCATCTCCATGTCTCTTTTATATGCCTCCAAATAAATGATTTTAATTTGCAACAAGTACTGTATGCTTTACAATTCAATTCATATTCATTTAGTTTCTAGACTGCAAGATGTGGAACAGGCCTAATCTACACGTATTCCTATGGAATAATAGGGACTGAGTAGTAATTGGCTCTCTATTTTGAGTACGCCCCGCCTTCTTCTCAATAGTAATGATCACTCCTATAAATAGGGGAACATGACCCATCCATGTGGCGTCTTCTGTAGGAGTGTCTGAACTGGGTGGAAGTGTCCTTTTATTTTAAGAAGGGAGCCGGTGTCAGAGCCGACACAAGAGTAGCATTATGTCAAAACCGTTGTCAGACCACGACAGAAAGAAGCAGATCTCTGTGAGAGGTCTTGCCGGCGTGGAAAACGTGGCAGAACTGAAGCTCGCTTTCAACAGGCATCTCCATTTTACGCTGGTCAAAGACAGAAATGTGGCATCCAAACGGGATTACTACTTTGCTCTCGCCAACACCGTGCGCGACCACTTGGTGGGCAGGTGGATCAGAACCCAGCAGTACTACTATGAGAAAGATCCAAAAGTAAGTTCAACTATTGTAACGTTCGTATCACCTGTAGCCTACTAAAACCCATAGAACAGAATTTAAAAAAAGTATGAAATAGAATAGAATGTAATAGTCAAGAAACCAATATAAATGAAAATAACAAATGGAATAAAATGTAAAAATTTTCCATTTGGTTTCACGAAATAATGCAGAATTCAATGGGCAATATATGGGGCATACTGTAAGCAAGTAAATAACATATTGTAGTGGTCCTGGGAATCCCATACAGGTAAAAAAAAAACATCAAACATTTGAAATACATTTGTACATATATTGCAAAACATATTTCAAATGCATCTGAAAACGCATTTTATATGTATTAAATACATATTTTATGTATTATTTTACAAATGTTTTATATTTCACATGTATCCTGAAAATGCATCCCCCCAAAATATATCTTACGTCGTATTTCAATTAAATGTAACATAAAATAAAGTAACAAACGCTTTACTGCCTAATCTGTAAATATTTTAATTAAAACAATTCCGGAAGTGAAATGAGGTTGTTGAATCATTTAGATTTCTGGAGCGTTTATATACCCCACAATATTTTATGAATATATTATTGTGTCCCTCCGAGCTCAGGTATGAAGCCAACTGTACCAGTGGCCAGACGTATTGGCAGGATAACCATGCCAATTTAGGACAAATGGGTTTAAAACATCGTCTGATCTCCATGGCAATTTAATATGATACATATTACACATAATGTATACCCTTGACTTAACACTGAGTGAAAATGACAGATTTGAAGCCTGATTTTAGGTTTTCCCTTGTCAACCCCAGCAAAGTACTGCTGTCCACAGAAGGACCCTGTCCCTGGGTAAAATCTCTTTGCCAAATGTTGCATTGCTGCGTGCAAATGGTATCACCTTCTAATGTCACTGTAATGTTACGCCATGACATTTCCAATGCCCTAGCGCTCCTCGGCCATCGGGAGTTGTAATTCTAGACCTCTCTGTGACCTTCTGTCTCCTCCTCTCCTGTACACACACTATAGTGAATACAGGAGCGTCTATACTGTAGCTACAGTTGTAGGAGTAGCAGAGATACCAATTGACATCAACAAATGTAAAGTAACGGGGAACAACTTTTGTTTCCACGTCTTCATTGATTTGTTTCATCAGACGGAGCCTTCTATCTCGTTCTGAATCAGCTTCTTCCATATCTATCTTATTTATGCTAAATCCTTACAGACGGTGACACATAGTCAGTACAACAAGATCAAAAGATGGAAGAAATGTTGACACAAAAAAACATGTGTATCACAAATATCATATATAATATTATCTTTGTAAAATAGGTATTTGTGTGTGTTAATACCATGTTTATACCAACTAGGGTAATTTTACTTTACATCAGAAAGTGCTGCCTGTACAGCACATGCCCTCTGACCTTCTATTTTATCACCTCATCCAAGGTCAGCTGGTGGTTATGGTGTCCCTCGCTGAAAGGTCATAAGTTATTCTCTCAAAGAAAGGTCAAGATAGAAACCCATATGAGCAGGGAGGGCAGGAGGACACCTAATCTGAGAAAAGAAACAGGAGGCTGGTTAGAGTCTAAATGTATGAGAACATAGAGAGCTCTTCTCCTTACATGCCAAAAACGACCATTAGATTAGATGCACATTCTAATGTGCATCTAATAAATCCGCATATGATGTGTTATTGGATGGGAAAACAGAGACATTAACCCACTGGGCAAAAATGTAGGTGCGGTGGCTCATTAGAATCTTTTGGGGCATGGTTTTCGCTCATTTTTTTTTTTTTTTTGTGCAACCGTGAGTGAGAGTGTCTTTCCAGTTTATGTCATCTGTTATACTGTCACATGTACTATATGTTTATTACCAGTGGCGGTGTCTTGTGAAAGACTCATGTATGGCCTTGTGTCTATTGAGAACAATTGACAAAGTACTTCTCAATTCTCTCCTCAGGGAACAAGAGCTAGCACACCCGAATCTACTTTTTAATAGACAAAATAATTAAAACCTTTTGGAATTTCAACAATATAATATGGCTATTAAAGCAGAATAAATAAAACCTGTATCTTTCTTCACATAAACTTTGAGATTGAGAAAGGTTCTTTGTAGAACCTTTCTTTATAAAGATTGTATAAAGAGCCATAAAAAAGGGTTCTATATAGTCCTCAAAAGGTTGTAACCATAGCGGAACCCTTTTGGGTGTGATTTATATATATATATATATATATATAAAACTCTTTTTAATGATTCTTTATAGAACCTTAGGAAAGGGTTCTTTACAGCACCATGCAGGTTCCATTTAGAACCTTATGAGCATGGTTCTTTATAATGGCACCAAAAAGGCTTCCGCTATAAGTCAAAGAACCATTATTTGGCACTATATAGAACCATTGGTTTTTGGTGTGAAGGGTACATGCAAAGATTGTTTCATACCTTGATGTAGGAGCTCCTCTCCGAAGTTGAATAAAAAGAAAACAACAATAACAAATGCACTTGGACGGCCAGAGGCGCTATTTCTCCTAATGCGGATCCCAGCTTTAACCCAATGTATCCAAATGACTCCCAATTTTATGATAGATGGTCATATTTGTTTCGTACACATTTGCTCGATTTGCACACATTTGTACAAGATGGTGCGTTTTGTAGTAAAACACTTAGAGGGAAACAAGTGTATCCAATGCCTACTCATAATTAGTTACAACCATGAGGCCTGCCATTTTCACATATGTTGATGTTGGGGTGGTGCTGGAGATGATGAATTTTTGAAATGTCCCTTTAAGTAATTTATTACATTTGGTAAATTAGCTCTCTACATACTTACACTACTGTATCAATTCCCTCATACAGTTATGTTTTCAGACCCCTCTTTCACTATTCATGGGTATCACACTCTGACTAACCTTTACAACAACCCCAGCTGAAGCTATTTTTACCTAAGCCAAAATGCCAGTGTTACGTAACACCCCCCCCCCCCTCCTCCCTGCCCTCTATCCCGTTCTCTCGCCTCTTGCACCTCTTCTTCCTCTGCCCGAGAGTGTCAGACCTCCCTGTAAAACACCAAGAGAGAAAACGTGACATTTCAAAGGCTAAACTAAGGCTCAGGTGTCCAATTTCCACATGCTCCTTTCTAATGGCAGAACATAAAAAGTCTAGAAATATTCTAGGAATTTCCTTGAACGTTTGAATGGGTGCCCCTACGGTGAAACATTGCAATGTCTGACTCATAAAACTTGTGTCAACATTTGGGTTCAGCAACAGACTGTGACTAATTGGGTAGTGCTTGTACGGCTAGAGATGCAGTACATCAATGAGATGGTCATACTTTTAATATGGTCTCTTCTGTGGTTGTTAGCTGTCCTATGGTATCCCTCTCATCTCTCTCTCCCCTTCCTCTCCTGCCCTCAGCGTGTGTACTACATCTCCCTGGAGTTCTATATGGGTCGCACCCTGCAGAACACCATGGTGAACCTGGCGCTGGAGAACGCCTGTGATGAGGCCATATACCAGGTGAGGGATGCTCACATCCATACATCATGTCATGGATTCTGGCCAACATAGCGAAATGGGATTTTCATTGCTGTAGCTAAACCGTGGCAGTCAACCTGACTGCACCTCGTTGTAACAAACAACTTCATTTTCAAATTTGTCAAAAGGTCTAGCTGAAAGAAATACACTGAAGAAGAGTTTGTAGTGTGCCTAGACTAAAGACTGTAAGTTGTGGGTGGACGTTAAAAGGTCCAATGCAGCCATTTTTATCTCAATATCAAATCATTTCTGGGTAACAATGAAGTACCTTACCGTGATTGTTTTCAATTTAAATGGTCAAAAAGAAACAAAAATAGCGTCTGAGAAAAGAGCAATTTTTCAAGCAATAATTTTGCTAGGACTGTCTGGGAGGGGTTTGAGTGGGCAGGGGAAAGCTGAAAACGAGCTTGGGAGAGAGTTATTGGCAGAGAGTTTTGGAACTCTCTTTCTTATTGGTTTATTCATGTATTTACCGCCTGGTGTTGTCACCAGGCAGGCCAAAACTCCATACAACAATAAAAAAAGGCTGACATTTCAGGCGGCCTTTCCAAACAGCTCTTACACAAAGGGCATCATCTTTTTCACAACTACACAGTATTATTCCAACCTGATCGTGTGGAAAGATATATAAAACACAGTAAAATCAAATTTTTGACTGCACTTGGCCTTTAACCGCCAATTGTGCTCCAGTAAGAGAGTGACCAGGACAAGATTCCAAAGAACATTTAACCATATAATTGGCACCAATCCGGCTCTGTTTAAACTGAATGCCATTGCCACAGAGCTGTGGTTTGAACTTGGCTTGACCTGAGCCCCTCTGTTCCGTAGCTGGGTCTGGACATGGAGGAGCTGGAGGACATGGAGGAGGACGCAGGCCTGGGAAACGGTGGTCTTGGACGTCTTGCCGGTAAGCTGCCTCGCTACTTTCTCTCACGGAGAGTGTGACATTCTTGTGCCTTAGGCCGTTTAGATCACCAGAAGGATCTAAACATGATATACGTGGTATAACAGGATCAGAAACATAAGTTCAGTTGGCCAGTGTAACCCTGACCTAAGCCTTTCCTCAGCATGCTTCCTGGACTCTATGGCTTCTCTGGGTCTGGCTGCGTATGGCTACGGTATCCGCTATGAGTTTGGTATCTTTAACCAGAAGATCGTCAAAGGATGGCAGGTAACATACGCTCAAATGCTTTTGGGGGGCTTTTCCCCATCATTTCCAGACCATAAGACAGAAGGAAGTACTGTGAAACAACTTGTTTTGCCGAAAGTGCCCGACAGACTGTTATATAACCAAATGATTGACAGGTTGAGGAGGCTGATGACTGGCTGCGTTACGGCAACCCCTGGGAGAAGGCCCGACCCGAGTACATGCGCCCCGTCAAGTTCTATGGCAGAACCGAGCACACCCCAGAGGGTGTGAAATGGGTTGACACTCAGGTGAATAAAGGACAGGGGTTGGGGGTGAGATTGAGGGTGCATGTGAGGAAGACGAGTGAGTGAGTGAGTGAGTGAGTGAGTGAGAAGAAAAACAAGGTGTTGATATGGCACTGGATGCCAACAACGAACCATCATTGAATCATCAATGAACCATCATTGAACCATCATTGAATCATTAATAAACCATCATTGAATCATTAATAAACCATCATTAAATCATCAATGAACCATTAATGAATCATCAATGAACCATCATTGAATCATCAATGAACCATCGTTGAACTATCATTGAATCATTAATAAACCATCATTAAATCATCAATGAACCATTAATGAATCATCAATGAACCATCATTGAATCAATCGTCAACAAACATGGATTCCGTTAGCAGGTGTCTCTAATCTCAGTCTCTTGTAATTGTGTTGACAGATAGTGCTGGCTCTGCCATACGACACCCCTATCCCCGGGTACAGAAACAACATTGTCAACACCATGAGACTGTGGTCTGCAAAGGCCCCATGCGACTTCAACCTGAAAGACTGTAAGTGTCTTACAGAGGCCAAGGCACTATGTATGCGTTGCTTGAATAAATGTTTTTGCCTTGACTGACTGCAATCCACCATGTCATGTGCTTTAGTTTGTTAGATCAGCAAATTGCTAACATTACTCATGTAACTCGTGTTACGTAATTGGCTACTGGGAACCGTTGCCCTGAGGGTGTATTTTTCCTTGTCTCAACAGTCAACGTCGGTGGGTACATTCAGGCTGTGTTGGACAGAAACTTATGCGAGAACATTTCCCGTGTGCTGTACCCCAATGATAACGTAAGAATATATATGAATTTCTCTCTAATATCCAGGTGTAGTGTCGCTTTTGATTGTATACTGTATATAGATATTATAGATACACTGTAGAATACATTGTAACAGGTCTGCTCTATACTCTGTATTTCTTCTCTTAAGAAAAGAACTGGCATTGACTGGAATTTGAAATCTTATGTATTGTGGTCACAGGAGGTTGGTGGCACCTTAATTGGGGAGGACGGGCTCGTGGTAATGACTGGAGCGGAATCAGTGGAATGGTATCAAATAGTCGCCATTCCATGTACTCCGCTCCAACCGTTATTATGAGCCGCCCTCCCCTCAGCAGCCTCCACTGATTGTGACGCACTCAAGGCGGCGACAGACAGATATACAGGTCAGTCTGGGCTCACCTCTATATGTCTTCCTCCCCAGTTCTTTGAGGGCAAGGAGCTGCGTCTGAAGCAGGAGTACTTTGTGGTGGCCGCCACCCTTCAGGACATCGTCCGTCGTTTCAAGGCCTCCAAGTTTGGCTCCAGGGAGATCGTCCGCACAGACTTCGCCCAGCTGCCCAACAAAGTGAGAACTCCCTGGTGGTGATTCAAACGTTTACTTAATTGTCTCCATTTCACTTATGTCTTCATGTCACTGGCTTAAGTATCATTTTTGTTGATGTCTTGTTCTGATGTGGTGGTTTTGTATTCATACTTGTGCATCTCTGTATTTATATTGGTAGTACTTTCTAAAGTTATACTGTATCAGTATAGTTATACTGTGATTTAATGTCTGTCACATCCAGGTTGCCATCCAGCTGAATGACACTCACCCTGCCATGGCCATTCCTGAGCTGATGAGGGTACTGGTTGATGAGGAGAAGCTGGATTGGGACAAGGTGAGTGGAGGAGATGACTGGGTTCTGATGTGTCAAACTAGGTAGACTGAATTATTTTCATAGGGCTCGCCAGCTTGTAGTCCTAAAAAAACGGAAATGAGTTAACTCTGGTTCTTTAAGTCATCCCTATGGGGCAAATGAATGGGGAAAGAATACCGTTTTGGGATAAACACAGAAAATAAGATTTGGGGTTAACACAAGCTTATGAGAACTTATACTGTACGTTCTATGAGATATCAGTCAGTTAGCCAGACTTTAATGAATTATGAAGTCTGTGATTTTTAAAATGTATTACAAAAATGCTTCAAAATTCATAAAAAGTAACATTAGCTGATGAAGATGATGTCATGGAACAAAACCTATCAGATCTCCTAAGCCTGTGTTTACCACAGACCTTATTTTCAGCGTTTATCCAAACACCTCAAACTCAATTTATTTCCTCATAGGCTTTGGCCAAGAGCCATGGCAGAGTTGGTGTCTACAAAAAGACACCATTACTATTACTCTCTACTGCCCTGGACAGTAGTACATCCGGTATTACTGCCCACGCCATTTCATATGTAGTTGTACTTCAGCAATGATACCAGGAGGGGGCAACAAAGACCAGCATAGTAGAATGTGTTGGCTTGGGCCATCGAGATACATTAGAAAACTAGGGCCCAAAAGCCTATTTTAGCATGGGCAGCGCCATTGAGGACTTTCACCATTTTGAAATATTCAACTTGGTGGGACTTCCTATGGGTTAAAGAAGGATCACATAATTTCATCTGGGTCATCAGGAGGGATCAGCCAATGAATGGTGCTCTTGAGCAAACTGCAGGTGGCATGAAGTCTCCAACCTTGGCTTTAAACCTGTTCAAACAACACATTCCAGGTGGCAGTATGCACCCTTTCAGTTTGTTTACCAACTCAGAAGTAGTAGAAGAAGACGCCATAATGGGACAGCTGCAAAAGAGTCGTCCTCTCTCCGTCTCTACTGCTTTGGCACACACTACAAATAAATATTTAGCACAAATGTGAAGCTAAGACTACCATTCATTTCTCCGACTTCTATCACGAGAGGATCATGAACCACCAGGTAAATTCATCGTATTATCGTACCTCTGTCCTTGTGTGTTTCCAGGCCTGGGATGTGTGTGTCCGTACCTGTGCCTACACAAACCACACCGTGCTGCCTGAGGCCCTGGAGCGCTGGCCCATTGACCTGTTCCAGCACCTGCTGCCCCGTCACCTGGAGATCATCTTCGAGATCAACCGTCGCTTCCTGCAGGTATGTGCGTGCGGCAGGTGGCAGCAAGACTAAAGGTGCCGCATAGGAAGTGTTATTACAGATCAGCGCTCTTTACGCTTTGTGTAACTGGAGCTATTGTACCACAACATGTTATTAGAGGCTAAACTTGATTGAAATCCGCCCTCCAGTACGTTGCCTCTAAGTTCCCTGGCGACCACGACCGTCTGCGCCGCATGTCTCTGATTGAGGAGGGCGGATGCAAGAAGGTCAACATGGCTCATCTGTGTATCGTTGGTTCCCATGCTGTCAACGGCGTGGCCCGCATCCACTCGGAGATCCTCATCGCCACTCTGTACGTGTCCTACACAAAACGCATACGCATCACATTTAGGCTACGTTACGTGTTACACATTTGGCAGACGCTCTTGTCCAGCGTGACTTACAGTTAGGGCCTTCAGCTTTAGGTAGTTAAGAGAGACCATCACGATTTTATCCCCTCAATAAGTAGCTAAATACACATTTAAATCAGAATATTTCAAAGTAACAGAGACGCATCAGGTGTCAATTGATGGATGAGTCATTCAATGCAAATTTGCAAAGGATTCGTTTGAAGAGCTGAAGCAAACTAATTTGATATATTTTGGGCTACTGCGTGTTCTGTGTGCAGGTTCAAGGACTTTTATGAGTTGGACCCGCACAAGTTCCAGAACAAGACCAATGGCATCACCCCCCGTCGCTGGCTGGTTATGTGCAACCCCGGCTTGGCTGAGGTCATCGCAGAGGTAGGGGAACTGTTGCAAAAACAGTTCGAAAGTAGCACGACTTTTGCATTGGATGTAGCCATACATGTGAAATCAGTTTGACCGTATGTTTAGAATATCAGTGTTGCAAAATAGATGTTTCTGTTCACGATGAGAGCGCCAGTAACCTGACGCTTGCACGCTAACATTTCTCATGTCATCTCTTTTGTCAGAGAATTGGAGAGGAGTTTGTCCGTGACCTTGACCAGCTGAAGAAACTGTTAAAGTTCATCGATGATGATGCTTTCATCCGTGACATCGCCAAAGTCAAGCAGGTGAGTCTCACGAAGTCACCGACACGTCGTTTACCAAGATACTGTAGTACGTCACAGGAGGCTGGTGAGGGAAGGACGGCTCATAATAATGACTGGAATGGAGTGACTGAAATGATATCAAACACATAGAAACCATGTGTTTGATATGTTTGCTATCATTCCATTAATTCTGTTCCAGCCATTACTGTGGGCCCGTCCTTCCCAGTTAAAGTGCCATCAGCCACCTGTGGGTAGTACTGTAAGTAATTTGACAAGTTATGTGCCTACTTCATGCCCCCATCATATCCTCCTTAATGTAGGAGAACAAGCTGAAGTTCGCTGTGCACCTGGAGGAGCACTACAAGGTCAAGATCAACCCCCAGTCCATGTTTGACTTCCAAGTCAAAAGAATCCACGAGTACAAGAGACAGCTGCTCAACTGTCTGCACATGATCACCTACTACAACCGTTAGTACTTCCCTGGCGCGCTCTCTCTCTCCCTCTCTCTCTGTGCTTCTACCTCTCTCTCTCTCTCTCTGTGCTTCTACCTCTCTCTCTCTCCCTCTCTGTGCTTCTACCTCTCTCTCTCTCTGTGTGAGCCTACCTCTCTCTCTCTCTGTGTGAGCCTACCTCTCTCTCTCTCTGTGTGAGCCTACCTCTCTCTCTCTCTCTCTGTGCTTCTACCTCTCTCTCTCTCTCTCTGTGCTTCTACCTCTCTCTCTCTCTCTCTGTGCTTCTACCTCTCTCTCTCTCTCTCTGTGCTTCTACCTCTCTCTCTCTCTCTCTGTGCTTCTACCTCTCTCTCTCTCTCTCTGTGCTTCTACCTCTCTCTCTCTCTCTCTGTGCTTCTACCTCTCTCTCTCTCTCTCTGTGCTTCTACCTCTCTCTCTCTCTCTCTGTGCTTCTACCTCTCTCTCTCTCTCTCTGTGCTTCTACCTCTCTCTCTCTCTCTCTCTGTGATTCTACCTCTCTCTCTCTCTCTCTGTGCTTCTACCTCTCTCTCTCTCTCTCTGTGCTTCTACCTCTCTCTCTCTCTCTCTGTGCTTCTACCTCTCTCTCTCTCTCTCTGTGCTTCTACCTCTCTCTCTCTCTCTCTCTGTGCTTCTACCTCTCTCTCTCTCTCTCTGTGCTTCTACCTCTCTCTCTCTCTCTCTGTGCTTCTACCTCTCTCTCTCTCTCTGTGCTTCTACCTCTCTCTCTCTCTCTCTGTGCTTCTACCTCTCTCTCTCTGTGCTTCTACCTCTCTCTCTCTCTGTGCTTCTACCTCTCTCTCTCTCTGTGCTTCTACCTCTCTCTCTCTCTGTGCTTCTACCTCTCTCTCTCTCTCTCTGTGCTTCTACCTCTCTCTCTCTCTCTGTGCTTCTACCTCTCTCTCTGTGCTTCTACCTCTCTATCTCTCTACCTCTCTCTCTGTGCTTCTACCTCTCTATCTCTCTCCCTCTCTCTGTGCTTCTACCTCTCTCTCTGTGCTTCTCCCTCTCTCTCTCCCTCTCTCTCTCCCTCTCTCTCTCCCTCTCTCTCTCCCTCTCTCTCTGTGCTTTTACCTCTCTCTCTGTGCTTCTACCTCTCTCGCTGTGCTTTTCCCTCTCTCGCTGTGCTTTTACCTCTCTCGCTGTGCTTTTACCTCTCTCGCTGTGCTTTTACCTCTCTCGCTGTGCTTTTACCTCTCTCGCTGTGCTTTTACCTCTCTCGCTGTGCTTTTACCTCTCTCGCTGTGCTTTTACCTCTCTCGCTGTGCTTTTACCTCTCTCGCTGTGCTTTTACCTCTCTCGCTGTGCTTTTACCTCTCTCGCTGTGCTTTTACCTCTCTCGCTGTGCTTTTACCTCTCTCGCTGTGCTTTTACCTCTCTCGCTGTGCTTTTACCTCTCTCGCTGTGCTTTTACCTCTCTCTCGCTGTGCTTTTACCTCTCTCTCGCTGTGCTTTTACCTCTCTCTCTGTGCTTTTACCTCTCTCTCTGTGCTTTTACCTCTCTCTCTGTGCTTTTACCTCTCTCTCTGTGCTTTTACCTCTCTCTCTGTGCTTTTACCTCTCTCTCTGTGCTTTTACCTCTCTCTCTGTGCTTTTACCTCTCTCTCTGTGCTTCTCCCTCTCTCTCTGTGCTTCTCCCTCTCTCTCTGTGCTTCTCCCTCTCTCTCTGTGCTTCTCCCTCTCTCTACCTCTCTCTCTGTGCTTTTACCTCTCTATCTCTCTCCCTCTCTCTGTGCTTCTACCTCTCTCTCCCCCTCTGTGCTTCTACCTCTCTCTCTGTGCTTCTACCTCTCTCTCTCCCTCTCTCTCTGTGCTTCTCCCTCTCTCTCTGTGCTTCTACCTCTCTCTCTGTGCTTCTACCTCTCTCTCTCTCTCCTTCTCTCTCTGTGCTTCTACCTCTCTCTTTGTGCTTCTACCTCTCTCTCTCTCTCCCTCTTTCTCTGTGCTTCTACCTCTCTCTCTCTCTATGTGGTTCTACCTCTCTGTACTCATACTATACACCCCTCTGTCTCTTTCTCAGGTATCAAGAAGGAGCCAAACAAGCACTGGACCCCAAGAACCATCATGGTCGGAGGAAAGGTATGTTTGGCGCCCCTCAGCCTTCACAGTAACAGCATGTAGTTACGGGAAGTAAATGTAGAACAATAACTTACATCCACAACTCATTATGCAACACCCTCTCCCCCATTTCCCAGGCTGCCCCAGGATACCACACAGCCAAGATGATCATCCGTCTCATCACAGCTATCGGTGAGGTTGTCAACCACGACCCCGTGATTGGCGACCGCCTCAAAATCATCTTCTTGGAGAACTACAGAGTCACCCTGGCTGAGAAAGGTGACCGACTAACCCAAAACCCCATGGGTCCCTGTTGTTGTAACGTCTGACTAGACGCAACGTCTGGTATAATGTGTAGTTTGCCCTCGTCCTCAATCTACAATGCTCTCCTCTTGTACTGTATCCCTCCATCCATCTTTCCTTTTCTCTCTTCCCTCTCTTTCTGTTTTTGCCCACGCTTATCATTTCCCTCACACTCCTTGTCCCCTCCCAGCCATCCCCTCTGCTGACCTGTCGGAGCAGATCTCTACAGCTGGCACAGAGGCCTCTGGCACGGGCAACATGAAGTTCATGCTGAACGGCGCTCTGACCATCGGCACCATGGACGGAGCCAACGTGGAGATGGCCGAGGAGGCCGGAGAGAAGAACCTCTTCATCTTCGGCATGAGAGTGGAGGATGTGGACGCAATGGACGCCGGCAAAGGGTGAGCGGGAAGACATGGACATGGGGACAGGGAGGGAGAAGAGACAGCGGGTTAGGGTAGGGACAGGGCGGGAAAGAGAAACTGATCCACGGGAATGGGAGTGCTGGGGAGGAGGGGGATACAGAGAGGGGACAAGCTCTGCCATAGTCCGATACACAAGTGGCAAGCTGTAGATACTGTCAGGTCTCCCTTGTTTAAAAAATATCAAACTCAACATACTGTATGTTTTTCCTGGAGAGCGCGTCAATCAGAACAGCGGGCTTTAAACACGGGCCTTTGTCTTGCACAGGTACCACGCCTCTGAGTACTACAACCGTATTCCCGAGCTGAAGCAGGCCATGGACCAGATCGCTGGCGGCTTCTTCAGCCATAAGCAGCCAGACCTCTTCAAGGAACTTGTGGACCTGCTGATGCACCACGACAGGTAATCACACACACACACACGCGCGCGCATGCACACACGCGCAAGTATTTTCTTCAATGTATTCTTATCTAATGTTTTATGCACAGGTTCAAGGTGTTTGCTGACTACGAAGCCTACATCAAATGTCAGGATAAGGTCAACGAACTGTACAAGGTCAGTGTTATGGTTAAACAACATAGGCTGCCTGATTCGGGTATCCGTCCATACCTTATCATTGATCTCCTCATTATCGTTCCTTCCGTCCTGTCTGTCTCTCTCTCTCTCTCTAAAAAACAGAAACCCAAGGAATGGACCAAGATGGTGATCCATAACATTGCAGGCTGTGGTAAATTCTCCAGCGACCGCACCATTTCCCAGTACGCCCGGGAGATCTGGGGCATGGAGCCCAGCCTGGAGAAGATCCCTGCCCCCGACGAGCAACTCAAATAAGCTGTGCGTCCACTCCACACAGTTCCCTTCTTCACCACTTACCCCACCACCCCACAATAAGCACCATTAATAAAGCACTTCCCACTGGGCGCACATTGGTAGAATCAACGTTGTTTCCACGTCATTTCAATGTTGTTTCCACGTCATTTCAAGGAAATGATGTTGCACCAACGTGGAATAGACGTTGAATGGACGTCTGTGCCCAGTGGGTTGAATACCTTTAGTGATTGATGTCCGTTTGACTAGTCTGTTTCATACATAGAGTTCTGGCTGTTCACATGGCTCACACCATCACTGTTCAAACCCCTTATCATGACACGCATTGAGCCCACAATAGCAGTAAATGAGAAATGAAGCAATGCCTTCTGTTTAGTGACAACAGAGACATGAATTTACCGGTATTCACTGTTCTGTCACTATTCAGACCATGCAGGTATTACAGTCTTAACCGTTGTTGCTATGGAGATCCGTTTCTGGAAGAGTTTGTGTTTTTTTTTCTGCAGTTTGAGCTATATGTATTTATCTTAGCTTGAATGCCATCAATATTGTACATGCATTCTCATAGCATAGGCTCTAGTCAATGATGAGAACCATCCTTCTTAAGGAACTGCCATGATTGGGACATGTTTGCTCCTCCTACATCTGCCCACCCCATCAACCTGATATGTATGGTGCCTAAAGGACAACCTCCGTGCAAACTCTCTTCGGGGACATAGGCCTGCATTAATATGTTGATCCGTGTCTAGTCTTTTTACTCAATCAGATAGTAAACCAAATGTTATACAGCTGTATATTTGTCAACCTGTGTAAATGTTTTGACCTAAATAAATTGACGTATGCATATAGTCCATTTGAAGACCTGTGAGGGTCAGCCTGGGAACCGGAGAAGAAGAGCCGTGGAGGGGCGGGGTAACACAGCTGCTCCACAGACCGGAGGAAGTGTCAGTGATTTGTTGTTGAGAAACCCACAAAATGGCCTTCCCCAGCCGTCTTTTTGTTTCACCTTATGGTAATCAACGATGCCAACTGTGGCCAAGAAAGCCACATCTCCCCGTCTTTTTAGGATGTTCTTCATACTAAGACACAATAAAGTATAGTACACCTTTGGCTTTTGTTCATCACGCACAAAGCTTCCACTGTCAGCGTGTGTACTCGAGATATGTTTGTCTCTTAGAATTGAAGACCACCAGCTCAAACGATGAAACAAGTATAGTGGCCACCTACTTTGAAAGGGACTCTGCTTGGTCATACTGACATGGTCAACATTGTCAGACTGTGTGTTGATAAGTAACCCCATAAACAGAGGTGCAACACATTGCAAATGGAAACCATGTGCCTTCCAAATTATTTGCTGCCCTTAATGTGTTTATAAAGGCATGCACACATACAGGACCAGTCAAATGTTTGGACACACCTACTCATTCAAGGGTTTTTCTTTATTTTTTACTATTTTCTACATTGTAGAATAATATTGAACACATCAAAACTATGAAATAACACATATGGAATCATGTATTAACCAAAAAAGTGTTAAACAAATCAAAATATACTTGAGATTCTTCAAAGTAGCCACCCTTTGCCTTCATGACAGCTTTGCACACTCGTGGCATTCTCTCAACCAGCTTCACCTGGAAGGCTTTTCCAACAGTCTTGAAGGAGTTCCCACATATGCTGAGCACTTGTTGGCTGCTTTTCCTTCACTCTGCGGTCCAACTCATCCCAAATCATCTCAATTGGGTTGAGGTCAGGTGATTGTGGAGAGGCCGGAAAGCGGGCTGCCTTCTGAGAATTCGAAGGCAATAAAAAACAACAACACTTCCCTCAATTCTGCAAGCAAATGTGCAATCTTTGGACAATAAAATTGACGAGTTACGGAGAAGATTAAACTACCAGCGAGACATTAAAAACGGCAAAATCTTAATCTTAATCTTAATCAAAACCCCCATCTCTGAAACTGGAAACACCTATCTCCCTCACTAGCTTTAAGCACCAGCTGTCAGAGCAGCTCATAGATTACTGCACCTGTACATAACCCATCTACAATTTAGCCCAAACAACTACCTCTTTACCTACTGTATTTATTTATTAATTTATTTTGCTCCTTTGCACCCCATTATTTCTGTCTCTACTTTGCACTTTCTTCCAATGCAAACCAACCATTCCAGTGTTTTTTTTAGTTTTTATTTTACTTGCTGTGTTGTACTCACTTCGCCTCCATGGCCTTTTTATATTTTTATTTATTTATACATATATCTGTTTGCCTTCACCCCCCTTATCTCACCTCACTTGCTCACATTGTATATACTGTAGACTTATTTTTTTCACTGTATTATTGACTATATGTTTGTTTTTACTCCATGTGTAACTATGTGTTGTTGTATGTGTCGAACTGCTTTGCTTTATCTTGGCCAGGTCGCAATTGTAAATGAGAACGTGTTCTCAATTTGCCTACCTGGTTAAATAAAGGTTAAATAAAATAAAATAAATAAAATGCATCACGGAGTCGTGGCTGAACGACGACAATGTCAACATACAGCTGGCTGGTTATACAATGTACCGGCAGGATAGAACTGCGGCGTCTGGTAAGACGAGGGGCGGCAGACTATGTATTTTTGTAAATAACAGCTGGTGCACTATATCTAAGGAGGTCTCGAGCCATTGCTCGCCTGAGGTTGAGTATATAATGATAAGCTGTTGACCACACTACCTACAGAGAGAGCTCTCATCTGTATTCTTCGTGGCTGTTTTACATACCACCTCAGCCAGAGGTTGGCACTAAGATAGCATTGAATGAGCTATATTCCGCCATAAGAAAACACTCACCCAGAGGCGGCGCTCATAGTAGCCGGGGACTTTCATGCAGGGGAACTTAAATCAGTTTTACCAAATTTCTATCAGCATGTTAAATGTGCACCCAGAGGAAAAGAACTCTGGACCACCTATACTCCACAAACAGAGACGCGTACAAAGCTCTCCCTCGCCCTCCATTTGGCAAATATGACCATAATTCCATCCTCCTGATTCCTGCTTACAAGCAAAAATTAAAGCAGGAAGCACTAGGGACTAGATCAATAAAAAAGTGGTCAGACGAAGCAGATGCTAAGCTACAGGACTGTTTTGCAAGCAGACTGGAATATGTTCTGGGAATCCTACAATGGCATTGAGGAGTACACCACATCTGTCATTGGCTTCATCAATAAGTGCATCGATGATGTCGTCCCCACGGTGACTGTACGTACATAGCCCAACCAGAAGCCATGGATTACAGGCAGCATCCGCACTGAGCCAAAGGCTAGAGCTGCCGCTTTCAAGAAGCGGATTACCAGGACGTGTACTGCGAGCATGCGCGGACCAACTAGCAAGTGTCTTCACTGACATTTTCAACCTCTCCCTGTCCGAGTCTGTAATACCAACATGTTTTAAGCAGACCACCATAGTGCCTGTGCCCAAGAACAATAAGGTAACCTGCCTAAATGACTACCGACCCGTAGCACTCACGTCTGTAGCCATGAAGTGATCTGAAAGGCTGGTCATGGCTCACATCAACACCATCATCCCAGAAACCCTAAACCCACTCCAATTTGCATAACGCCCCAACAAATCCATAGATGATGCAGTCTCTATTGCACTCCACACTACCCTTTCCAGCCTGGACAGAAGGAACACCTATGTGAAAATGCTATTCAGCTCATCAATAAGCTGAGGACCCTGGGACTAAACACTTTCCTCTGCAGCTGGATCCTGGACTTCTTGACGGGCCGCCCACAGGTGGCAAGGGTAGGTAACAACACACCCGCCACGCTGATCCTCAACACGGGGGCCCCTCAGGGGTGCGTGCTCAGCCCCCTCCTGTACTCCCTGTTCACTCATGACTGCACGGCCAGGCACGACTACAACACCATCATTAAGTTTGCTGATGACACAACAGGGATAGGCCCGATCACTGACAACAGCGAGACAGCCTATAGGGAGGAGGTCAGAGACCTGGCAGTGTGATGCCAGGACAACAACCTATCTCTCAACGTGATCAAGACAAAGGAGATGATTGTGGACTACAGGAAAAAGAGGACCCGGCACGCCCCCATTCTCATCGATGGGGCTGCAGTTTAGCAGGTTGAGAGTTTCAAGTACCTTGGTGTCCACATCACCAACAAACTAACATTGTCCAAGCACAGCAAGACAGTCGTGAAGCGGGCACAACAAAACCTATTCCCCCTCGGGAGACTGAAAAGATTTGGCATAGGTCCTCAGATCCTCAAAAGGTTCTACAGCTGCACCATCGGGGGCATCCTGACTGGTTGCATCACTGCCTGGTACGGCAACTGCTCGGCCTCTGACCGCAAGGCACTATAAACGGTAGTGCGACCGGCCCAGTACATCACTGGGGCCAAGCTTCCTGCCGTCCAGAACCTCTATACCAGGCGGTGTCAGAGGAAGGCCAAAAAATTGTCAAAGACTCCAGCCACCCTAGTCATAGACTGTTCTCTCTGCTTCCGCACGGCAAGCGGTACCGGAGCGCCAAGTCTAGGTCCAAGTGGCTTCTAAACAGCCATAAGACTCCTGAACTTCTAGTCAAATGGCTACCCAGACTATTTGCACCCCCCCCCCCCCCCCCCCCCCCATCCACACCACTGCCACTCTATGTTGCCATCTATGCATAGTCACTTTAATAACTCTACCTACATGTACATACTACCTCAACTAACCAGTGCATTGACTCTGTACCGGCACCCCCCTATATATATTTTTTGAACAACCATGAACATGGTGTACTTGGAGAAAAGGTTTATAGAGCTGTGGGTGGTGAAGAGCAAGATGTGGCCGATGGATGGAGAGCCATACATGTTTTCCTTAAGGGTCTGACCAATGCAACCACCAATTGGGGAGAGATAACCAAATGTGTTCAAAAACCGAAAGAACCGCTTGTTGAATTTGAAGAAAGGTTTAGAGCAAAAATTGTCAGACACAGTGGGTTAACTGACATGGAAGATGAAGATGCACTCAATTCCTCCAAAAATGGGGCAATCACTCATCAGCTGATGCAATCCATACATGATGTTTTGCGAAAACTTTTGTTTCCACAACTAATGACTGGGAGAGAAAAAAACTATGGCGACATCATCGACAGGTTGTCACTACTGGACAGGGACATCAATCAACATAATAAACCGTCTGTTATCAGAGTTGCGCAGGTTCCGAGTGAAACCAACAACATTATTCGTTCAGCAGAAGAGAAACCTGCTGTATGTCATGACTGCGGGATTTCTGGTCACTGGCAACGAGAATGTCGGAAAAGAAAACGTGTTCTTATGAGGAATGGCCAGGAGAAGCAGGGTCCGTCTAAGAGAGAATGGAATCAAGACAACATCCCCAAGACACAATGCTGATGTAGAAATTGAAGAAGCATTCTCCGGCTCAGCAGCAGAGGTTGCTGGATGCTGTAGAGGTAAACTAATAGACCCCCTCTTACGTCCCATCTCAGCTGGTGTACATATGAAATCGGATGGAATACATTTGAACATTATGGTTAACAACTTTGCAGTAGATACGGGTTCTGAAGTCACTGTATTGCCCATATCCTATACAAAACATATGTCCTCAGTACACGCGCAAAAATATTAGAGCAACTGGAGTGGGGGGGACAGATATGAAACAGACCAAACCATTATCAATTTCTATTGGACCAATGAAGATTGATGCAGGGGTGTGGATAGGCTCATTTGAACAACCTAATTTAGCCCTTGATGTTATTATGCAACTGGACTCTCCGCTGAACACTTCTGAAGGGAAGGTGACAACTGCAGGGATCTACAGTTCAACTGCAGGGATCTACAGGCAAATTAGACCAATTAGACCATAGACACCATGTGATCCAGCTACTCTGATGCTTCCTCCAGATACCACATGACTTGAACATGACTGTTGTGAGTCGGTTTTGGATCTGCTCTCTGATGGGTTTATTAAGAGTCATCTGTTGGAAAACCCTGAGTTTATCTTATACACAGAAGGTTCAAGCATTGTGGAGGGGGGTGTGAGGAAGGCAGGCTGGGCAGGTACTACAATGGACAATGTGATAGTGACAGACACGTTAAATTTGACAAAAGCAGACATTCACTTTATGAGTGACACAATGCTTAACTATTGCATACAACTCTCTAATGTGGTAGGGGAAGCAGACAGACAAGTAAAAGAGGCATGGGGAATAAGTCCCGAGGGGGGGCATGACATAGTACCAGGACAGTGGGTGATGGTAAACAAATATGTAATAGATACATTAGGGTGAAAATGGGAAGGTCCTTATCAAGTTTTGCTCATAACGAGGTCAGCAGTAAAAGTCCAGGGAAATTCACAATGGATACATGTCACTCATTGCAAGGTTGTCCATTTGATGACAAAGCGGAGCCTGGAGAATAAAGAACTGATTGATTAGCAATTGGGGACCAATCTCAGGTGAAGACGCATAGTAAGATGATCAGAACCTGATAAGCTTCTATGTTGTACACCACGGTCATCATATTAGGGATATCTAGGCGAAATGTCCAACTTTTTCCTGAAAATCGGGACATGCTTACTTTGGGAAATCTATGTGAAATATCCATTTCTCTTCAAACCAGGACATGTTACTTTCACCTTTTTGTTTCCTTCATTACAGGTTATGAGAATCTACCATCTGAAGCAATATTCCTTGATCCAAGGACTGTACTTGAAATGATACAAGATCACCGGGGAAGTGTTCATTAGAGACGTCCTTATCAACTGGCGGAACGGAAGAAGAAAATCCTCACTACCGGCAGACTGTCTGAATATAATTTCTAATAGTTATCTATGTGGGACTGATACCAGTGTGGAAGAGCCGGTCACTTTTAAAGGACTTGGTGAATGATTCCCTTGCCAATAGGACGATTGAATATTATTGTCTCGTAGACAAGTATTTTTTTGTGAGTTTCCTCCTAATACAGGATGTGGTAGGAATCATGACACCTGTTAATACTCGTTTCTATAACTTTGTTTGAAATCTATTTCTTATTGTAACAGCATGTAAAATATGCCCTTTGTGTTTTCTAGAAATGCAAGTTGTTTCATGTGAATGACTTTATGTTTACAGCTAATGTTTTATATACTGTCTATTTTTTAATGTTTTTTAAAAATACATTTAAAGTATATTTATTTTTGAAATGGTCTAGGGGGGAGAACATTCTGAAGATAAATACACAACGCGGAGGATGAGAGGTTAATAGAGGACTAAAGGTCAAGAGGACTAAAAGTCAATAGAGTACGAGCAATTAATAGAAATAGTGTTTTTTCTGTAGTCGAGGATTAATGATCAATGGGTCAGAGACATGGGAGGAATATGTCTATATTTTGAGCCTGAAATAGGATACTGGTTATATGGCCATTGGCCCAGTTTTATTGCAAGGAATTCCAATTGGTCAACCACATGCTAGGGCTAGGTTTTAAAACGACATACCTGTCCCTTTGCTCTGAGGAGAGAATCACTGAGGACAGGGGAGAATGAACATCTACCTCCCCACATGATTTGTCCTCTTCGAATAAACCTATTTTCCTCCCCCTGATTTGCTTTGGGGTCTGTGTTATTGAAGAGCAACATCAACTGCTAACAGTGGGGAACTAACGACAAAGGTTAGAACTAAAACAACAAAGGTTAGGTGAACTAAAACGACAAAGGTTAGGTGAAATTATGTAGCAGGTTAGGGGAATTGGGTTAAATGTAGAATAAGGGTTAGCTAAAATTCTACAGTTGTCCTTAACTTGACCCGAACATGCAACCTTTGGATTGCTAGACTGTCACGGATTACGCCTCCCATCCTCCCTGACCAACTTCCCTACAAATTTTAAGGTAAGAATTTCACTGTACTGTTTTACAGCTGTTGTATCATGTACACGTGGTGAATAAACTTAAAATTTAAACTTTTGTTTGGCCCTTCCCCCCCCCAACTCATCCTCAAGTTTATATTATTTGAATCAGCTGTATAGTGCTTCGGCAAAAACCAAAACATGCAGCCAGGATAGACCAGTGCCTGTATTTTCCAATGGGAATAAATTAATCATTGTGGGCAGAGCAAGCAAGGAGGTGGGCAGAGCCAAGCACGAACTAGTAAGATCCTATTGGAGCGTTTTAGCACGTTTATGCATAATTTCCGTTAGGGAACGCCCGCTATGAGTGCGAGTGTGCAATAACTCAATTCGCGCATGCACTCCTTCTAAACAAAACCATTTTAAGAAACTTTGGCAAAGTCTACAAAACGCAGCCCACACTGTTTCTTACAGATTTTAATTTAGGAAACAGGAAACTGTATGGAGATCAAATGTTTCATCGATGAGAAAATTAGCAGAATCGGCCAAAATCCTTCTCGCTCAATGTTCTTCCGCTGCCCGCCACTGGCTTCACGTTTATACATCCGGTGAAATATCTGGCTCATTCTTCTATCTGAGACATGGCGATGCGCACGCGTTAGTCCTTTTGTGTGACAACTACAACTCCCACATTGCCGTTGGGATATCCCAGAACCGACCGGCGGAACCCCTCTTCCGTAACCAACTTCCCCAGTATTCAATCAAGAACCTCTACTCAAACAGCAGGCATGTCTGGGCTCATCAGAACTATTTCAACCCGCACTGCTCCAGCTCTGCGCGGACCTATGATCACCCAGAGGGCCAGTGTCTTCACCAGACCGGCTAAAGACCCTCTCGGCCCTGCTGTAAGTAATTGTGTCTGTATTTTTCATACAGACAAGAAACTCATTAGTAGCTAGCTCGTCGTACTAGCTGTGGTGGCATACATCGCTATGTTGTTGGGCCTGTTAGCCCGCTAACTAACTAAATCTAGCAGAATTTTTTAGCAAGTAATTATTGTCCTAATTCCACTTTGGTGGGGTAATATCGCAACGAGACGTGTCTTATTTTAGCCAAAAATCCATTGGACATTTTAGTTTGACTGGAAGGTCACGTTAACGTTAGCTAGCTAGGTCATTTCGTGACAGGCAAGGATGCATAACTACCTTGCCAACGCCGGCTGACACTGACAGATCGCGGTTCTGTTTTGCAGTTTTGTGGCTATATTCCATATTTCGATAGGAAACTCTAGGGATTTATAATGTAAAACGGTATTATATTATTGCTATTGTGATAATTTGCTAACGTTTTATTGCGTTAATCTCCAAGGTCGTGTTAGCTATGTAGCTACGTTAGCTAGTTAGGTAACATTGCTAGTCACTGATGATTCACCACATGACATTGAGCCTCAATTTGAGGCAATCTGTTCTATACATTTGATCATTCTGTAACGTTACACAACACCCTCAACATGGCACCTTGCCTGGAATAATGTAACCATGTTTGCGCTCTCTCCCTTTCTGTAGGAGACAGTCATCGGACTGGGGATGTTCGCAGTGGCTATCCTGGGACCTTCCGGTTGGGTTCTCGCCAACATTGAGAACTACAAGAAGAAAGAATAACTTAACATGGACTCTGTCTTTTAACTGGGACGTCCCGTACATTCTCTACTTACTCAAGACCCTCCTGGGACCATCACTTCAAAAACTCCTCTTAAAACCATGGAACAAATCCCCAACCTCCATGAACTACCTCTTCACTCCAGTCTGTCTGCCAATAGAATGGCTGCACAACATCTCAAGATTTGTGAATTTTAATTGGCTTCTTCAAACAAGGAGTATGTTACGATAATGATAATAAACATATTTAAACTTTAAATGGTCTAGTATCAAATGTGCATGTTAAGTGATTCTCATTCATGCCAACACCACCCATTAAATAGAATAGAGAAAAATAGTATGTTAGAGCTGTCTGTTTAATATCAGTGGCCACCAACAGTATATCAGGTTCTTATTGCTTTACTATGGGTATAAACCAAGCTATAAACCATTTCACATACATCATAACCCAAAAAGAACATTCTTGCAGGTAAGAAAGTACTGTAGCACTGATACTCCTGAAAGGGTCAAGTTGTCATCTCAATTATGATTTCATCCAGCCCCTATCAATACCACCATCTGTTGGCCAATAGCTGCTGTTACAATATAATACGCTGCTATAGAAATGAACATACTATTGTGCACCTTTGTGCTATGTCAGTTATTGAGACAAGGAGTTTGCTTTTGTATGGCTCAGTTTCATTTGTTAGTGTAGATTTGGATTTCATATCTAAGTCTGTACATTTGAAAGTTTGAAATTATCTACAGAATTGTGCTCCTATGACCCCCTGAATTACTTATTGAATATGCCGGTCTCATATTTAACGCTAATGCCATCAGGTTAAAAGACAAAAGAAGTTTGTTAACTTCATAAACTAAATGAATCTATTGTAATTACTTAAATGATCATAAACTAAATGAATCTATTGTAATTACTTAAATGATCATAGTGGAGTAGGAAGTGGAAAATGATCTGATGTATCATGATTAACTGAAATGAGGGCGTCAGAGAAACGTTGCAATGCATGATCGCTGTTCAACTCAGCTTTGTCACAGAAAGGAGGGTTGAAAATGTCAGGCACCTCCAGTCCGAGCAGCAAGTCATACTGAGGATCAAAAAGACAGGTCACAAAAGGCTCTTTCGCAATTCATTTCTCTCTATTCCTCACATCCTTTTTCCTCACCTTCTCAAACCACATTGACCCAAGGATCTTCCCCTGAACCAGGGCTCCTGTAGCACCAAACCCTTCGAAGGTAAGTGGTACACAATCTCCATTTTAGGATGTTTTGTATGATTTAACACTCATTAAACATGAACCTCGTTTGAGCCTTCCTCATGAGTTATTGCAGGTGTAATATCATGGAGTAAAAAAAAAAGCCATTGCTTAAAGAAAAAAATAAGCGAACATGTTTGGTGTTCGCCAAAAGGCATGTGGGAGACTCCCCAAACATATGGAAGAAAGTACTCTGGTCAGATGAGACTATGCGTGAACCATCCTTAAATCTCTCGTTTTGTCCTCAATTTGACCTAGCATCATTTACGGAGTGGTGTGTGTCATGCTAGAAGCATAACGACCAAAATAAAAGACAGACTAACGGCATAGAGTGAGTCATCACTGAGGACGAGAAGTAGAACGTCAGAGAGGACTGGATCATGGAACCTTTTACTGTATGTGAACTAGAGGGTCTGAGTTATTCAGCGATTCAGGACTTGCACTGACACTATGGTGCAGGAGATGAAGACACAGGGTCCAGTACGGAGTATTTCTCTATTTCATTGAAGCACACACACAATGGACAACTGGAACTGAATGGAGGTTATGGAACAGGGAGGTTGTTAGAAATAGATCCCATGCCTTTGAACAACCTTTATGTTGTCTGGGAATTGTTTGAGTAGTTTATCATTGCCTGTTGTAAAATGGAGGAAGTGAACCTTGGGGCCTGGTGTGTGATGGTATAGTGCTAGTAGCTTTGTAAGGGGAGGCTGGGGAGAGGATTGTCTGCTGCAGCTCCATACAGTGAGCATGCTTTGTGCTGTGTAGTATGCAGACCTTTATGGCTGTCCAGCTAGCAGTGGATGGTGTTGTGATTGTGGGTGAATAGCCGTATTTGGCTTGAATACCATCGTGGAGATTATATATTAGACATTTTCACAAAAACATCATGTTTTAATTAAAGATTATTTATTTTTGTAGGTATCAGATTCAAACATACATACAGTAATATACCTATGGATAGTTTATAGTTTATTATTAACTGGGTGGTTCGAGCCCTGAATGCTGATTGGCTGAAAGCCGTGGTATATCAGACCGTATACCACAGGTATGACCCAATTTTTTTTTTACTGCTCTAATTACATTGGTAACCAGCAATAAGGCACCTTGGGGGTTTGTGGTATATGGCCAATATACCACTACTACGGGCTGTATCCAGGCAGTCCGCATTGCGTTGTGCATAAGAACAGCCCTTAGCCGTGGTATATTGGCCATATACCACACCCCCTCGAACCATATTGCCAATGCCGTCCATCAATGGTGGTGAGACTGTAAAAAAAGCATATATACACACCTCTCACTAAGGCCAATCCTAAACTTAAAGGTTTACCCTCAGAGAGAGAAGAGAGCGAGAGAGGAGACAGAAAGAGGGCAAAAAAAGAGAAATTGAGAGCGAAAGAGACTGAAAGAGAGAAATAGAGAGAGAGAAGCATGAGGGCAAGCATTGGCATGGAAGCAGTAGCAACCTTAACTCAACACCTAACGACCTCAGAGAGATTTGTAAATGTACATTTGAAAATGTAACCACTATCAATTTCAAAGATGGAGCTATAGGTGTAAGGACTGACCATGAATTGTCAACCCAGATCAGAACACAGATGTTCTGCCAAAGGCCAAAAGGCAGAAACCGTAGTACAATAAATAAATAGTGTTACTTTGCAAGCACAGTGTAGAGGGGATTCTTTTGATTTGAACAATTTTTTCCCCTTCTCCAATGCACCTGAAAGGGTTGATGTACGTTAACCCTTGAAATGTGCTTTCACTTTGTGTGTGACGGTGAATTCAAGTCAGCTTCCAGGGGTGTTTAACATCTGTGTGTTTTGTTGGGAACTGTGAGGAAGGTCAAAGTGTCATACCTTCTCAAGATTAAAGGATTTTTAAAATGTTATCCATACCCTGTTGTGATGAGGCAATGTACAAGTACAGAAGCAAGTCATATGACAGAGTTGTTGAGGACCTTATTGCTTTTGTAGTACCAGCATACTGCATGTACTGTGTTATATCTTGACAAAACACTGCAATAATGGTTTAAATACACTTTCCCGGGTTTAGTGTATCATAGGTATTTATTTTTGCTTGGTTGATAGCTTACGGTACCTGACATGGAAGACTCTTCTGATCTCTGAAGTGCGTGTCCGTGTGCTTGATTACCCCCATGATTGCATGGAACTTCCATCTCATATTGCTCAAATGAACAGCAAACCTGCTTTCATAAAGAAAACAGATAAAGCAACACCTCACGACACAATGCCTCTCCCCTATTCGACCTAGATCGTTTGTGTGTATGCATTGATATGTACTGTAGGCTACGTCTGCCTTTTAAAAATTGATTACGTTCGGTCCTTGAGCCGTTGTCATCTATTAAATGTTCTGTATTGTCATGTTTCACATTTTGCGTGGACCCCGGGAAGAGTAGCTGCTGCTTTGACAACAGCTATTGGGGATCCTAATAAAAATACCAAAAAGTTCACTGATTATTGATTGCATTCAAATGTAATCCCAATTAAACAAAAACATTTAGCAATATTTGAAAGACCTATTACCATCTAGTGGTCTTCAATGCAAGGAACATTGGCATTCATTGCAGACGATAGTATTGTTAGTGTGTGAGATAGTGTAGGACTCAAGAGCCTTTCACCTTCCATATACCTTCGTAGACTGTCTGCAGTCTGCTCATCTTGCCTGATGCACACTAGGAAGGAAAATCGGATTTATTCTTGACCTTGGTTTGTTTTGCTGGAATACATTACCTGAATACACATTTCAAGAGGAAATGTAAAACCAGACTCTAGACTGCGACCTGTAACAGGTCAGACTATGCACAACTCCATTGGGAGACAGAGGGGAGACTGACTGAATGACTATGTTATCCTTCCATGTTATACTCATTCAGTTGTTACAAAGTGAATCCATGCGGAGCTGACCTGCAATTACAGAGCAATCAGTGGAGGGTCCGGTTCCACGGCCACACCGGGCTCTAACGGTGCTGGAGAAGGAAGGCCCTCCCTCACACGGCCTGCTTTGACACGGCATGCACTTGGAAGGGTTCCACACCAAACTATTAGCCAAGGAAATACCATCAGAGGTTTACAAGCATCGAATAATGATAGGAAGCAGTTAAGGTTTATTACTGTGTGTGTGTGTGTGGGGGGGGGGGGGGGGTTATAAGAGAACATGTGCGTCAATGGACATGCACCGTCTGGTCCGTTTTATCGGATATAAGATAGTGAACATGGATAATCATGTCTTCTATCAAATTGGTGAACGAGGCTTCTTGACCCAAGTTGATGGGAATAGGATGAGGTAATACAGCAGGTACGATTTCTTTTCCCAGAGATCCACCCTTCACCTGCCAATGGACTAACAAATAATAATCCCTTACCAAGAGAGGGCTTCTTTTCCCCATAAGTGCTGCGAGTGAGTCATGTCTAAGGCCAGGCATACTGGAAATACAAGATAGATGGCGTTCTATCCGTGACTGACGAGACAGACGTTCGTTCAGTTCCATATTCTTCAGATAAAAGGCTGAGTACTCCCTGACGTGACAATTGATGCGAATGGACAAAGAGTCTACCGCTGGCCGTCAATATTTACTGTAATGCTGTTATAACAGGGCTTTTGACCTTGCAAAGACGTGCAAAGACGTGCAAAGCAGATGTACTGGAACAGAGAGCACAGAGATGCCAAATTGATCTGAACAGTTGAATGAAGCATGGAGAAATATCTCACAATATTCCCTAGGAAGCAATCACTTCTCTAGCTTTTGATCGCCACAATTCAGATTGATTTCCAAGGATGGGAAAAGTCAGAAAGTACATTTTTTGCAAAATATATATTTTTTTATAGTGGTGAAAATTGGTTACTCTTTTCTTGAACCCTCCATTAGCCTTCATAAGCCTGTTATAAAGTGGACATGACAGATATCTTTAAAGAGATGCATATCAGTTTCTGAGAAAACAAAATGCGGTTTCTCAAGCATTCGCTCTCCCTGCAAAGGCTGGCAGTCTGGGACACTGACTTACAAGCGTCGCTTTGAAAAAGGGCCCTGAATGAAGGATTTGTGTGTGAGCCAGTTCAACATGTTGCAATGCGTGTTGAGCTTTAAATGAGTTGGAAACACAGTCGCCAATAATATCACTATTTGGAATAGGATCAAATCTACAGCGGTATATTCCAAGAAGTCCTCTCACAGTATCGAGGTGTATTCCAAAAATCACTCACTGGCTTGTTTTAAAATTGGTTTGACAGAAGTGAAATAATAGGAAAGCACGTGTTTCTAATTTTAGCATGTCAGGATTTACCGGTGATAACTAGCGACACATAACTGATAGTTGATCAGGGTCATCGAAGGGAAATAAATGTGTTAGCGATGATGAAAGCCAGATGAATGTCTTGGAAAAGTCTTGCGAGAAGTCAGAAAGAATTGTTGTTTTGACATTGAACCACCGTGTGAGCAGCTGGAGTACTACAGTGTCAAACGTTTCATGTTTCCAGTGTGTACATCAGACACATTTTGACACTCATAAACTCGACAGTACCAACAGTCTACCTAAACTATAGACAGTGTCCTTAGCAGACACAGTCTAGTACACTATTCATTAGTTTGTGTGTACAAAGGAGCCTTTTTTCCTAACTCTTACCTTTTGTGTAACAGAGAACGAACAATGTTTCCACCTGGTTTCTGTGGTCCCATATTTTAAGATATTGGAGAAATGGCACGCTCAGTGTTACTGTCCAACAGACATATCACAGCACACACACACACACTTCAGATACTGGAAACAAACAGTGTGTCACAAGCAGGAAGTTCCCCAAAACCAGTCATACCTCAACCCAATGGCTAAGGATATCTCAAAACACACACCAAAGCCCTGCACAGAGGATGACCGCTTATGTTAAAATGATATGAATAAAGATTTATTTTATCATATGAACAGGTGGATATTTTTTTTCTCCATTTTATTTAACAATCTATGACAATCTCACATTTTTTCTAGCATATTCCAAGAATGGACATGGGGGGGGGGGGGGGGGTGTTTTTTTTTTTATTGCTGAATGTGAAATGAAATACACTTTCGCTGACCAAAAAAAATATATGTCTGCTGCTTTGTTACCATGCACGCATCTAACCTTGACCACAAGCACATGCAGAGGAGAGGTGTTCAAACATTTCAAGCGGGGGGGGAAGAAAAATAAAAACAGGACGAATCTGGCAGCACTTCTATCGAGTGAGGAGAGGGGCAAAATGGGGGGTAATATCACATTTCAACTAACTAAGGAAGCACTGTCTACTTTTGCATTTTTTCAAACACAAAATTAGACCCAGACTGAAAAACCGGAAGGAGAGAAAATCCATAGGGGGAGATGAGACAGAAAACCATTGTCTATGTGTCTATGTCACTCTGCCTTCATCATACTGCAGTTACACGTTCGGTTTCAAATCCTACTTGTCAGTTGGGTTGTCATCTAGATTAACCTGATGATTTGTCCTGGTACAGTCATTTGAGTTTTTTGGTTGTATTTCAAAATGTATATGACCAGTTCTGCAAGATTATCAACTGTTTTCTGTCACCACAATTCAAATGCATAGCCAAAACAAGCTCCTGCAATATTTTGGAGTGGAGGACAGAAGTTAGAACAAACAATTTGTTAACTTTTAGTGACATACTTCATAACAGGCAACAAATCACTATCCTTATCCACAAAACTGAGCAGCACTCGACGTTAGTGTATGAAACCCTTTAAAGTGGTTAGTCATTCCTGTAGACTTGCGTGTTGTCTGCTTGGTCTCGACACAGTGAGATAATTCATGAACCCCCCCCCCCCAAAAAAAATCTATGAACATGAATCTGTGAATGAGGAAAATTGACAATTTGAGCAATGGCTGCATAACTGCATGAAATATAATAATGATGTAAATATGTATTCATATCATGTTTCTTCTTCTACACTACAGGCATTACATAGGTTTCACACAACACACTACAGTCACCTCTTCGAAAATGATGTCATCAAACAGAGCAAAATGGAAAGTTTGCATATTTTGGCATTTTATGACCCTCCAAAGTTTCACAGCTATTTATCTTGTATTGGTGCAGTGTGTTCTGTTCTGTTCAACACTCTGCTTTACTTTTCTCTAGATGGGAGTGCTCAGAGGAATAGCAAGTTGGGTGTGACCTTAATGTCCTTGGGGGGACCTTAGTCTTAGGTAGGTCTGATGGTGGAGGGGGGGCAGAGGGGTGGGTGGAAGTCCTGAGACGCTGTGCGGCCCTTTACTCTGGCCACGGGGACACAATGGACAGGTGAGGAAGAGGAGGAGGCGGCATGGGGGTCATGGGAGAAAGTCTCTTTGTATTGAGCCACTATCACTGATGGCAGACTAACTGCTACTGTACACTGACAAGTGGCATTTCTTCTTCTTAATCACAGATAGGCCAGGATGTTGGAGGCTTACCCTGTTGGGACAAGGAGGGGCCATTAGACAAGCCATACCCTGTTGGGACAAGGAGGGGCCCATTAGACAAGCCATACCCTGTTGGGACAAGGAGGGGGGCATTAGACAAGCCTTACCCTGTTGGGACAAGGAGGGGGGCATTAGACAAGCCTTACCCTGTTGGGACAAGGAGGGGGCCATTAGACAAGCCTTACCCTGTTGGGACAAGGAGGGGGCCATTAGACAAGCCTTACCCTGTTGGGACAAGGAGGGGGCCACTAGACAAGCCATACCCTGTTGGGACAAGGAGGGGGCCATTAGACAAGCCATACCCTGTTGGGACAAGGAGGGGGCCATTAGACAAGCCATACCCTGTTGGGACAAGGAGGGGGCCATTAGACAAGCCTTACCCTGTTGGGACAAGGAGGGGCCATTAGACAAGCCTTACCCTGTTGGGACAAGGAGGGGGCCATTAGACAAACTTTACCCTGTTAGGGCAAGGGGGGGGGGGCATGAAGTAAAACCTTACCCTGTTGGGACAAGGATGGCCAGGGTGGGGTGGGGCAGGTTAGGTGAGGCAGCTGTAAACACACATCAAGCAACAACATGCAGAACTCTCTACCCAACAGAACTCTCTACCCAACAGCAGCACAACCATGGAACCCAGGTTGGGCCTCACTGTGCATCAGCAGCTTTCCTTGACTGATTCAGCTTGCTTTGGTGCCCAATAGAGCAATGAGTTGGTACAACACACACACGCCCACACACACTCCTTCACTCAGAGAGCAAAAAGGACCTGCGTTGCATTTATCAGATTTTCCATTGGATGTCAAAAATGATAAACCCTATAGGCAAATTATATTAATGTAAACATACACCTTATGATTAAGTGGTTTATATTGCATGATGTGGAAGGGGAGGAGTAAAGTTCAAATGGGTCTGGACTCCAAGAAAGAAAAATAAAAGCCAAAAGAGAAAACGTGTATGAAAAAAAATGATGTCCATATAAGAAAAGGCTACAAAAACCTCCACTGGCCCTCTGGCATCGGCACACAGCAAAAACCTCCACTGGCCCTCTGGCATCGGCACACAGCAAAAACCTCCACTGGCCCTCTGGCATCGGCACACAGCAAAAACCTCCACTGGCCCTCTGGCATCGGCACACAGCAAAAACCTCCACTGGCCCTCTGGCATCGGCACACAGCAAAAACCTCCACTGGCCCTCTGGCATCGGCACACAGCAAAAACCTCCACTGGCCCTCTGGCATCGGCACACAGCAAAAACCTCCACTGGCCCTCTGGCATCGGCACACAGCAAAAACCTCCACTGGCCCTCTGGCATCGGCACACAGCAAAAACCTCCACTGGCCCTCTGGCATCGGCACACAGCAAAAACCTCCACTGGCCCTCTGGCATCGGCACACAGCAAAAACCTCCACTGGCCCTCTGGCATCGGCACACAGCAAAAACCTCCACTGGCCCTCTGGCATCGGCACACAGCAAAAACCTCCACTGGCCCTCTGGCATCGGCACACAGCAAAAACCTCCACTGGCCCTCTGGCATCGGCACACAGCAAAAACCTCCACTGGCCCTCTGGCATCGGCACACAGCAAAAACCTCCACTGGCCCTCTGGCATCGGCACACAGCAAAAACCTCCACTGGCCCTCTGGCATCGGCACACAGCAAAAACCTCCACTGGCCCTCTGGCATCGGCACACAGCAAAAACCTCCACTGGCCCTCTGGCATCGGCACACAGCAAAAACCTCCACTGGCCCTCTGGCATCGGCACACAGCAAAAACCTCCACTGGCCCTCTGGCATCGGCACACAGCAAAAACCTCCACTGGCCCTCTGGCATCGGCACACAGCAAAAACCTCCACTGGCCCTCTGGCATCGGCACACAGCAAAAACCTCCACTGGCCCTCTGGCATCGGCACACAGCAAAAACCTCCACTGGCCCTCTGGCATCGGCACACAGCAAAAACCTCCACTGGCCCTCTGGCATCGGCACACAGCAAAAACCTCCACTGGCCCTCTGGCATCGGCACACAGCAAAAACCTCCACTGGCCCTCTGGCATCGGCATACAGCAAAAGGCACCACAATATTACTCTATTTTTTAAGTAGTGAAAAAATTGGCACGTGTTTTTATGCTGTAAATCAAAATGTACATATAAATAGAGTTTTCCCTATAAAAAAGTCTTTGCTGTTAACTAGTAGACAACTTTTGCTAAAATGAAAATAAATATTTCATTTGTTTAGAATATCTGTCAGTTATATAAAATAAAAATATTTCTTATAGGTGCAGGTTTATAGTATATAGATTTTTTGTTGGTAGGTCGACTTCTTTCTTTAGTGGGGTGCATTGTCCGGTTTGGACCGCGAGTGCGTCTGTCTGGTCTGTACGTTCCCGCGTGCACCGTGCCGCCCCGTAGAGTGCGACTGAGAAGTCCGACTGTCGGCTGGCCTGTAGATGGTGGAGGGCTCTGCGTTCATATTCTGCATACTGAGGAAGGGCGTGCTCTCGCCCTCTTCCTCCTCCGACTCGCTGTCCGTCAGGCAGCTGCGAGAGCCGTAGTCCCGTGATGCCTCGTATCCTCGCGGCGCTACGTGGCCGTTCAGCCTGGACCTCCGCAAGCGCCGACCCCCACCACCACCACTGCCAGGCCCACTTCTCTTTGGTTGCTCTCGGGAGGACAGGTACTCCTGCGTGGTCTCGTAGTCTTCTTCCTCAGCCAGCCGGTAGGGGCTGGAGGGCAGGCTGCCCGTGCTGTCGTTCAGGTAGGTGCGGCGCTGCTGCCGGTAGGGCTCCTGGCGCTGGATGTCGTGCAGGGGCACCTGGTAGCGCCGCAGCAGAGGCTGGTCGTCCTCCAGGGGGTAGGGGGTGTGGGCGGCTGGCGGCAGGGACATGGCCTGGCTGGTGTTGGGGGAGGTGATCTGGAAGATAGGCACCTGCGGGGGCAGCGAGTAATGGAAGTCCACTGGAGAGAGGCGGGCCGGCGTCGTCAGGGCCGACACATACCTGTGGTGAGGGTGAAGATGGGAGTGGGGAGGAGAAGGGCGGGGAGAGGAGAGAGAGGACCAGGCCAAACAGCAGCAGCGGAGTTAGATGTCATGTCTAACAGAGTGACGTGGGACAGGGACCCACCATCCACAAACAGCAGTAAGAGACGTTGTTGAGTTATTGAGCAGAGGTTTGTCAGTTGTGTGTGGATGGTGTTTGTGACATCCCTGTTTGTCTGTTCATTCAGTCAGTTTGCTATATCTTTGTTATGTTAATAAATGTGTTGATTTTATCGGTTAATGTGACATTAAGCCAGTGTTGGGGAAGGTACTCTGAAAATCTAGTTTACCAAGCTACCAATGACTACAGCTACACTTAAGAAATCAAATGAAATCAAATGTTGTCACATAAGCTGAATACAACAGGTGTAGTAGACCTTACGGCGAAATGCTTACTTACAAGCCCTTAACCAACAATGCAGTTCAAGAAATAGAGTTAAGAAAATATTTAGTAAATAAACTCAAGTTCAAAACATTATTTAAAAAAATCGAATCAATCAAAAAGTAACACAAGAAATGTACATAACAATAACGAGGCTATATACAGGGGGTCAATGTGGGGGGGGGGGGGGTACAGATTAGTCGACGTCATTTGTAAAGGGACTATGCATAGATAACAAACAGCGAGTAGCAGCAGTGTGAAAACAAAGGGGGGGGTCAATAGTTCGAGTTACTTTGAAAAAGTAGCTCACTACATCCAGACTACTTTGTGAAAAATGATCGGACGTCAATCTGAAATGTCATCTACTACAAATAGCAAGACAGACTAGCCTACATGTAGTTCAATACTCCCCAACACTGCCTTTCGCCTTAGGGAGGGTTATACCTCAGAAAATCATCAGTGTGTGTGTTGCGCTGACTTTTGTGATGCTTTAATGTTTAGATTGTACAATGTGTTGACATGTCCCATTAAACTAGTGTCCCTCTCCCCCAGTACAGTCCTTCTTCCTTCGTATGTTCTATGGCACTGGGGGAAAAACACAGTACACACTTTAGGAAAAAGCATCTGAAAGATCCAATGGCAAATCTAAAATAAAGTTAATCACTGTTCCACTGTAATCCTGTTGGAAAGATTAGCATTGTTCAGTCCAACGTTAATTATAGCCTACTGTAGCTATTGGATGAGCGCACTCTCCCCAACTTAAACACTCTCAAACTAAAATCTTAACATCGTAATTGAAACAAATGAGCGGTCATTGGTTTCCAGCTGAACTGAGTGAATAGAAACCAACGTTCTGTAAACGTCTCTGAACGGCTGGAAACGGTGAAGACGTGTCCCTGCAATAAGACCGGTGCGCGATCTTTAGGCATACGGCAACCCAGGCCGGAGGTCACAGTAGAGTTGACAACCACAGCAGAGACCTGCTAGCTAGAGCTCCACCCCAGAGATCCGATCTGTTGTTCTGCCCTCCGTGTCTTAATGAAGCCCTTACGGTATTCAGCCTCCTGTTTTGCTGCCATACAGAGTTAGGGGAGTACAGTACAGAACAGCGGGCTTGACACAGCAGATTCTTCACAAGAAATACAGCTGCCTGTGGGATCTCTCCTGTCGACCGGCTTTGACACGCAAAACACTTCAACACAGGAAAATACAACTGGATATAACTTAATTTTTATATACCTACAATATCCTTTATCAGAACAAGACGCAAGAACAGTAGCAATGTTGAGACCCGTCTGTCCTACAGTAGGCCTATCTCATCATGTCTGCCTATGATATAGTATTTGCCATTGACACTTTCAAAGTGCCCTCGCTGGCCTCTAGGGGCTGATAGAGAGCCAGCTGTTAAACGAGGCCTCCTATGGTGGGCACTAGAAAATGCCCCGGTGCCATAACCACAGAGATGGGCCGTGTTCCCTTCCCTTCCCACCTGTCGCTGTGCGGAGAGTCCCCCAGCGAGTCGAACGAGTCCCCGTACTGCAATCCCGGCCGGTGGGGCACAGTAAAGCCACAGTGTGCGGCACGCCTGGCCCGGGCCTCCATGCACGCAGGACTGTTGCATTTACTGGTCCCCACGGAGGACGACATCATGCCCGGCGAGTCCGAGAGGACACTGTCAGTCCGTTCCAGGCTCCACGTCCGCTCCTCGTGTCTGAGACAAGAGAGGACCAAAATGTAGGGTTGAACCGGAGTATAGTCCAGTGTGCACATGTGTGAATAATTGTCCTGTGTGCATGTCAAAACATTTAGCTGTGGACGTTGAGTGAGGGGTTACCTGTGAGTGGATGAACGGGCATGGGTATAGGAGTTGTGAGATCTGGATGACGCGTGGCTGCCGGGGAAGGAGGCCACTGTTCCATGCCGTATGACACGCTCCGTTGCAGGCACATTCTTTGAGATGTACTAAAAACCACACAGAGGAAAAGGGCTTTGGAGAGATGGCACGAAATCGTGTAACTTTACGCACATTACTACCACAAAGACTGTGTTGACAGATGTGAAGCGCTGTTGATTGACCGCGTGGGTGTGTTCTGGAAGGAGAGGCTGAGTTACTGAAGGCAGTTAACCGGTGACATCCCTACCCTTCAAGAGAGTACACATGGTCCACTATAGGAAAGTACAATTTCGGATCCCATGGTACAAAAATTCCACAAATAAACATTTAAATAAAAAAAAATCTACTTACCCATTCATTAAAAAACAGTAATAGATCAGTCAGTAAAATAATCAATGAATGTTTGACTCACATCTACCATGGGTATCTCCTCAGGGCCAGGTCCTGGGTGATTGGGTCCGTTCGCTAGGTTCCGGTTGGGGTGATCTGCACACATGTTCTGCCGCAGGTGATTGTGCATCTTCTTCCTCTGTTTCCTGTGGAAGAGAATACCCCAGTCACTCACATATCTCCGCTCCAGGGATAACAGTCTATGCCAGGGTCTATCAAACGCAACTAAACCCATTGTATACTGCCCCTGGGCTGACTTACTTGGTTTTGCAGTAGGCCACTACACACACGATTCCCACCACCAACAGAGCCACGCAGATACCCGTGATTGTCAGGACTCTTTTCTGATAGAGCTCCTCCGCCTCTGTGGACACAGGCACAGACACACAGGCACGCAAAAGTACAAGGGGGAAAAAAGAACAAAACATCAGCCCCTTGAAGTCGAAGGTGTTAACACCATCTGTATCCCATCACACCATATCCTGATCCTGATCCCACACCCCTGCTCCTGTCTCTACAGGTTCTATACTCCCACACTAACCAATACAGCAGATGCTGCTCTCCCTCCGCACATGTATCAAAGCAGTAGACGTACTGTACGACTGTTGTGAACGTTCGGAAACATGAGCTAGCTGACAGCCCAACTCCAGCCCCTTATTATAATGGCTAATGAATAAAAGCCAGTTTTAAAGCTAGTAAATATGAATTAAATATGAATATGAGTTATTACAGGAATAATTGTGGTTTCAACATCCAAACAAGATGCCTGAGGTATTTTATTTAGACGGCTGACATTAACTGGGAATGTATACAGCGTTCTCTAGAAATGTATATGATTGACATTCAATTGACATGAAATGTATTTTAATCGCTGTAGCATATATATGTGTTGCGCAAATGCAGTGTGAATTGTTGGGCTGGGTTTGCTGTAACTTATGTCACTGTTCTGGATCACTGTTCTAGAGGCATCGCTCTAACGGAGGTCTGCTCAAAACAGGTTGAAAACAGAAAAGCTGACCCAAATCTGCTGCTCTGATTGTAAGAGTGCATTCATCCAAGAGATGGCGTCTGACTGAAAGCCCATCAGATCAACACAGCTAGACAGAGGCTGCTCAACCGGCCCGCTCTGCTAGACCATTTTGCACAGAGGCACTCAAACAAGCAGAATCGCAGGTAAGGCTTTGAACATGCTCTACATTCAATGCTATAAATATAACACAAATGAACGCAAAAAAAATAATAATACATGTGAAACTATTGTTATTGCATGTCGTTTTACGCGTTTTATTTTATGATCAACTAAAAATAAACTAAGACACATTTTCAACCGCTTTCCTTTCCCGTAGAAATGTTCCTGTGAGGAGAGGAGGACGTGGCTTAACCAGGGGAGAGTGGAGGGAAAGAGGGAGCAGGCCAGGGGGAAATACTGATGGTAGTAGTGGGCCTATGATAAATAATGTCATAAAAATGAATTGTATTTGTACTGCTCCACCCATCGGAGGTTGCCTCTCTCTCACCCACTCCCTTCAGTCACCGGCAGCGCGGGCAATTTTACATCCGCCTGTCGCTGCAACTCTGTTTTCTGCCACAATAAATAAATCAACAAGGCTAGAATTTATTTATGGTGGAAAAGAGCAATAGGTCAACCATATTGGTTGTTATCTAGTGATAAAGAATTTTCAACAGTGAGAAGAAACATTCTCGGAGCCTCACACAAATTTACCTGAATGTCGTTCCAAATTAGATTTTTTTTTACAGCAAGGTCTCATAAGAAAACATAAAAACTCCAGCATCACGGGCAATTCCTCGGGAAAGGAGGTACTGAAAGAACAGACTATTTCTGTACGCTCTAAATAAGGTATGACATGCTCATACCAGTAACTTCATTCAAAAGAGTCCAGTCACACAAAGCATTCTACTGGTACAGACAATTCTCGACCATAGTAAAGAAACGGATGGGTGCAGGTAGAACAGAGCAGGTTGACTTGCAAAACTCTATAGTGAGGTTTCAAATGAGAGGAGGTTAGAGGTTAGAGGATAGAGGTGAAGTGTTGAGGGGAGGAGGAGAATGACACAGTTAAGGTGGGCAGCATGGATGTTGGGGGAGGGGGGGGGGTAGTCAACTGTAAACCTGGCATAGCATGCTAACAGGGGGCAGAGGTAGAGGGGAGAACATGAAAGCAAATCCTGAAGGCTTTGGTTGATAGAGGAGACCAGGGGTGTCCTATTTGCAGCACTCATTCCTGAGCTCCTGTCTGTGTCTCAGGGATGTGGCGAGGGATTCTGGTGTCGGCTAATACAAGTTGGAACATGGTACAGTTCCTGCTTTATAATAGGTGGATCATTAAAACATGTACCATCACTATCAATTAAAAGTACAGTACGGGAAGTACTGAACAGTGTGTGCGCGTGTGTGTAAGAGAGAATGAAAGAGTGAGAGAGATGGAGGGAGAGTGTGAACGAGAGAGGGAGGTGTATTTGTTTGTGTGTGTGTGTGTGTGTGTGTGTGTGTGTGTGTGTGTGTGTGTGTGTGTGTGTGTGTGTGTGTGTGTGTGTGTGTGTGTGTGTGTGTGTGTGTGTGTGTGTGTGTGTGTGTGTGTGTGTGTGTGTGTGTGTGCCTAAGGAGGGCTGGGGGGTTATACAACTCTTCCAGAGTAATGTAATTCAATTCACACTAGTGTTAACACTAGCCAGCGTGTGTGCCAACAGAAACACATGAAACTACGCACTCGCACTGTTTATCCTGTCGTAAACAGCGGGCGTGCGGACGGCCACGGAGGCTTACGCAGATAAGTCTGAAGTCATCAACCCCGGAGAGAAGATTCCAGAGGGAGTCGAGAATCTAGTAGGACACCACTTCTCCCTGAGTGGAGGATGGATGGAGGGGGGGGGGGGGGGGTTTAGCGAACTCCATAAAGGGAGGATCCATGAATCAAGCAGGCTTCCATATTGATTTCTACCTGCTCTACAGGTCTATAGTCCCTTAAAACCAGTTCATCAAGGAGAACTGGTACATGCGTTCCTGTCAGATTGTTTACATGGTCGAATGTACTGTGCGTGTGGTGATGAGGGCTGCAGGTTAGGACACCCGTGGTAATGTTAGAGGGAGATTCGGCTCCACGGGGCAGCCCAGTGAGTTACGGTTATGGTTGATTGACAGATTGGTTAACCAATCAATGGGGCCGTTTACTTTAGAGTCCAGAGGGAATGGAAGCAATGTCAAACAGAACGGAAGGAGATCAAATACACAGCTCTAGTCAAGCTGGGAATTAAAAGGAAGGATTGTTCCATACCCATAAATTCAATCCCAAGATGCTCTGCCATTGCAGAAAGTTGACAGTTGGGGAAACAACATCGACAACAAACAAAAAAAAGAAGAAAAAAAAGAAGAGACCAGTTTAGGAGAGACGCCTTCCAACATAGATAAACAACAGATATATCCAGTATGTGCACTGAGCAACAGGACTGACGGGACAGTCGGAGACATGGATGGTGAGTCAACAGTTACAGTGACGGGATGGAGCTGGACAACCATCAAGATAAGACGACCAAAACATCCAAACAAGCGCCACACACACACACAAGACAACAGCAAGCAGTTAGTCAATCTAGACTATAGCATGCAAAACCAGACATCCACTGCTACATGGGATCTCTGGGCCAACCGTTAAGGGTAGATTAAGACACAGCGCACTACTTAGCTAATGAAACATTTTATTACCGCTACAAATGGGCCTCTAGTACAACAACATAGTTTTAAAAGTATAGATTAGACGTCCAGTTAGTAGATTAGAATGTATCGTCCTGACTATAAAAGGGATGTTAGACGTTACACAGTCCAATGTAACTGTTCCATTCAGCACAGGCAACTCCGTTCAGGGAGGATTTGATAGGACGTGACATGTTAACAGAAAAACCTTACCTGTTTGCAATTGGAATACAACATCAGATCAATTCACACGGTCTGGCATTAGAACCGTGTGGTGGTGAGGGAAGGGCTGACCGCTAGACAATAAGGGCATGTACTGTAGGAGACGTGGAACCTGCGACTGCACTCACAGAGGGATACGTGTCAATCTGAAGACAAGAGTCCGTCTCAGCAATCAGTCACTCAACCTCGTCTAAGGACCAGCACCTTGATACTATTGACTAAGTGGAGATGATGCTTCACCTCATCTGCACAAAAAAACGTGGACCAGTCAGATTGTGGGGGGGGGGGGGGGGGGGGTATATTGCATGGGAAATCAAGGCCATGGGGAGAAGTGGAGAAGGGCTGCCTGCACCATTCAAGCTTCTGAGCCCATACAGTACATCTGAAAGCTCACTCGCTCCACACAGGTCGCAGCAAATCCCTGCTGTTGTCATGACAACATGCTCTTGGGTAAGCCCCGGCCTGGCTGAGAGGGTCCAGCTTTCTGTACAGGAGTCAACGAGATCTCTGGGGTAGGGGAGACACCCTGATAGGAGAAGGGAAGGGAACTCATACGTGGGATGGATGAGCTTTGGGAAGTGAGTGTGGAGGGGTGGAGAGGATTCTGTCTGCTTCTATATAGTTCTGTTTTGGCCTCAAAACTAACTTCACAGCATGATAAGGATTACATTGCTAGCCCAGAAATGCTGAAGAGGCTGATTGTATATGACAGTGGCTCTACAGTCTCCTCCTTTATTCTACACTGTTTAGGGTAATCGCACGAGTATTGATACAGTCATTCAAAAATGGGAGAATCCTGTTCTAGCAGGTCAAGTTAACCGTTTGGAAAATGTAGCCAACAAGCAAATGTTGGTTACGAGATGCATTTCTTCTCTGGCTGACTAGTAAAGTAAGTACATTTTGGATGTACATGGTTTTGATTCAATGCCGTCCCCGGAGTAGTCCTGACCTCGATTGTCTGTGCACACTTGGAACACGTTTAGAGAAAATTGGCGCCCAGAAAATGACCTCTCCAGTGTGCTTTCTGAATTGAATGACATGTCAGATCTCGCACTGGGAGAGGGTGGAGAAAGGGTTTGAGCGCCACCCCTTCCGTCTGCCTTTTCACTCATTCACTGTTATTAAGTGGAGCCTTAAGCTTGTTCCCACTGCTACTCTTGTGTACACGCATAATCCTCTCTCAAAAGGGATCACGCATGACTGGGAACTTTTTGGAGAAATTTCGACAGATCCGATTAAGATAAAGCATTTATGTACCAATGAATTAATTACATCCCTGGTTGGTGGCGACGTTAATGAAATATTTGGTCCGGTCTGATGTCTTTACAGTATTTTAAAATTGTGGATCTCTTAATGGAAGAGGTTTGAAAGCATCACCCACACATCCTTTCTAGGTCATCTCAGAATGTTATTTGAGGGGGGAAAAAAAAGTCTTCGCTTGGTTGACTAGAGTTGTCAATGAATACACTGCTTGAAAAGGAGAGGCAATTGTGTTAAATCTCAGTTCCACTAAGGTTAAACATAACATTACAGTAAGATAGATGTAGCTGTAGAGTGAGAGGGCTCCCACACACTGCCTTCTGCTCTGGGCTAGCACCTCAGTACAGTTGAATACAGTACCAGGCTGTAATGCATGGACTCTGGGAAAGGTCTGGAGGCGCTGACATTACATACGGTATACTTTTACAACTGAACAGTGTACATGAGTAGTCTGTCTCTTTAGCTAACATTCCACTCCTTTTCATTGCCAAAGAGACTGGCCTTTCGGGCAATCTCAACATTCAATAGATGGGTTCGCTGACAACGTCCCGTAAACAATGCGCACGCTTCAGAATGGGTGAGTTGTCGTGATTCAGGATGGCCAGATTGCTAGCAACAATGACAAGAAACTGCCACGTGGGGAAATCGTAAGTGACTTTCTTCAGCTAGTTTCATCTTGTTCTTGATACCATGTCTTGTTTTGAGGTGTTTTGAGTTATTTTATGTCTATGCTAATATGGCTAAAATTCACTCGCTAGCTAACCAACTGTATCGATGTGTTTGAGAGACAAGTGGTCATTGTGCACATATATGCATGTCTTCAATAAACATTGGCGACTAAATATAGTTGACATGTCAACATTCTAATCCGACCCACCCAGTTTTACCCCATAGTTGCGCACGCGTCGGTTTTGTTGCAAAAACAACCAACCCATCTAAATGCACTTGGATTTACGGCAGAGTTGCTCATTGGTTGTTGGAAAAACCACCGTTCATTTTAAAAACACTTGAGGGCTGTGTTCTGTGTAGGCTTACCCTGGCGTGACATTTTGATAACCGTGTAAATCTCTCTAGGACAAGGTGACTGTTATCATCAATATATTTCACCTGTATTTACCCCCCCAAAACGAAATGCTAGTTAGCTGCTAATGTGGCTATCAAGAACTACAAATGCCATGATCATCTGGACGAGACTGCCGAATCGAGGCAAAGGTAAGAATCTCTGGATCAACTATCTAATGTTAGCTACATTTAGTAATGACTAAATTGGCTACATTTCTTTAAATTGACAATTCTGTGAACTGTCTTGTACAAGTTTTAAATTGACACAATATCTTTTAGCAAAGGTGTCAACTAGAAATGACATGCAGGGATTTGTAGTCTTGCATTATGTCTACATTGATGCTAATTAGCATTTTCAAATCTGAGAGTAAATAAAGCCGAATATATTGATAAAAGTCACCTTGTCAGAGAGATTTACATGGTTATGAAAACGCATTACGCCAGGGTGAGCCTACACAAAACACAGACCTTTTTTGAAGCGTTTTTTAAATTCTTTATGGGGAAAAAATGAATGGTGGAAAAACGATTGGAACTATTTCCCTGTTTGACCGCTAGGTTTAATGGGTATTATGACACCTCCACTGTGGGGCTCTGTGATGCTTACAGATATGCACTGCAGACAACTACAATATTGCAATACTATAAATCATTTGCCATGACATGACATGACATTGGAAACAGGCCCAATTTTTAATCATATACTGTGTACTTTTGTAATTGCATATCGTAAAATTTCCCCTTTTGTTCATGCGAAACTAGAGAACCCTACGTGACATTTGAAGAGCTACAAGTAAGCAGACACAGATTTATGTTTTGTTATTCTAAATCTCTTTTGGATACATAAACTGCCCTTTAAAAAAAATACTCACGGATAAATACTAGTTAACAACATAGGAGTCATGTTGAACTGCAGACACTGGGGAACATAGCAAAATTGAGTTGGGGCAGAAAGGCATGATCCACATAGTGTGCGGACATACATCAGAGCCTATAGCTTCGAGGCATGACCTGCCGAGCTCAAGTTCTCCACATGCCTCTCTCTAATCTGGGTGTAATTGTGAGGTTGATGGACATGCTTACGGGGGTTGCCAACGTGGAGTGCCGGTACAGGGTTTTAAGTCTGTAGCCCCGGGCCACTAGTTCTATTCAATACCGCACTGCAATTACAGGGCAGGAACTCAGAGCTGAGGAGGACCTCTGTGAGAGCAGGCAGCCAGGGTCTGTTGTTTTACTGTGTGGATGGCATTCTGCTGCTGCTAAAGCTTTGGACTTGTCCATACAATAACAGCGACGAGTATTGCAGGGAAAGCTAAGAGTGTGTGTGTGTGTGTGTGTGTGTGTGTGTGTGTGTGTGTGTGTGTGTGTGTGTGTGTGTGGGGGGGGGGGGGGGGGTTCAGGGAAAACAACTGTGAGAATGGAATTCTCCACACATGTCCTGATCCATGATGTGACTAGTAAAAGGTAGGTGTCGTCATTGCAAACTGCCTGTGCATTTTATACCTACCAGCATGTTCCGTATTAAGGTGATGCAATGCCCACATGCTTACTTGGCTTATTGTATTCCCATGGGATTTAGAGATGATACATGGACGGATAGTCTTAACAATAACAAATTGACAAAAGATACAAAGAAACGTGAATAATGACCAGTTAACGTCGTCAGGCAATTTGCATTACAATTAGCAATGTCCGTAGGCTAGATCAGGTGTCATCAGCCTAATGGTTAACAGCCGTGTCACCCTAACATTCATGTTGGATAACCAACGCAATATGAATCAGGGTCGTTCTGTCCATGGATCAGCACTAATATTAAAATCACAGACGACTGTTTGATTCGATTTCATACAAGCGTGATTGTCACGTTGTTTAGAGAGGGTTTGGTGTTGTATCGTGCGTTTGTCATTAGACTGCGCTGGCGTGCAGTCAACTAGTAGTAGGGTTTTAAAAACAGCTGGAGGTACACTCAGCAAACCAACTCAGCTCGGGTTCATTCCAGCAGAGCACGTGCAATTACTGTACATATCAACGTCAAGGACATTCAGTACCAAGTCACACGCAGACGTCCAGTGTATGCGTCGCTATGCTAATTCTCTCTAATGCAGTAATTTGTTCTAAAATTAGAACATCAACAAATTAACGGTGTTGGTCTGAGGGGAGCGTCGCCACGGGACAAGGTAGTTGAATTTGATGAGTCAACAGACACAGATGGTAGAATAACAACTATGAAGGGCAACACAACACGGCGCCCCATGCCACATGTCAACGTGCAGGACAGACAAGACAGACAAGACAGACAAGACAGACAAGACAGGACAGACCGACAGAAGAGGAAATGGACATACGGTAGAAACTGGCCATAACGTAGTTTTGACAGCGGTCGCCAGTAAAGTCATTCGGACACCTGATGGAAGGAAACAAAACCACAAAAAGAGAGGGAGGAGGAAGGGATGAGGGAGTGAAAGAGAGAGCACGGGTGGGGGGGGGGGTATCGAGAGGAGAGGATATGCACAAGAGACAGGGAGGAGGTGAAGGGAGAACGAGAGAGAGCGAGAGAGACAAAGAAAAAGAGAGAAGCAGAAAAACACCGAATTAGAACCGCAGCAACGCCACGGACAGTAGAAGCAGAGTGATCCCACTGGTGACACCATTGTGCTGCACACCACCCGCGGCTTTGGTTGACCTGAGAGGGAGGAGGAGGAGGAAGGAAGGAGGAGGACTATAGAGGTAACCCAGTGACAACCGTGGCTCTGTTCTCAGCTGTGGGTGTCATGTGAACATACTTTTGTAAGGATTGGGCATGCGCAATCGTAACGGCTCAGTCTGCAAGCACCGCGGGCCGAAGTATCCATCCGGACATCTGGGGGGGAGGAGGAGAGGTACAACGTAATATGGAAAACACAGCAGTGAACTGTATACCTGATAGAGGTTATATTACAATATGCAATATTATGGCGGGGCAGAAACGTTCTTCTACCTGCGTCCCTGCTTCAGTGTGCTAGACATTACAAAAACATTGCTAGGTTTTTGGTTTACTTGCTTAGTAAATTAACTGGGTTAGCAATCAGTGTCGCTCAACAAGGGTGGAATGTCTCTTGCTGAACAGAAGGCGGTTGACCAGGACCACGTCTTTTTCCAATGGTTCCCTCTACCATCCTAGTTCGGCTGTATCCTTTACCAATCAAGTGCCACGAGTTCAAACATATTAAACCCGTGCGAGAACATTTCCACTCACGAAGGCAACATTTCCACACCGCCAGCTCTTGGCAAACAAACTGCAGCAGTAGTACCCAACGGCATCTGTTGGTAAATAATCAGGAACTTGGAAGCATCAAAATAGAACAATTGGGATTGAGGCATATAGCTGGATCGCACAACAGACACTGTGGCACATGGCCTCAATCTCAATGTTAGACAACTCTTGAAGCGCTGATGTAACGGATGTGAAATGGCTAGCTAGTTAGCGGGTACGCGCTAGTAGCATTTCAATCAGTTACGTCACTTGCTCTGAGACTTTAAGTAGGGTTGCCCCTTGCTTTGCAAAGGCCTCGGCCTTTGTGGAGCGATGGGTAACGACCGTGCTTCGTGGGCAACCGTTGTTGATGTGTGCAGAGGGTCCCTGGTTCGCGCCCGTGTCGGGGCGAGGGGACGGTTTAAAGGTATACTGTTACACTGACAACATCCGTATTCTGGAGTTAACCATCACTGTAATAACAAAACTGTGCCTCTGCATTGGATCGCACTTTATAAAGCATGGCTAGGCAGAGTGAGTAGGAGGGTACACTGTTCAAAATACAGAAGCATTCACTTTTCTCCCTCCCAGTCTCTCTTCCACTCCCTCTCTGAATAGACCCCCCCCCCCCCCCCCCCCCCCGTGCTGCAGACAGGCTTTAACTGACAGGTCAGAGGTCATGGAAACAATGTTGCCCTGATGGAGAGTGCCAGAGGGGTGGGCCTGTATGATTTGATAGATTTTATTATAGGGTCGTGGATTTTCAGGATGCCCAGCTCACCTGCGCTTATAAGACACTATTTGCTGTAGCAAAATAAAATAAATCACTATAAATGCACACACACACACACACACACACACACACACACACACACACACACACACATATAGATATATAAAATAAACATACATGTATACGGCAGTGAAAAACAATTGAGGAAACAAACCAAAAAAAATGAAAGTTCCCAACTTACGTGTGAGCTCAAGTGGCCCATGGGGAGGTGCCAAACCCACAGGGACAAAAACAACCCCCACTAATCACACCATCCTCCTCGCTTTCTCTCTTTCTACCCTCTTTGACCTCTTCCTTCTTCACATGGGGTTGCAAAGAGCCCTCCATCTTTTGACTTGGGTCACGTGTAGAAGAGCAATCAGTCTGTTACATATTTTGAACTTTATTAGGAATTATTTTATTTTATTTTTTAAGCAGGAGGCTCCCGGCCTCCGCACTCCTTCTTATAGCAACCGCATAGATTGGCCATGACATTCCTTCCAATTTCTACCTGTCGGGTTCAGAGGAGTGCATTTCATTTGGTCAAGACAGTTGACTCACAGAGTTACGGTGTCACGGCTCATGTTGGAAAGCTCTGTTGAGTTTGCTCTTTAACCACCACAACCATATTTATGGGGACACCTGTCCACTTAATCAAAACGCTGCAGCGGCCCCTCTCACGATCATTCTGTTCTTCTTCTTCTTCTTCTTCTTCTTTTGTCTCCTGCCTCCCTCTCATCAAATAAGGATGTGCAGTTCATTGAGCGGTACCAGCATTTCACACTCTCTCTCCACCAACGCGACCGCCAATCCAACAGAGGCAATTCCTCATGATTTATGAGATTTATAAAATGCCTCCCAGGAGTATTATGCTATTCCATGCCAAATTACTCATGCTGAGTGATATGTTAACCTGGGGAACACACAACAAAGGCTTCTGAACAATGCTCTGTCACTGTAAAATCAACAAAATGTTGAAATCTCTCCTCATAAAAGAACACACTGATAGAGCGCACATTGAAACAAATCAATATCGGTTTTAGTGTTGAAACAGGATTAAATATCTGTCAACATAAACCAAGCAAACCCATACACATAGCCGACTAGCATTTAGGCAAAACAAACCCCTTAGACTAAAAGACACAGTATTGAACCCAAAGGCAGTTAGCAGTCAGCTATCTGATGAGTGTTCTCCTTAGCGAGTCCCTTATCCTTCATGAAGAATAATGGCCTGTTGGGTCTTCCATGTACAGTACCTCCAACCTATAGTGCAGAGCATAACAGAGCTTGTGTACTCTATCCTGATTCATGCCATTCACTGTTCATGTCAGTGTTTTTTGTCCCCGACGTGCAGGAATCCTTATCGAGCAGACATTGCTGATGGGGCTGATATTGTGTAGTATGAAATCCGGGCGCTACATGTCAGGGAAATAATTACCTTCAGGGTCATTCGTTAAACTTTCCCTTCCCTCTAAAGAACTTTATACTTCAGAGTGAAGGGCATAAAAATAGGGCCAGCTGTCGGCTGGACTTGTTCAGATGGTGAGTAATACCCGCCGAAGCCTGGCCTATATTGAATGAGATGGCTTTGGGGGCAACAATTCCCTGCAGGCCTCCCCTGCATTATTCAACTTTTCTGGACCCGTGCCTCGACCGTGAGTGAGTTAGCTGCAGCAATTGAATTATTGCTCCCTCCAATTTGTACACAGCTTATTGAATGGCTGTTGCAGCCACGCAGCACTGCTTGCCGAACAGTGTTCCCGGGGCCAGCTGAACACACACAATGGCTGGCCGGTGGCCCTCCGCACCATTCTTCACCGTGGACCAACGTGGAAGCATATGTGATATTTACATAAATGGACCAAAGCTCACTATAATAGGATGTGATAACGTAATTATAAAGATGTAGAACACAACAGTCCCCCCACTCTTTCCCTGGCACAGGCTGTGATATTGACGCAAACTGTTACTACGCAGGAAGACCTCGCCGTAAACATTCACTTGTTCTGAGACCGCTGCGAAGACGACACCCAGTGTACGAAAGGTATGTACTCCGTGTACATTCTTGCATATGCTGTTACACTACAGCTTCTGCACACCTACACATGTCAAAAGGCAAATCAACACGCTCACACTAGCATATAGCTAGTACATCTGGTACAGATGCGCAAATCAAAATCTGATCCCTAGAAAAGGTCAACCAGCTCACCGTGGCCAAATTCACAATCATGAGAAAAACATTTCTCTTCTAAAAACAAAAATGGACTTTGCGCACTTGATTTAAAACCAATGTTGTACATCTTGACCCTCTTTTCAAAAGGTCTTGTGATGTAAGCAACGATCCTATTTAGCTCGCTAGAGGCCTCCGACTGGCGTAAATATTTGTTCCTTACACTACCAGTGAATCATGACATTTATAAAAAGGCCTTTTCATGTGCGAGGCTCCTGCACGCTCAACGTAGGCTGAGAACGACGAGCAGACCACAATCTAGCCTCCTTATCAGCAACCAAAGTATACATGAAAGATGACACAAACCCTTGCAATAGACATCTGCACATACTGGCAATGCCTTCCTGTAATCCTCAGCTATGCCGGGCCTCCTGTAAGAGAGAGGGAGCTGGAAGGTGTTCTAAGAGGAAGATGGATGGGGGGGGATAAAGGGAGATTACAACCATACGAAGAGGATAGAGAAAAGGCCTCTGCTATGCTGGAGGAGAGGGTTAGAAATCACTTGACATGACCGGAGTCTTGATCCTGCAATCGATCTGTCATTACAAGAGCAAAAGGAGACAGCGGCTGAAAAACAAAAGACAACTGTCCACGTAGAATTCAAAATGTTGCCATGGGACGATTCCAGAAATAGCGGCGAGGACTCACTTGCAGGAGAGCTGATTGATACCATGTATAAAGTAACAGTCGCCGCCGTTCACGCAGTAATCCTTCTCGGTGTCGTTGCATCTTCTGGCGTGGCCCGAGCCTGGCGATAGTGTGGTGGTTACTGTCGAGGAAGAAAGAGCGACATGTTAGCAACACAGACATAAGAGTACTATAGGCAGTTAGAGCTCCGTTACTGGAGTAGAGTACAATGTATATTCTGTCATCTAAATAATACTTGAAACTAAGACGGCTCCATTCGCGGGACATATGTAGAAGAGTAGAAACACAGTACGGAACATGCTACAATATACACTAGCAGTCAAAGGTTTTTTCAAGGGTTTCTCTTTACTTTGACTATTTTCTACATTGTAGAATAATATTGAAGACATCAAAACTAGGAAATAACACATATGGAATCATGAGGTAACCAAAAAAAAGAAGTGTTAAACAAATAAAATAAAATTATTTAACATTTTAGATTCTTCAAAATAGCCATCCTTTGCCTTCATGACAGCTTTGCACACTCTTGGCATTCTCTCAACCAGCTTCACGAGGAATGCTTTTCCAACAGTCTTGAAAGAGTTCCCACATGTGCTGAGCACTTGTTGGCTGCTTTTCCTTCACTCTGGGGTCCAACATCCCAAACCATCTCAATTGGGTTGAGGTCAGGTGATTGTGGAGGCCAGGTCATCTGATGCAGCACTCCATCACTCTCATTCTTGGTCAAATAGCCCATACACAGCCTGGAGGTCTGTTTTGGGTCATTTTCCTGTTGAAAAACAAATGATAGTGGGACTAAGTGCAAACCAGATGGGATGGCGTATTCTCTGCAGAATGCTGTGGTAGCCATGCTGGTTAAGTGTGCAATGAATTATAAATAAATCACAGACAGTGTCACCAGCAAAGCACCCCCACACAGAATGACTGACCATCATGTCTTAAAGTAATGGACTGTTGTTTCTCTTTGCTTATTTGAGCTGTTCTTGCCATAATATGGACTTGGTCTTTTACCAAATATGGCTATCTTCTGTATACCACACCTAACTTGACGCAACACAACTGATTGTCTCAAACACATTTGGAAGGAAAGAAATTCCACAAATGTACTTTTAACAAAGCACACCTGTTTGATTTGAAATGCATTCCAGGTGACTACCTCATGAACCTGGTTGAGAGAATGCCAAGAGCGTGTAAAGCCGTCATCAAGGAGAAGGGTGGCTACTTTGAAGAATCTCAAATACATTTGGATTTGTTTAACCCTTTTTTGGTTACTGCATGATTCTATACGTGTTATTTCATAGTTTTGATGTCTTCACTATTATTCTACAATGTAGAAAATAGTAAAAAAATAAAATTCAAATAAAAACTTGAATGAGTAGGTGTCCAAACTTTTTTTTGGTACTGTATACTTGTACTGTATGCAATGAAGGCAGGTGCAGGAACTTTCCACTCCAGATGGCGTGGTCAACCAGTTGCTCTTTTGTGAGTGATTTTATACACAATACAAGACATAAACACTGACTTCTCATTCAATCACTCATTCTCCACATAAAACGGTCACATCTTTCCTTCCAAGAATTGCATTGTGTCTCTCAGTAGTGTTGACACGGACTCAAGACGCTCTATGTGCAAAGATAAATATTTCCCCCTTGAAGAGCGTAGGAGTCCCTGTTTATCCCTTGATTCAGATCTTTGGAATGAAATGGCCTAAATGTCATGCCGACTAATCCTCCACTGTTATGTAAATAGTGCTAAGAGGTTTTGGGATGAGGCCTGAGGAGTGGCAGGACTGGGCAAGGAGAAGAGGGAGAAGAGGGAGGACTCCTGTGTCAAACGTTGGGATGTAGCCACTGTACGCGGGCTAGACTTCAACCGGCACCTTGCTGGGGTGTGACAACATGTTTGTGTTTGCCAAACTGGAGATTGATTGACAAATGCATACTCGTGAATGTGTATCCTACTTCCGTACATACAGTATTGTTATGATATGGGGGGGAAAAGGTTAGTGTTGAGACGTAGACAAACATAACGTCTAGGTTACACGTCCACACTCCATTCCCCCAGGGGGCAGCAGCAACCTTGTCTGGGTGCTGAGCCTGGTTGGTAAGCACATCAGGTGATCGTCAGTCAGCGTCCCAGCTGGCACGTCGGGAGGCTGCTGGATTTGTTAAGTTTGTTTTTGAGTTTTTAGTTGGGGCCTTTTGTCATTTTTCCTTTTTGTACATATTTATGTTTCATCCCCATCTGAACCAATAAGAATCCACTTGGACTGGCCGACCAAGAGGTTTAAGCTCGGTAAGCCCATAGCTCGGTAGGTTGCTGTCTCCTGGGCATATGTGCATCCAGCCCCTAGACAAAGCGAGTGCAACAATATCCGTAGGCTAGTAACGGGTTTCGTAAAACAGTACATTGGTATACTTGCAACACTAAACTCAATTCACTTATCAAAATACCTACCCAAATTCAATTCCTGCGTGCAGTAATTTGATACGTAGTAAATTCAGTTGGTGCTGTGGTGGCCATGGTGAAAACAATATTACACAACACACACACACACACGCACCAGACACACATGCATGCACGAACGAACGCACACACACACACACACACAAAACAATGCTGCGTCACCTTTCGTCACGGTGTTGTCCACACATTCATTCCAGCTATTGATTTCAATTATCACTATTGGCATACATAGAGGGATACATAGGTAGAGGATGAGAACGGGACAGAGAGAAAGACATTGCTGCTAACCTGACCTGTGATCAGCATGTGATGAACAAGGGCGTTGCACATCTGTGGTCAACTAAACATCCATTTGAACTTAGCCCTGAATACGCTGCACATGTTCTGTTGGATAGCACACGTAACCTATTCTAAAGCAAAATACACATATTTGCAGGAACTCTTTTCAATAAATGGGGGGGGGGAATCCGCCAACTCAACAGGAATGCTTTTTCTCCGAAAGTGCACAAAGCTTTGCAAATACGTTCTCCGAAAGTGCACAAAGCATTGCAGAAACCTGTTGCAGCAAATCATACAATAACAGATTGTGCAAAGGACAAATTATACCTGTAGCCAGATCCCCCCCCCCCCCGCCCCCTCAACTCTCCAGTTAACTCACTCACTATCCATTGCATGACATGGCAGGGAAGCGGAAGAAAACATACAAGAACAAAAGCACTGTACACTTTGCTAATAATAGTGTTCTCACAGCTCCCTCAATTCATACATGGAGAGGCGCCCGTTGGCCCAGGTCCAGCTGTAGCAGAGCGTGTATAGTGCTGTCTGTCAGAGGAGCGGAGTTGCTCCCACCGTGCCAGGAAGGAGAGAGTTTACAGTACCAAGGCTCTACTACTTGTTTATCTGTGAGGGGAACTAATGACGTGGGTTAACCACTGCATATTAAACTTAATTGTCGCAAGTGGGCGAAAGCGCTTGTCTCTTTAAAGACAGCTTCGTTTTAAAATCACTCTCTCACACGCTCCCTCGTCTGTTTTATCAAATGATCCGCTTATTTCCTTGTTGACTTAAGAGGCCCGGTGCAGTCAAAAGCTTAAATTTGTCCTGTATTTTATATATATTTCCACACTATGAGTTTGGAATAATACTGTGAGATTGTGAAAATGATGTTGATGCCCGTTTAGTGTAAGAGCTGTTGGAAAAGGCTGCCAGAAATGTCAGCCTGTTTGGCTACGTGGGTTTAAGTTAAAAAAGACCAATAACAAATAGTTTGGCCTCCTTTCTGATCGTTTTCAGGTTACACATCCCTCCAATTAGGAGCCGCTCTCAGACAGTCGTGGCAAAATTGAGAAATTGCATTTAGCTAAGAAGCCTTTTATTATTTTACCATTTTCATTGAAAACAAATCACAGTAAGGTACTTCAACTGTTATCCAGAAATTAATTGATATTGACATAAAAATGGCTGAATTAGACCTTAGACTCTTCTGAGAGAGGATCTGAAATGTGTAATCGTGATTTACGAGAAAACATTTATTTCGGACAAATAGCTAGCTGTTTTGTATAGTTACACAAACTGTGCTGTTCAGGGAAGTGACTATAATGAACCAGACAGTGTGTGCATTTTGCACCGTACTGTGTTTGTGGAATAAATTAGGCTTCTGACTGAGTTAGTGTAGAACACCAAATATGTCCTTGCCTACCTGTGATGATCAATGTAGACAGTTGAGTAATACTTCCACACTGTTAACGCCATCCTGTCATTCAGAAGCGCTCCATTCTTCATTACTAACCCGTCTATAGACGAATAAATACCAATGGGATTTTTTTATTCGTCGCAATGTTGGGTTATTGGATTGTAGGTGATTTAAGTGCCTTTGATAATCAGTGAAGGAAGAGAGCTCATTTCACAAAGCATGGGGAAAAAAGTATTCCTTTTCAGGTCTTGACATAGAATTTCAAGTAGATTTAAGTCAAAACTGTAACTTGGCCACTCAGGAATATTCAATGTCTTCTTTGTAAGCAACTCCAGTTGAGATTTGGCCTTGTGTTTTAGGTTATTGTCCTGCTGAAATGCATCTCCCAGTGTCTGGTGGAAAGCAGACTGAACCCGGTTTATCTCAATGATTTTGCCTGTGCTTAGCTCTATTCCGTTTATTTTTATCCTACAAATTTCCCTAGTCCTTGCCGATAACAAGCATAACCATAACTTGAAAATATGAAGAGTGGTGCTAAGTGATGTGTTGTGTTGGATTTGCCTCAAACATAACGCTTTATATTCAGGGCATGAAGTTCATTTCTTTGCAATTTTTTATTTGCAGTTTTACTTTAGTGCTTTGTTGCAAACAGGATAAATGTTTTTGGAATACTTTTTATTCTGAGAAGGCTTTTCACTTTGTCATTTAAATTAGTATTGTGGAGTAACTACAATGTTGTTGATCCATCCTCAGAGTTTAATAGCTGTGATAGGAGAAAACTAAAGTGTTTTAAAGCCACCATTGGCCCCATGGTGAAATCCCTGAGCGGTTTCCTTCCTGTACGGCAACGGAGTTATGTATCTTTGTAGTGACTGGGTGGATTGATACACCATCCATGCTCAAAGGGATATTCAATGTCGGTTATTTTTTGTTCACCCATCCACCAATAGGTGCCCTTCTTTGTGAAGCATTGGAAAACCTCCCAGGTCTTTGTGGTTGAAAATGTGTTTGAAATTCACTACTCGATTGAGGGAACTTACAGATAATTGTATGTGTGGGATACAGAGATTAGGTAGTCCTTCAAAAATCATATTAAAACACTATCATTGTGCACAGAGTGAGTCCATGCAACTTATTATGTGACATGTTAAGCACATTTTTACTCCTGAACTTATTTAGGCTTGCCATAACAAAGGGGTTGAATACTTATTGATTCAAGACATTTCAGCTTTTTATTTGTTATTAATAAAAAAACATAATTCCACTTTAACATTATAGGGTATTGTGTGTAGGCCAGTGACCCCCCCCCCCCCCCCCCCCCCCCAAAAAAATCTAAAATTGGAGATATTTTAAATTCAGGCTGTAACACAACAAAATGTTGAAAAAGTCAAGGGGTGTGAATACTTTCTGAAGGCACTGTATTGTTTATACAGCATATCAACATGTCTGACAATATCATCATTTTGTGGATTTTCAATCCATTGATCTTGCAATTCAGCTATTCAATACAACCATTCAGTAGCTTCAGGGAAAAGGAACCGGAATCAATACTGAATCTGGGTGTTATTTTAGAAACATTTTCAAGGTGCCTTTAGGTCTCTGAAACGTCTGATGGTTATAGCTCAGTAACAGTATGGTGAGGCTGAGGCCAGGTCTGTTCCTGTTCTGACCGCTACAGACAACCTGCCACTCCTGACTGGTGCAGGGTTGAATATTGTACCAACACACTATCCATACAACCAGAATTCTGACACGTTTTCCTGAGCTTGTCGACTGTACTGTGAATACCTGCTGAGGCAGCATGGTATTCACAGCCGACTGTCTGAAAGGGAATGTTGAGCTAAGACAGCTCAGTGTACAGAGAAAACCAACTGCTTCTCATGCATCTAAATAAAGTAGCATTCTCTTCAATGCCAACTGATGATCAAGACAGGGAGAAAGTGGACAACACTATTTTCCTACAAAACACAAAGGAAATGGGAAAAAAAAAAAGATTCTCGTTACCTAAGGAAGTTTGGATTGTAAGATCTCTCCACTCTCTCTCTTTGCCTCTTGCGTGCTGTCGTCTTTATAGCAGAAGACACTGACAGTGCTTTTATGTGCATTTATCCCCAGGAGGCAGTCCAGGAATGGGGCTGCTATAAATGGGTGACAGATGAGACGCTTCATCCTGATCACAGCGTCTAGTGCAGGGGTATTCAACTCTTACCCTACGAGGTCCGGAGCCTGCTGTTTTCGGTTTCTACCTGATCATTAATTGCACACACCTGATGTCCCAGGTCTAAATCAGTCCCTGATTAGAGGGGAACAATAAACACATGCAGTGGAACTGGCTTCCAGGTCCAGAGTTGAGTTTGAGGGGTCTAGGAGATAGAAATAGGGAGCGTTCCCTCTCTGTACAGCATGCCCATATTGTTGGGTCAGTATCTCCTGTCTCGCAGAACCGTGGCTGGGTCAGAATGGTGCCCACTGGCCTTGGAGCCCGTCGAGCCTGTGGTCGTTAGCCAATCAGGGAGCAACTGCATTCTCATGTGCCTGGTTTCTCCTGTTTTGTAGCCATGTGGCTGAGTAAGTCAACCCCATGACCACGTTAGTTCTCCCTTCAGCAGAGTGACATCCTGATCCTCCAACTCCAAGTGAAGGTCAGTTCCCCTGTCGAACACTGGGTTCCATGATGTGCTCTCATTCCCGTAGGGTTAGGTCAGTTTACCTGGTCTATTAACCTCAGGTTTCTTCTTCCCCAGTCTTGTGCCGACTGGATTTTCCACGGTGTTAGCTCGAGCCTAGTGGTTTGGCCAACAGGCTTCACCCCGGAGTTTGATTAATCCTTCATGGCCAGAGAACTGAAAATAAAAAGACTGGGGGTGCAAGAGGGGCCATCTGGAAACCTTCATAAACATGTCTGTCTTTCCGCGCTCTCTATAGGCTTCTAAAGAAAGGCCGTAAAAATGAAAGGCCCTGTTCCGCGGTGGTTTTTCTCCTCTTCTTCTTCTCTCTTCCGGAGGCTAGCCCTGTTCGGCACCCCTCAACAATTGGGAGTGATTACAGTATATTCAGCACATCAACAGAGTCCTCATCACTGGGGCCACACAGAGTCAGTGGAGGAATCTGAATTTTACCAACCCAGAAATTGTCTTGTGTAAAAAAAAAAAAAAATCAAAAAGATACTGTTTGGAAAGGATGCAAATACTGCTGCAAAGCAAGAATCAATACTAAGATGCAGACAATAACTGTAATTAAATATTCTCAGCAGCAGATTCCGTAAGGCTCTGGTCATTACTCTTCTCCGTGAATAGCATGAAGTAATCCAGTTCTGTTTCGGGGAAGAGAGCTATTAAAGATGGAATAAGCAGCTAAGAACAAACATGTTTCTACCTCTGAACACAGCATAGCGAGACAACCGAAAACCTTAAAACACTGGGGAAAGACTCGAGATGTCTAGTTTAGGGGGGACCCAGGTCCTATTATATAAAGTCACCACTAGTCATCGTAGCCTACATCTTAACTGGAATGAACAAAGTCCAGGTCGTGGGAAAGAACATGGTTGGTAAGAGAAAAGGTCCAAAAGTGCAAGCCCCAAGCGTCAACTGACAAATGTATCTCCAAAAACCCTGACATATTTTACGGCTAGTCAAGTCTATATACCAGCAGCAGAGTAGAAAGCCCTACATAAACCCCCTCCTCAGTCCTGGCTGGGAATTTCAGACATGTCTCTTGTTACAGCTGGGACTGGGATCTCTTATCACTTTGCTAGGGGTCAATTTATACTGCATGCATTCTTCCTGCATCGGTGTGGTTTCCATTATCTGTAACATCCCTGTTTTCTTTCCCCAGAGAGATTCGAGCAGTCTCTCCATTTCAGTCCTCAATGTGCATGGGTACATGTATTACGGGAAGATAAATGAATACATAATATGGTAGCTGCTGATAAAAAAATAAAAAAAAAAGTAGTTCACAAGATCATTTTGGTAGCAATGGTTCTCTTACACCACAGGGCACCCCGGTTTCACATCTCAATGATAATATGACTGGTTGCCAGTTCGGTGTTCGTCTGACGTGTGTTGAGAGCGCGTGTGTTTGTGTATGTGGGTAAGGTCGAGGGGCAGGAGATGAGCTGCATCTTCTTTGTCTCAAGGCAGCGGTTGTAAAAAGTGGTTCACTGTTGTACTCTGTTGGAATATCTGAAGCTGCGAAGCTCAGCAGAACCATGCGCTCCAGCAAACAGCGGCACTGACAAATCAAAAATCCCTTACGCAAACACGGCAAACACAAAATAGTGCGCTAACCAACCACCGCCCCCCCTCCCACACACAAACAAGGCCAGTATCTATCGTGTGGGTCTTCGTACATTTCACAAGTTGAACCAAGTTCAATGAGACTGCTCCACCATCAACAGCCTGAGGGGAACTCGATCATTGTTTAGGCAAAAGGCCAGAACAGAACATTATCTCTACCAAGAATTTGAGAGACACATAAACAGAACATTACTAATGATAATTCACTAAAAGCCTGTTTCAAGAGGGAAGTGACCATCATTATTTCAAGGGCCATCCAGCTGGATAGAGAGAGGCGGAGTGCTTGAAATGTACAAAATGGAGTCCGTTCTGAACTTTATCCTTATCTCCCCTCTCATCATGTTTTCATTTATATTCTTGCCTCTTATTGCCCTTTCTCAACAGCATAGCTGATATGCCTGGTCTTGCCTGCCACAGTCATCTCTGCATTAAGGGGAAATCAAAGAGCGCCACAGCATGCGATTGCACAACAGCCAGTCATGTAAACAAGCAAAGTGAACATACTGAGGAGGAGGAGGGGCTGGGTGCTGGCACTGTCAGGCAGCAGGGCAGGTTGGGTGTGCAGCAGAATGGGTATAGTCAGGCCAGGTGTTGGCTGGAGCAAAGGGCCTGCAGCGGAGAGGGATGGTCCCCAGAGTGTCCTACTTTCCGTTTGCGGTCCCCCCTGCCGTCCCTGCTCTGTTTGGTGTAGCTGTAGTGTATGACAGTGGATAACTCTCCTCTTCCTCACCCTCCTCAGATCCAGGCCACCGGGGGTTTTGGAGCATGTGAATGTGGAACCCTGAGCTAGCACCCGGTGCAGCAGCAGGAGACAGGCACCCAGGCCCAGGATGAGAAGGAGGAGGGTGGGAAGAAGCAAGAGGAGGACCCTTCCGGCCCCGGAGCCCAGCCGGGTGCCCAGCCGGGGATTACCACACAACGCAGGGCAACCCAACCTGGTGCCACCCTCAGCCCCCTCCTCACCAACAGACAGCAGCACAGGGATTGGATACACACAGAGATCCATCCCATTGCCTGTTCAATGCACTGTCCCTTCCCACAGCAGCTTGCCCTGGTAACGGTGGTAGAGCAGCAAGGCTTTGCAACCCTGAACCAGATTCAAAATACTCCCATCTCTTTTATAGATCCACTGGAGTCCCCATGAGAAAGTATCCCCTTCGTGCTTCATGCGCGAGGAAGCATGTCCGCTCTGGATCACACCTCGCCCATGCCTCAGCCCTCCGTCCCTCCCAAATACGCGCACTGCCCACGCACTCTGGCGGCCATGAAATTGGACATCAGAGCACTGCTGCGTGGTAGCAGATGGTGCTGGTCCACTTCATGGCCAGAGGACAAACTAACAGTGGAGGGAGTCACTGAGCACAGAGAGGCCAAAGCAACCTGACCCAGCCCAGGAGCACTGTGACAACTCCAGCTCCTACTCCAGCCCCAACCAGATCCCAGCAGACCAAACACCAGGGGCCTCAGTTATCAACTATGAGTACATTTCATATTCAATTCTGGCGTACGTGGAGATTATAGGATTTGCAACATATACATTTTCATTGATAAAATCAGAGACATATTATATTTGTGCGGTCTTGAAAGAGCTTCAACCCCAGATGGAAAACACCCTCCATCACCTTTTATGGTAACAAAATCACCCTCCATCACCTTTTATGGTAACAAAAACAGCCTCCATCACCTTTTATGGTAACAAAAACAGCCTCCATCACCTTTCATGGTAACAAAAACAACCTCCATCACCTTTTATGGTAGCAAAAACACCCTCCATCACCTTTTATGGTAACAAAAACACCCTCCATCACCTTTTATGGTAACAAAAACACCCTCCATCACCTTTTATGGTAACAAAAACACCCTCCATCACCTTTTATGGTAACAAAAACACCCTCCATCACCTTTTATGGTAACAAAAACACCCTCCATCACCTTTTATGGTAACAAAAACACCCTCCATCACCTTTTATGGTAACAAAAACACCCTCCATCACCTTTTATGGTAACCATACATTTGTTGTGTGGTTTTAACTGGGCCATGATAGTTCCTAAAAGAAAGCGCAATGGCAAATTTGATCACATTTCTGTAGAGATGTGGGCAGAACGCCGCAGTGGCTTTTCCAAACTAAAAATGCTCGCCCCCGAGCTAGTGCCAAACACTGGCCGAGCATTCTGCAAGGGCCATTGTCCTTTTGAACAGTTTAAAAGTAAATGCTACTGCCCACACTTTTTGAACTGTTGTTCAATATGTTGTTCATCAATACACAAATGGGTTTTTTACCCCTTTTTTCTCCCCAATTTGGATCTTGTCTCATCGCTGCAACTGCCCAACGGGCTCGGGAGAGGCGAAGGCGGAGTCATGCATCCTCCCGAAACATGACCCGCCTAGCCGCTCTCCTTAACACCCGCCAGTAACCCGGGAGCCAGCCGCACCACTGTGTCGGAGGAAATACCGTTCAACCGTCTAACTTTCGAGCATGCTTGGCTATTGATAAATGGTAGCCACCTAGTCGAAGAGTAAACTAAACATATTAGATGACATGCTGCTATGGCAAATCCATCGGTGTTATCATTAGGCCTGTTTGAACGGTTTTATTAGCCATTATTATGAGTCCTGTCCATTAAACACATCCCATTTCCCCCAAACAAACAATAAGCCTATTTGCTTGCAACACAGTTGACCAACCTTCTAGAAGTTAGGCACATGCATGGTTTGAGAATCGTGAGGTGATACGCACGCTTTCATCAAGTTCAAAATTGATAAATACCAAACTTTGTGGGAAAACTGCCGCAGGCAAGGTTTAGTATATATTTTTTTCTGCACGCAACTTGATAAATGAGGCCCCAGCCCTCCTAAACCGGGCTCCAGACCAAGCAACAGTCTTAACCCGTGCTCCAGCCCCAGTCCTCCTAACCTCAGCCCCAGTCCTCCTAACCTCAGCCCTAACCCCAGCCCCAGCCCTAACCTGGGCTCCAGCCCCAGCCCTAACCTGGGCTCCATCCCCAGCACTAACCTGGGCTCCATCCCCAGCACTAACCTGGGCTCCATCCCCAGCACTAACCTGGGCTCCATCCCCAGCACTAACCTGGGCTCCATCCCCAGCACTAACCTGGGCTCCATCCCCAGCACTAACCTGGGCTCCATCCCCAGCACTAAGCTGGGCTCCATCCCCAGCACTAAGCTGGGCTCCATCCCCAGCACTAAGCTGGGCTCCATCCCCAGCACTAAGCTGGGCTCCATCCCCAGCACTAAGCTGGGCTCCATCCCCAGCACTAACCTGGGCTCCATCCCTAGCACTAACCTGGGCTCCAGCCCCAGCACTAACCTGGGCTCCAGCCCCAGCACTAACCTGGGCTCCAGCCCCAGCACTAACCTGGGCTCCAGCCCCAGCTCTAGTCCTAACCCCCAGCTCCAGTCTCAGCTCTAGTCCTAACCCCAGCTCCAGTCCTCCTAACCTGGGCTCCAGACCCAGCCCTAACCTGGGCTCCAGTCCACCTAACCTTGGCTCCAGCCCCGGCTCTAGTCCTAACCTCCGCTCCAGCACCAGCCCCAGTCACACTCAAGGGGCCACGGTCACACAGCCCTGCAACTCAAACCCATTGGTGTCCACTGACCAGCAGCACAACATAGTGTAGCTCCCATCAGTGCTTCCCTCTCTCTGCAGATATAGAAAACAAGACCCGGGAAAGAATCACCCACTCCGCCACAGCAGACTTAATGAAGTGATGAATCCTTTCACCAGCAACAAGAGACAGAGGCATGAGGAAACAAAGGTGGGGGTAGGGGGACAGCTGTGGCAGGCAAACTACAAAAAGGCAACAGTCCTGAGCGTTAGGCAGTGGAATGGTAAATATCTGTTCCTCGTGACCAGAGACACCTTTGCCCACCATAGTGCAACACGCCTTGAACAGACACACTGGGCCCGATCAGAGTAGCAAGAGGTCACACAGGCCTCTCAATGGCCAACTCTCTGGGAACGTCACCACACACACACGGAAATCTATAAAACCACCAAACCAGTGGTCGAAACAACAAAGCAGTCAACTTTTTGTTAGGTTGCGTTTAAGTGAAGTGGATCCATTTGTGGTGATTGAGGGCCCCTGTCAGGGCGTTCTCCAGTGGACTGTAAATACAGAGGGCTTGGCATGAATCTCCCTGAGTGAGGGCCTGCTCTACTCTGACATGGCCACCGCCGCTCGCCCACACCAATCAATGCCCATCGATTGGCTTACAGGTACTTCACATTCAGCCCCGGTTGCAGCGAACATCCCAAAAAGATTTGGAGCGTCATTTGAGCCCAGTTAATCTGGTCGTTTGTGATGTCACGGGGAGTGAGGTGTCTGTTTTTTACAACCCCAGCCAGAAAAAGGAGGGAGAGAAAGGGGCGGTTTATCTCGTTTAAACATACTAGGTTTCCTGTAGCCTATTTTAGAATGACATGTCAGGATGTTTAGTACAGGGAAAGAAAGAGAATGATAATATACAAGAGAGAGAGAGACAGAAAAGGCTAAATGTGTTAAAAATAGTACTAACTAGATGTTGCTAGAGCAGTCATGGCGAAACACCATCAGCGGCCAGTTTACCCCGTTCACGAAAATGGTTTGCTCCTACAGACAGTGAGTCACGTGGCAGTGGCTTGCTATAAAAAGCAGGCAGACCGGCATCGAGGCATTCAGTTACTGTTCGGTTGAATGGAAGAATGGGCAAAACGAGTAACCTAAGCAACTTTGAGCATTGTATGATCGGTGCCAGGCGCACCGGTTCCAGTATCTCAGAAACGGACGGTCTCCTGGGCTTTTCATGTACAACAGTGTCTAGGGTTTACCGACAATGGTGGGGCAAACAGAAAACAGACAGTCAACGGCAGTCCTGTGGCTGAAAACAGCTTTTTGATGAGAGAGGTCAAAGGAGAATGGCAAGAATCGTGCAAACTAACAGGCGGGCCACAAACACAGAGCGGCACAGTACAACAGTTGTGCGCAAACAGCATCTCTGGAACGCACAACTCGTCGATCCTATTACGACCACACCAGGTTCCACTCCAATCAGCTAAAAACAAGAAGAAGACACGCCAGTGGGCACGCCATCACCAACACTGGACAATTGAGGAGTGGAAAAACATTGCCTAGTCTAACGAATCACAGTTGTCTTTGCGTCATGCTGATGGCAGAGTCAGGATTTGATTGAGTCCATGGCCCCATCCTGCCTGGTGTCAAAGGTACGGTACAGGCTGGTGGCGGTGGTGTAACGCTGTGGGGACTGTTTTCCTGTTAAGTCCCTTAACAACAATTGAGCAACGTTTGAACGCCACACCTTGTAGAATCTTGTAGAATCGATGCTGTTCTGGAAGCAAAGGTGGGTCCGATCCTGTACTCTATAGATGGGTGTACCTAATAAACTGAATCTATATGGTTTTGTACGAGAGGGGCAGATGTTTGACTAAAACATTTACATGGGTGTGTGTGTGTGTGTGTGTGTGTGTGTGTGTGTGTGTGTGTGTGTGTGTGTGTGTGTGTGTGTGTGTGTGTGTGTGTGTGTGTGTGTGTGTGTGTGTGTGTGTGTGTGTAAACTGCTGTTGGTAGACCCCAGCATGACTGAGGAGGTTGGAACAAAAATCCGCCGCCCAGCTGCGTTTTCCATCAACACATTCCTGGGAGCTCACACGCTCTCCCTTTCTCTCTGTGGGGCTGTGTAGAACAACCCCTAGGGAAGCAATCCTTAGCCCGCGGACGCACGAGCGCCTCGCAAACGCTCATCACAACAGGGCAGCCTGCAGGAGATGCACAGGGGGCTTCTCTCCCTCTCTATGAGCTTCCCTTGCCATGTGAGGCACTGCAACCAGCAGCGTCTACCACCACTGTCCTGTACCAGGAGTCACATGCACCGGTCCTGTACCAGGAGTCACATGCACCGGTCCTGTACCAGGAGTCACATGCACCGGTCCTGTACCTGGAGTCACATGCACCGGTCCTGTACCTGGAGTCACATGCACCGGTCCTGTACCTGGAGTCACATGCACCGGTCCTGTACCTGGAGTCACATGCACCGGTCCTGTACCTGGAGTCACATGCACCGGTCCTGTACCTGGAGTCACATGCACCGGTCCTGTACCTGGAGTCACATGCACCGGTCCTGTACCTGGAGTCACATGCACCGGTCCTGTACCAGGAGTCACATGCACCGGTCCTGTACCAGGAGTCACATGCACCGGTGCACCACTGCAGTGGTCTGTGACACGTTTAAAACATAAACGTACACCTCACCTGAAAGCCAGTAAAGTATTCAGATAAGGCCTTATCAATGACATTAAAACAGAAGGGAAATATGTACTGCATATGGACATCCCACTGTATAACTGCACAGACTCAGACTGCAGACAAAAAAAACAAGTCCTGCTTAAACTGCATACCAGAATAGTGATGGACTAACTAAATCATTAAAACCAGCCACCCACTCTGCCATCTGTGCAGGAGAACTATAATTGCCACTTTGTCCAGGTACAATGTGTTTTTTTTTACTGGTGAAACACAGCGACGTTGGCCAAAATCTCCATAGAAGAGCAGCTAGTGCCACCGTACATCACCTTCACCCTCTTTTTAAATATGCACGAGAAGAGCGAGTTCACCGGCGGCGTAGTTTTAGCAGATAAACACAGCAGTTGTTCTCTTCCCCCCCCCCCCCACCACCACCACCAGATTTTGTGAAACATGTTCTGCAGCTCTTCCTATTGGATAAATGGCACTAGCATGGCGTGGCATGGTCACATTGAAAATGCTGCTTTGCACAGCACTGACGAAGGCATCAGGCTGAAACATATGTGCCTTTGTGTTTGACTTGTAGCGCCCCCTGTGACCGTTCGTATTCTCCCTAGCACGGATTCAATAGGCAGATTCTTTTTGCATCTCTGCCTCATTGGGGTTATTATTCCTTTTCATGGTACGAGTACCTTTTGAACCCTATACATTTATTCTCCGACACACCGACCACCTTTCTTTTACGCCTGAGCGCAAACCCTCGTTTAAAAAAAAAAATAACATTTTCATTTCACCTTTATTTAAGCAGGTAGGCCAGTTGAGAACAAGTTCTCATTTACAACTGCGACCTGGCCAAGATAAAGCAAAGCAGTGCGACAAAAACAACACAGAGTTACACATGGGATAAACAAACGTACAGTCAATAACACAATAGAAAATATGTATGCAGTGTGTGCAAATGAAGTAATAGTAGGGAGGTAAGGCAATAAATAGGCCATAGTGGCGAAGTAATTACAATTTAGCAATTGACACTGTGATAGATGTGCAGATGAGGATTTGCAAGTAGAAATACTGGTGTGCAAAAGAGCAGAAAAATAAATAAATATGGGGATGAGGTAGGTAGTTAGTTGGATGGGCTATATACAGATGGGCTGTGTACAGCTGCAGCGATCGGTAAGCTGCTCTGACAGCCGATGCTTCAAGTTAGTGAGGGAGATAAGTCGCCAACTTCAGTGATTTTTGCAATTCGTTCCAGTCATTGGCAGCAGAGAACTGGAAGAAAAGGCGGCCAAAGGAGGTGTTGGCTTTGGGGATGAGCAGTGAGATATACCTGCTGGAGCGCATGCTACGGGTGGGTGTTGCTATGGTGACCACTGAGCTGAGATAAGGTGGAGCTTTACCTAGCAAAGACTTAAATGACCTGGAGCCAGTGGGTTTGGTGACAAATATGTAGCGAGGACCAGCCAACGAGCGCATACAGGTCGTAATGGTGGGTAGTATATGGGGCTTTGGTGACAAAACGGATGGCACTGTGATAGACTGCATCCAATTTTTTGAATAGGGTATTGGAGGCTATTTTGTAAATGACATCGCCGAAGTCAAGGATCGGTAGGATAGTCAGTTTTACGAGGGTATGTTTGGCAGCATGAGCGAAAGAAGCTTTGTTGCGAAATAGAAAGCCGATTCTAGATTTAATTTTGGATTGGAGATACTTAATATGAGTCTGGAAGGAGAGTTTACAGTCTAGCCAGACACCTAGGTATTTGTAGTTGTCCACATATTCTAAGTCAGAACCGTCCAGAGTAGTGATGCTAGGCGGGCGGGTGCAGGCAGCGATCGGTTGAAGAGCATGCATTTAGTTTTACTAGCGTTTAAGAGCAGTTGGAGGCCACGGAAGGAGTGTTGTATGGCATTGAAGCTCGTTTGGAGGTTTGTTAACAGTGTCCAAAAAAGGGCCAGATGTATACAGAATGGTGTCGTCTGCGTAGAGGTGGATCAAAGAATCACCTGCAGCAAGACCGACATCGTTGATATATACAGAGAAAAGAGTCGGCCCGAGAATTGAACCCTGTGGCACCCCCATAGAGACTGCCAGAGATCCGGACAACAGGCCCTCCGATTTGACACCCTGAACTCTATCTGAGAAGAAGTTAGTGAACCAGGCGAGGCAGTCATTAGAGAAACCAAGGCTGTCGAGCCTGCCTATAAGAATATGGTGATTGACAGAGTCGAAAGCCTTGGCCAGGTCGATGAAGACGGCTGCACAGTACTGTTTTTTATCGATGGTGGTTTATCATCGATACTGGCTTTCTACATTGGTAATATCAAACAGCTCGTGTTTTAGTATAAATAAAAAACATTTATTGTCTAGGGCATATATTTAAGCAATAAGGTCTGAGGGTGTGTGGTATATGGGCAATATACCACGGCGAAGGGCTGTTCTTACGTACGACGCAATGCAGAGTGCCTGGATACAGCCCTTAGCCGTGGGATGTTGGCAATACACCACAAACCCCTGAGGTGCATTATTGCTATTATAAACTGGTTACCAACGTAAATAGAGCAGTAAAAAATAAAATGGTTTTGTCATACCCGCGGTATACGGTCTGATAAACCATGGCCTTCAGCCAATCAGCATTCAGGGCTCGATCCACCCAGTTTATAAAAAGGAATAGGGAATAGGTCTATTAATGCTTTACTTTATAAAACATTGCTCCACGAGAACTACAGGGCTCTACAATATTATGCCTGTAAATCTCACTAACTCTATTCCCCATCTCTCATGTCTTGTTAAGTCATGAATCCAGATTGCTCAAGTGGTTAGTGATGTTTAGTGCTCTCCAGTTTTTTCCCTTGTAAAAAGTGAAACTCAATTTAGCTGGTTTGCTTCACTGAAGTGGCCGCTCCACCATATTTCAGGCTACTCCCAGGCTGCCCTTTCCTTGACCTGTGACCTTACAGCCTCGGACCACATGCACACACACAGACTTCAGACGGACCACCATGCTCAGGGCCCTCCCCAGCGGCTGACCCCAGACAGGGAGGGAAGCCATGGGCTGGCACAGGGGAGCAGTTCGGGGCTGGATGGTGGAGGAGGGAGGGCAGAGTGTATTGTGTTGGGGCTGGTTTTCTCCAACAGAGCAGACTGTTCAGAGGCAGCCATGTGCTCTATTGGATCCCTCTGGGGGAGAGGAATGATGGCTCTCTAGAGCTAGGTGCTGTTTGTCTTCATTACCCATAAGCCTTACATCTCAGGGTCTCACACACGCGCCCGGGGGGGATCCAATGGCGAGCGCAAACACACACACACACACTTCCCGTCCCCCTCTGTGTTTACCCTAGCCTTGTTCAACCTCTATGGGACAGCAAAACTGGAATGACGGCCAACATTACTAATGATCTCAATTACCACAGGCAATTATCTGCAAAAGCTGGTGTGCGTGATGTGTGTGAGTGTTTGGACTGGAGTGAGGTGATACACAGCGGGGGAGGGTTCAGAAAGACGTGTACCATGATGCCGCTAGTGCAAAGGTGAGAAAATGAGACTGGGTGTCACTATCTCAGCGCCTAACTAGCTGTGTGCAGTGGAAACAACATGTTATTGGCTGCCTCTGTGGACGAAGCCGGCAAACTCGGACTGCATTCTAAAATGGGCGTGAAACAGTCTCCTCTGCAAAGCAGCTGGGGTCTACTCCTCATCTCTCTCCCTTTACTCTCTCTCCCCCTTTGCTCCCTCTCTGTCTCTGTCTCTGTCTCTCCCCCTTTAGCTCGGTCTCCATCTACCTTGCTTTTGTCGCTCTCTCTCGGTCTCTAGCAGGCACACATACGCAGGTAATACCGCGGCTACACACTGCTACAGCAACACACTGCAGCAGGTAGGCAGGCATGCACCACCGTAGCCATTCACCACTGCAGCCATTTCTCTTATGACCTTAGGATGAAACGCAACCGAGGCAGCGACTGGGATGAATCCTACTTCCCTCTGTTCACAGGAAAAAGAAAGCATGTTGTACCCGATACAGGTTTCCTTCGAAACATTCCCTCCTGCCCACCTGTCAAAAGACAAGCCAAGGAGCACAAAGAACTATAGTAGGTCTAGATCTTAGCACGTACATTCAGTTCAAAGCCTTCTTCTTTCATTCATATAGACGTTCAAGTTTTTTGCCACCTTTGTTCGCGTCAAGCTTCCTGCCACATTGTTGGCTAAACACAGCAAGGCAGGTTTACCTCCGTATTCACCATATTTGCTGCCATTTGTTTATTGATGTCGTCTGGGTGAGCCCCTCCCTCAGCCTGTGGGCATATTACCCTGATGACCCTGTCTTGCCCCCCCCCCCCCCTAGAGCACGGCGGAACTAGGCGTTCAGTTGGAACAGAATGAGACTTGTCTGTGAGACAGCTAGTATTTATACAGAGTGCGAGAGACACACAGCCTTCCTCTTAGCAGCCAATCACTCGTCCTGGCACAACACACGGAAGACCGCGATGCCGCTGTTGGGAAGAACTAGGAGAAGAGATTCAAGGAAGTTCAACCGCTGATAGACAGACGGCCACACACACACAGAGAGAGACAAGAGAATACGCGAACACCAACACACAAAAGAGATTGTTGTGTTACACTTATCAAAGGGAACCAACATTCTTATGCGGGGACATAGACTTCTGAAACTTTGCCAGAACGTGAGAACTCAGCTACATGGATGAATCAAGAACAACAGAAACCACATCTCGACAAAATCCAACACGCCATCTCATTGCTAATCTATGTTCCAGCCAAACACTCAGCAGCATGCCAGTATTCCCCCTACTCTGACAGACAGTTAGGCCATGCCTCAGTACTCACTGCTTTGGACATGAACAGTGCTGGTGGAGTTAGAGTTCCCCAGAAGGTTCTCTGCCACACACGTGTAATTCCCAGAATCCTCCAGCTTGGCTCTGCTGATCTGGACCCTGGAGTTCTTCCTGTGGCAGAGGGGACACAAACAGCTTAGTCGGGGGAACCAAAATGACATGGAAACATAACCCGTGGCTGGGGACGGAGATGCAGAAAGACAACACAGCAGGGCTAGAGGCGCCTAGCCTAGCAACAGGAACGGGGCGTCTCCGTACAAGCCAGATTTGAGTGGGATAGAAGCCAGTTAGATGCAGTTACTTTCAGCAAGGTAGAATCTGACAGTTATCAAGTGTGTTATAAAAGGGATCCTTGGTTTTATGATACCTGCTCCCTGTACCAGAAATAAGCACTCACACACCCTCAAAGTGAAGTGATTGTTAAAATACATAGCCGAGAGAAGCTATGGACACAGGAGTAATGTAGGCTATAGGAACGTAAAGATTTGCGATATGGAACACGGTGCGTGGAATCTAGGGCCCCGGCCTATTCATCAACCCAGTAACTAACTTTGATTTTAAAAAGCCCCCCTAGTCTTGAAAACAATTCTATGCCGCAAAGTATACTTTCTGTTATTTCACTAATTAATGAATTTGCTCATAACCCCCTGGCATAGCACATTATCATCTCATAAATAAATGTTGAAGTCTCTACGTTGATGTTTCACTTTCTAAAATGCTTTTCATCCTTTGGGTCAGCTGGTAAAAGCATTAGGAGAAAACTACTGAAGGAGAAATGACTGCCACGCCGCGACTTGTGACATGTGTCTGTTTGGTTAATGGTACCACATGCTAAATGTGTTAGGAGCTTCAAGGGATTGTAGATGTACTTACTGGCTGGACTTTATTTTGACCTCTCTGCTTTTCTTGAGCTCACTGCCATCTTTGAACCATTTGTAGGTAGGGCTGGGGTTCCCTGTAGCCTCACATTTGACCATGAGCCTGCTTCCCTCGTCCACCATCAGTGGGTTCCTCATTCGCTTTAACTTTGGGGCAATAGCTAGAAAAGAGACAGAGGAAAAATAGTTAAAAGTATACATTTTGCTACCGATTGGTGTTCACTATTGCAATGAGTTTAAGACGCGAGACAGAAATACAGAGACACAGAAAGACAAAAACAAACACGTCAGGTCACCAAGTGCTCAGCCATCCATCAACACTCTCGTATGGCCATATGAGGTCACCAGAGCCACTGCCAGCTAAGCCTCTCTCATACAGTTGGACAAAGTCGGTATCGCTGTCAAACAGGGTACATTTGACATCGTCTTCAATCAAAAGAGGAGCTCGTTTCAAGTATTCACAACGAAACCAAACACAAAAAGAGCTATTTGGAATGATATGCTCCAACGAACACAACAATAAATATCAGGAGAGAAATGAACTGTTCCCAGCAGGGTCTCAGAATTTCACAATCGCTCTCAGAAAAAAAAAATGCAATAACTAGTAACCGCTGCTAAGGCCTCTACGACCATTAAACCATGTCCTATTTCTTTCCCTCATCTATATTTTGACATTTTTGTCCATAGAAATAGTATACTAACATAAATAGTATTACCAAAGATGTAGCTAGAGGTGCACTCATGGAGGATTTGCCACCAACGTTCTTAAATGAACTACTATACACGATGGGCATAAAGTGTAACACTTTCACACACATGTTTGTGAACTACCTTTTATCAGGACAGAATGACCATTTTACTACCAATTATAACAGCCAAGTACTTATCTTCTTGTCCATCTCGGCGTAGACAGAAGTAGTTCTGTTAGCTACCTTCTATCACTGGGATGACCTCTGTTCTCCACTGAGCCACAGTAAGGAACTTTGATTTAAAAGGCTAGGGGGTAACGAAGCCGAGTTAGCTGATGAACGCGCAACACATGTCCATCAAATGTCCAGGGTTAAACCATAGATCACATTGTCACGGCTTGTCATTTAGGTGACCAGAGACTATTACAGCAGGACCGATGCTTGGAGGGTTAGTTAGCTCGCGGCGTTTCCATCTAAAAAAAAGGACCAGTACAAATAGGGTGTCAAATGAAAGCTGAAAGTTGATATTTAAAATGTAAAATATATACACATTTCAAGCTATTTCCATCATAACATTTTTAAATAAGCAAAGGCTTTGATTTCTGGTCAAACAGATGGAAAAGAGTCTTAGACAACACCTACCAGAAAAAGTCTTACAAAATAAAGACCCCTGCCAACTAATTTCAACACGTATTCATTTTGGGAGTAATGTTTTTCCCTTCTATAAAAGTTTTAGAAACATTTCCTCGTGCCTTCAAATTCCGTTACCAAAAACCCACATCTCTTTTAGATATTTTCTCATTTATTTTCCTCATGAGGATAATGAAAGTTCGCAGAAGTAACAAGCAAAGGTAGACCTATCAATTAGTTCGTGTTTTTGCTGATATCAAGTTTGTTTATGAATGATTAAGTAATTAAAACTCGTAATTCTGTTACCAAATCTGTAATGGAATTAGAAATAGTAGTTATAAACCACAGTTGGGCCACCTACAGTCCTCCCTTCCACTGGCATACTGTTACATGCTCATAACCGTTTAATTTCTGAAAACAGTCTGGACAAACCCTCACTCTCTCGCTCTTCTCTCTCTACAGTTAGTGTCACCTCTCCTGGCTCTTTCTGACACCTACAACCCACCCTCTTTCCATTTACCCTAACAAGCAACCTTACCCACTGAATACCGACCGACACTACATATCCATTGAAAAAGTAGTTGAAATTTGGTTCAAAAGGAGTTGAAATTTGGTCATTCCGCCCTGGCCGGACCAAATCTTAACCAATCACAGAGGTCTACGTTTCACAAGTTTTGACAGTACAGTAGAGAACAGTACATAGAGCACATGTCCAATCTTCTGAAACATAGATGTCTATGGAATGGATCAGATTTGTTGTGGTCCGGAACAAACAAATGTGGTCTTGTTTGGAGGCAGAGCCCAATACAATAATAGCCAGTGTAGAGAATAATACCCAAATATGCAAAAAGAAGGATATTGCATATTTCTACCTTTGTGTACCTATTCAGGATACATCACCACGAAGAGAATGATATTCATTTCTATAATTATGCATTTCTATATAGGACGGATCAGGGACCCATGATGTAATTCTGTTACCTCAATTCCGTTAGCGGGTGTAAATCCACTGTAGTTCAATAAGCAAAATCTTTATTTAATTTTTTTCCCCAACTCAAGGTGTCATGTTATAGCTGACACCTCCATTCTTTCTGCAGACATCTTTGAATCTTAATTCGGAGCAGATATTTAACTTTGGAGTTCTGGGAAAATGTGGACGCAAAATAACTGAGGGAGATTTTACAGTCATTCGGTTGACAAACTTTGCATCTGCACTGTTCTTCAAGTAAATGTGTTTTTGTAAAGAGTTCAGTAGAAATTGTTCAAAGTAGTCCTTATGCATAGAGTTCTATGGTTTGTTTAACTTTAAAATGCATGCCAATCAAAAACCGTTGATTTCAAAGTCAAAAACCGGAGTCACCGTTACCATGGAATTACCCCAAGCTAGACAACAGGGTCAGCCCAGCTCTGGCAGGATGGATGGATGGGTAGAGGGAGGGAGGATGGGCTGTACAGTTGGCGGTCTTCTCCCTCCCTATGGTCTCTGGCCTGTTCTGCTGTCACAGCTGACAGCTGCACTCGTGTTAGTTGAGGACTGGGATTCCCCCAGGGTACGGAGGAGAGAGGTGAACAGGGGTGAAGGGGAGGGGCTTCTCAAGGTGAGGTTGCGGTCTTTCTCATTCCCCCCCGCTCATTCTCCCGCCTTCACTTTCAGGCACATTATCACAGTAAGTCATCATGAAGTACCTCAATCTCTGACTCTTGGAGCACAATTGGAAGTCTACTTAGAGCCAGTTGGAGCTACAGTATGTTTAGCCGGGCATCTATCATGGTACAGCTAGGTATATAACTGACAGGCATTGATTCTGGTGGAATTGGTAGGCATGGATATCTCAAAATGTTGGCTAGGATCGTGGCAAGTATCTCAAATACAATCCATCATGGTAATTGGGGAATTGAGTATAGCTAGCTATAATTCCAATGGTTTGGCTGATAATAGGAAAAGAAGAGCAATTTTTACATGGCTAATTTATTGTTAAAAAGGAAACTCATTCAATATATTCTGACGAAGTGGCCAGGGAAAAAGAACAGTGGTGTAAAGTACTTAAGTAAAAATACTTTAAAGTACTACTTCAGTAGTGTTTTGGTGTATCAGTACTTTTACTTCAATACATTCCTAAAGAAAACAAATGTACTTTTTACGCAATATACAGTATTTCCCGGACACGCAAAAGTACTCTTTACATTTTGAATGAATTTTGAAGCAAAATGAATTTTGACAGGAAAATGGTCCAATTCACATCCCTTGTCACCCTACTGCCTCTGATCTGACTCACTAAACACAAATGATTTGTTTGAAAATGATGTGTTGTGTGCCCTTGGCTATGCATAAATTTAAAAATAAATAAATACATTTAAAACTAGGAAAATCATACCGTCTGGTTTGCTTAATATAAGGAATTTGAAATGATGTATACTTGAGCAATTACATTTACATTTGATACTAAAGTATATTTAAAACCAAATACTTTCACTTTTATTTGAGTCATTTTCTATTAAAGTATCTTTACTTTGACTCAAGTATGACGAGAGATTACGAATATTCTGGACAAGTTGGAATTGACTGATAAATTGGTCTACATGGAAAACTAAAGGCATAGAAAGTAATACATGAATGTCCATGACAGAATTCAAAAGGAATTTTAGACTGACCAATGTAGATATTTTCAAATACCTGCAACTTAAAATGTTCATATCAAGACATTTCTATTTTAAATCTTTTGGACAGCAGACCAATCTCCAAGGAACACAGTCTGAAAAGGATGTTCATATGATAGGCAAGATGCACAACATGGCCAAAAGTATGTGGATACCTCTTCAAATTAGTGGATTCGGCTATTTCAGCTACACCCGTTGCTGACAGGTGTATAAAATCAAGCACCCAGCCATGCAATCTCCATTGACAAACATTGGCAGTACTGAAGAGCTCAGTGACTTTCAACGTGGCACCGTCATAGGATGCCACCTTTCCAACAAGTCAGTTCGTCAAATGTCTGCCCTGCTAGAGCTGCCCCGGTCAACTGTAAGTGCTGTTATTGTGAAGTGGAAACGTCTAGGAGCAACAACGGCTTCAACATTACGTTCAGTCATCTAACAGACTCCCATCCAGAGCAACCCACAGGAGCAACCAGGGTCAAGGGTCGTGACCAAGGGCAGATCTCCCACCAAGTCAAAACGGGGACCCGAACCAACGACCTATCAGCCACTGGCCCACGCTTCCAATCTCCAAGTCACCAAGCCCCCCACACACACACAGTTCCCCCGTGAGCTGCCCCTCAACCATCCGAGACCAACCCCAATCCCCCCCAAAAACCTCTCCATCCATTATTTTTGGACCAGTCGTCACCAGTCATACATTTACTGTTAATTCCTGTCATTTAGTTACATTAATTTCCGTTCATGAGTGGATCAATTAGGCCTACAGTCATTTACCATTCTCAGAGTGGAAACATTGTTTGCATGGTTCGCAACCTGCTACACAAACAAGTTCTGATTTATTCCCTACCATCATTTAAATGTTTTCATTGTATTTTGCTTGGAGCGCTCCAAGCAATGAGCATGTGTCTGCTTTCTGTGTCCTCGATGGAGTGCGTGCCTGAGCACGCATAGAAGTAGACTAACTGGCCTGCTGCGCACAAATGTAGGAAAGTGCCCATTTGGGGATGTCTGATTTCTGATCTTCTTAACTAACTTGTTTTTCTGACATTTTTTCTTCACAGAAAGTCAGAAAGTCAACACAGAAAGTCAACGAAGTCAGTATTAAAAAAAAAAATCCATTGTGAAGGACAATAGTTCCTCACAGTATTTAAAAAATAGCTCCAAAACTCTCTCCCTCGATAATCTCTAGGCCTCGGTGTGAAAGAGCAAAATGTCATGCTCTGAGAATCCCATATATCCAGTGGAAACGTCATAAAATACCTGAACACATTTCCCTTCGCGCAAAAACAGCTGCGTCTGTCCTGAACTCACTAGCGTGGGAAACTGAGGGACCGGAATAGGCTAGTTGATACAATGTTGCAAGTTCGCCAGCGACAGCTTCGGGCCTGACCTTCCTATGTACAGTCATTGGTCTGGGCCCAGTTGATTTGAATGAGTTGATACAATGTTGCGCTTCACTAGCGATAGCTCAAGTCAAGACAGATAGAAGGAGAGGTAGACAGGCAAAGTAGAGATTGAGATAACCTGCAATGGAAGTTATAGGCCTACTGCTACATTGGCCTAAACTATCTCTTAGTTGCATGTGCTCATTTCTTTAGCCGCCAATGGCCCACTGTGAATCAGTTTGTCCATATAGCAGAGGCTGGTGCTCTCGCTTTAGAGGATTTGAAAGTTTTATATTTTAACATTTTTCATTCCGATTTGTATTATTAAAAACACGTGACATTGATTTTGAGAAAGAAAAGAAAAATGAAAAACTATTGAAATTATACTGTCCCACGAAAACGTGCATAGGAATATCATAACTGGCACGCAGATCAGTAGAAATGGTACTGTAAGATAAATTGTAAGTTTCCCCAAACGTTTCCTCGGAATAGAACGTTGTGAACAGAGCGCACAGTTCTTTGTACTGCATAATTACAATGGGTGTGTGTGAAAGAGAGAGCGAGAGATAACGAGAGGGGTGTTGTAACTAAGATCGTGCCTATTAAAACTGAGCACAAAGGGACAGCTATGCATTACAGCACCAGTGGTTGTAAAGCACCACTCACTGGGTTGCGCCCAGCACTGTGTTGCTTGCTAGACTAGTGGGCTAGTACACCTACACCTAAGTTTAGAATTGTAAACTAATCGAAAATAAAGTAGGAAACTATTGCGAGCACTTCTCCAGATCACTTGATATCCACCACATGGGGGAGAGAAGAGGGAGAGAAAGGGACAGAGAGGGAGACCCGACTCAACTCAAACTAAACTGTCGTACAGCAGAGCGTGTGTCCAACTCCAAACCCACACAACTGAATAGATAAGAGCATATCATGAGCACACATCATCTGGCACCTGTATCATCCCGCGGCTACCTACTGGTGAACCAGCGTTTGAGTTGTGCGGTTGCAATATCAACAGTCCCTTATCTCTGGTATATCTTGGCATGCATAATTTAAGACTACATTGTGTGCAGCGCAGTGGACATATAATGCACAATGTCCCCGGAAATACTTTCCGCAACCTAGGCCTACAGGCCATAGTGAAAACATTTGCACGCAAAAATGCAAGGCGATGCAGTCGCATACTGTAACTGCTATAGCCCTCTGGGTAGAAAAAAAAATGAGACAAGCACAGACACAGATCAACTTTTCCTAAGAGAAAGAAAGAGAAAAAAAGACAGACACAGGAGAGAAACGCAGCAAGGAATACTTCAGGAGAATTGATAGGCTATTTGACGTGTCATTTTTATGAAACATTTATAAACTCGGCAAAACAAAACAAAGTCCCCACTGTCAAATGCGTTTATTTTCAGGAAACTTAACATGTGTAAATATTTGTATGAACATAACAAGATTCAATAACTGAGACATAAACTGAACAAGTTCCACAGACATGACAGACAGAAATGGAATAATGTGTCCCTGAACAAAGGGGGGGGGGGGTCAAAATCAAAAGTAACAGTCAATATCTGGTGTGGCCACCAGCTGCATTAAGTACTGCAGTGCATCTCATCATGGACTGCAACAGATTTGCCAGTTCTTGCTGTGAGACATTACCCCACTCTTCCACCAAGGCACCTGCAAGGTCCTGGACATTTATAAGGGGAATGGCCCGATCCAACCGGTCCCAGACGTGCTCAATGGGACTGAGATCCCGGCTCTTCGCTGGCCATGGCAGAACATTGACATTCCTGTCTCGCAGGAAATCACGCACAGAACGAGCAGTATGGCTGGTGGCATTGTCATGCTGGAGGGTCATGTCAGGATGAGCCTGCAGAAATGGTACCACATGAGGGAGGAGGATGTCTTCCCTGTAACGCACAGCGTTGAGATTGCCTGCAATGACAACAAGCTCAGTCTGATGATGCTGTGGCACACCGCCCCAGACCATGACAGACCCTCCAATTCGATCCTGCTCCAGAGTACAGGCCTCGGTGTAACGCTCATTCCTTTGACGATAAACACGAATACGACCATCACCCCTGGTGAGACAAAACCGCGACTCGTCAGTGAAGAGCACTTTTTGCCAGCCCTGTCTGGTCCAGCGATGGTGGGTTTGTGCTCATAGGCGACGTTGTTGCCGGTGATGTCTACTGAGGACCTGCCTTACAACAGGCCTACAAGCCCTCAGTCTAGCCTCTCTCAGCCTATTGCGGACAGTCTGAGCACTGATGGAGGGATTGTGCGTTCCTGGTGTAACTCGGGCAGTTGTTGTTGCCATCCTGTACCTGTCCCTCAAGTGTGATGTTCAGATGTACCGATCCTGTGCAGGTGTTGTTACACGTGGTCTGCCACAGCTGTCCTGTCTCCCTGTAGCGCTGTCTTAGGTGTCTCACAGTACGGATATTGCAATTTATTGCCCTGGCCACATCTGCAGTCCTCATGCCTCATTGCAGCATGCCTAAGGAACGTTCACACAGATGAGCAGGGACCCTAGGCATCTTTCTTTTGGTGTTTTTCAGAGTCAGTAGAAAGGCCTCTTTAGTGTCCTAGGTTTTCATGACTGTGACCTTAAATGCCTACCGTCTGTAAGCTGTTAGTGTCTTAACGGCCGTTCCACAGGTGCACGTTCATTAATTGTTTATGGTTCATTGAACAATCATGGGAAACAGTGTTTAAACCCTTTATAATGAAGATCTGTGAAGTTATTTGGATTTTGACGAATTATCTTTGAAAGACAGGGTCCTGAAAAAGGGACATTTCTTTTTTTGCTGAGTTTAGCAGCTTAATACTGTATATAGCTGTAGATAGTATACACTGCATAATGAAACGATACATAGTAAGCTAGTGTTTTGATGGTGGACTGACTATTATTTGGCATTATAAACTGGGAGGTTCGAGCCCCGAATGCTGATTGGTTGACAGCCGTGGTATATCAGACCGTATACTACAATGTAGAAAATTGTACAAATAAAGAAAAGTCCTGGAATGAGTAGGTCTGTCCAAACTTTTGACCGGTACTGTATATGTGTGTGTATATATCATTATTTTACTACATGTACTCTATTTTACATGCGAGCGAAAATAGTTGTAAGTAGCATTACTGCTGTCCATTAGTTTATTTTAAAATCAGGGGAGAGCGGTAGGGTTGGGATTTTTATTTGAAATATACAATTACGTTATCCAATACAATCAAAAATACTAAATAAATAATAGGTAATGCCTTCAATTAAAACTGAACATGTAGGTGCACCAAAATAATCACCGGACGTCCTCATTTGGGAGGGATTGCCCCACTTCCCCGACCTAGTAAAGAAGACAGGCTGTCTGTCCTAAAAACCTATATGGAAGAGAATGACTGATATTTCTTCAATATCCCTCTGTGGAAATTGCTAAGTGATATTGAGCTCTTCAGAATGTAGTGGGGTTTGATGGAATGTTTATTGCAGTAATGCGAGTTCCCTTTAAAGGATTGCAGATAAAGATGGCCCACTACAACACAACACAGAGTACTAGTGTTCAGTCTGCAGTGTGCTCGGACAGTCCACTTATAATGTGCAGTAAGGAACTATTTGGTCTACGTTCAGACAGTCTACGCTTGTTGTTCACTACCCCTCAGTGTTCACTGAGTCAGCCTTTGAATTTGGAACTAGCCTTGATAATTCTGCAAAGATATTGACAGTACTTTATACTCGTGCTACGGACTATGCTCTCTAACGCCATACCTTTGTCAGAATGACTATGTACATAGAAACAGCAGAGGCATTTCTGAAGGATTACATATACAGTACAAGCTTTATTATCTCTAGTACAGTGTGGAGTAACAGCAGAATAGCTTGGCCCTGCATCCTACAGGGAAGAGAGGGGAGCTGCTCTGTCCTATGTAGGCTACATGTCCTATGACAGTCAGACCCTACACCCGTGCCTGGCTCTGAGATCCCTATGCTGAGCCAGCGGTCATCCTGCACAGCCCAGACATGATGCACAAGGATTCGCTAGAGCGCGATGAGCCAAGTAATGATGGAACATTATTGTTCTGATCCCAGGGTAGAACCTGTTCTTGTGGGTTAGCCTATGTGGTCCCCCCCTCGTTAGTCCAGTCTAACGTGGCAGAACTGCTCTCATAAGGATGCCTGTCTGACCTGGACTGTACTGGAGCAGGCCTAGATCCAGACAGCTTCCCTAAACAACCCCAAAAGTGTTATACTTTAAACAAAGATGCACTTTCTGGGGTTCCATCTATAATTGAAAAATCAATTAAATGTTCAGTGTTTAAAGGGATACTGCGAGATTCCAGCAAGTGGGCCGTTTTTTCAACTTACCCAGAGTCAGATGAACTCATGGATACCATTTTTATGTCTCTGATGGCAGTATGAAGGAAGTTACAAATAGTTTAGCGAGCCAATTCTAACTAGCGTTAGCGCAATGGCTGAAAGTCTACAGGTGCGCTGGCGTAATCGAAACGACCTTAATTGCCAGAATGTCACAGTATCTCTTTAATAAGAAGAGGCCAAGAAGCGGTTAGTTTAAAGGAACAGTTACGTAAATCAAGAGAGTATCAGGAAACAACTATACGTGACCAGCAATTATACTGGTGAATTTAACTCATCAGTAGCTCATCCTTTTTTCTGTCCATTTGGAAATCCGTGACAAAAAGATGTGACAATAACTGAGTTACCATGCTTCTATCGTGTACAACATTCCCATTGATGAAACATCCATTGACAGCTCTATAAAATCTGGGGGAACTAACAACTAATCAAAAAGGTCCAGGTTGTGCCATCTCACTAATCAGATTTCATTGAAAATAAATTGAAAATATCACTATTATGCAGATACCATAATGCTTTTGGCGTCAATCTTTAGGAACACTAGTTACAGTGCATTCAAAAAGTATTCAGACCCCTTGACCTTTTACACATTTTGTTACGTTACTGCCTTATTCTAAAATCTACACACAATACCCCCATAATAAAAAAAGCGAAAACAAGTTTAGAAATGTATTAAAAATAAAACAGAAATACCTTATTTACATAAGTATTCAGACCCTTTGCTAGGAGACTCGAAATTGAGCTCAGGTGCATCCTGTTTACATTGATCATCCTTGAGATGTTTCTACAACTTAGAGTCCACCTGTGGTAAATTCAATTGATTGGACATGATTTGGAAAGGCACACACCTGTCTATATATGGTCCCACAGATGGCAGTGTATGTCAGAGCAAAAACCAAACATTGAGGTCGGAATTGTCCGTAGAGCTCCGAGATAAGGATTGTGTCGAGGCACAGATCTGGGGAAGGGTACCAAAACATTTCTGCAGCATTGAAGGTCCCCCAGAACACAGTGGCCTCTATCATTCTTAAAATGGAATAAGTTTAGAACTTCCTCAAACTGGCCACCTGGCCAAAATGAGCAATCGGGGGAGAAGGGCTTTAGTCAGGGAGGTGACCAAGAACCTGATGGTCACTCTGACAGAGCTCCAGAGTTCGTCAATGGAGGAACTCTGGAGGAAACCTGGCACCATCCCTACCGTGAAGCATGGTGGTGGCAGCATCATGCTGTGGGGACGTTTTTTAACGGCAGAGACTGGGAGACTGGTCAGGATCGAGGGAAAGATGAACGGAGCAAAGTACAAAGAGATCCTTGATGAAAACCTGCTCCAGAGCACTCAGGACCTCATACGGGGAGAAGGTTCACATTCCAACAGGACAACGATCCAAAGCACACAGCCAAGACAATGCACGAGTGGCTTCGGGACAAGTCTCTGAATGTCCTTGAGAAGCCCAGCCAGAGCCCAGACTTGAACCCGATCGAACATCTATGGAGAGACCTGTAAATAGCTGTGCAGTGACGCTCCTAAGCCAACCTGACAAAGCTTGAGAGGATCTGCAGAGAAGAATGGGAGAAACTCTCCAAACACAGGTGCGCCAAGCTTGTAGAGTCATACCCAAGAAGACTCCAGGCTGTAATCGCTGCCAAATGTGCTTCAACAAAGTACTGAGTAAAGGGCCTGAATACTTATGTAAATGTGATATTACATTTATTTTATTTGTATAAATTTGCAAACATTTCTTCTTTTTTTTAAACAGTTTTTTTTGTCATTATGGGCTATTGTCTGTAGATTGATGAGAAAAAAACTATTTAATCCATTTTAGAATAAGGCTGTAATCTAACATTAGGAAAAAGTCAAGTGGTCTGAATACTTTCCGTATGCACTTTATATACAAATCTATACAAGGGGCCATCAATACAATTTGCCCAATTTTGTAAGCACCATTCTACCCTGACATTCTCAGAAGTTCTCCTAATCCATTGCTGATTGGAGCACCTGTGTATATACCAAGTTTTGCAGGGAGTGGCTAAGGGTTTAGAACGTCGAAAATACATTATTTTTTATCTCTAAATTATCTGAGCCATTTCAGGAAGAGCTGTCAGTGCCATCTGCACTTGCTGGAATCAAACAAGGGAATGTCTAAATCAGAATAAAGACCATGCATCATAGATCAATAGGACACGTTATTTTTAGTCCAACTCCAGCTGCACACATCTCTCACAAGCCTTGTTAGAAAACACTTAGAGAAGACAGAGCCTCAGAACTGTCAACAACTTCCTGTTAGGTTAAAAAAGGAGGGCTAATGATCATTCTCACTGCAGGGGGTAAACTCACACACGCACACACAGAGTGAGCTATCGCAGCCAGCCAGATGAGGCAGAGGGAGATAGGAGCTCATCCTCTGGTTTAACCTCAAGGTGTTTTTGCTGCAATGGCGACAGAGTTGGCGGAAAGTTATGGGGATCTCCAGCCAACTTTGTTCGTTATGTAATGTCCTCAGACTAATCCTTGGCTGAAAACATCCCAGCTTCTTACTGCTGTAGGCTCCATGTATCCTTGTGATTCCCGATAACAAGATAAACCAACCACAATACAAAATAAACAACCCCAGCCGACAAACAGTAAGGAATCTTCACCCATGACAAGATTACCAACGCCGTACTCCTGTACCCTGCTCTTCTCATTATGTCTGGTTCAGCACATAGTTTTGTAAAGGATGAGCATTGAGGAAATTAATGTTAAAATCGAGACTTGTAAAGAAAACAGTCTAGAGGAAAATACTGTGCTTGATTTACATACCGTATATCCGCTTCTACTACCCAATTCAGAGCAGCACATAGCCTGAGGAAAGCCTAGAAAGCCATATTCCCAGGCTCTGGGAGTCAGTCAGTCAGTACGACAGAATGTTCCGGTACCGATACAGAGGTCTGCCCTTGCTACCAGCTAACAACAAACGTTCCCATAACTTTAGAGTCTCATTAGGTCATTACCTAACGTTTTCATATGTTCCAGTGATGCGCAACGACTGTTTATTAATGTCAAATGAAACACGGTTGCCATGTTCTCAAAATATAAGATATTAATGTTCTAGAAACGTGGGAACGTTCCATGGGAACGTTGCAAGAACATTCCTGTGCGTCTGTCGTCATGACGTCGCCTGATGGTCCCAAAGAAACGTTTCCCCCCCCCAAAAAATATATTATTTCATTACACATCACTCCTTGTTACTGTGGCAGAGCCCATCAAGGCTGTGATTGGTGAACCACTGAGCTATTCGCAGCTTTTTGTTGGCAAGGTTAGGGACACACAGAATGCTTTTAACAGTGTTTTCAATTTACATATCTGATACACATGACTACAATGCACATGTTCATTTATATACAGTAATTATTAGTCAACATGTCCTCCCCTGGGATTTGAACTCACAACCTCTTGGTTCACAGCATTCCTATTTTTCTGCTACACCATCATGTCTGTGTCAGTTTCTGACTATTCTCTCATCATTGATTTGAATGCCTTATTTCCGCAATTCTAGGGCTTTTTGTATAGCGGTCTAATGTTGGTGGGGGCATATAACTTTGATTTAATGTTACTCCTGAATGAAAATAGTTTTTCTTGAGTACTTTTACCAGAGCTGAGATGTACATCAAAGTGCATTCACCCTAATTGCTTACACCTATCCAGTTATTTCAGATCTACACAAGTGCCTGGGAAGAAGGGCTTAGGGTTTGTGTCTGGACAGGGCCTATACTGGCCTAATAAGCACACGCCTTAGGGATAACCCTTATTGGGACAGTGGTTAGGGCATTAGTCATCGGTGCTGGTGGCCTGGGTTTGAGACCTCCTCGGGGAGTCATACTGTATATTGCTAAGAATGCGAGAGCAGTATGTTAATGTCATTATTTGGCAATATTTACAACACCCCGAACTTACCTAATTAAAATAAGTCCCTTGTCGAAAGATGAGAATCAGTAGGATTACCCTTTCAGCACAAACGATGACCACATTTCCACGGCCGCTCATAAATGATCCGTTTTGATTCATTCTACATAGCTGAGTGTCTGTCCATCGTCTTGTTGAAATGCACTTTGACGTAAATCTCGGCTGTGTTAAAAGCACACACTCATGATCATTGATCATAGTGCTTCAGGGGTAACATTAAAACGGGGCAAAATGATCCACCAACATTGCACCACTATACAGAAAGACTTCAAAATGGCTGAAAAAGTACATACATTCCGTGTGTGGCATTCTCTTCTCTTTCATGTCAACATAAAGCAGATAAACTGCCTGAACATTTTCAGAAAAAAAAAGAAAAGAAAAAAATCTGTCAAATACCCCAAAGCCATACAGCATGAAGCAGGAAGACTTGGATAAAACTACAAACTACAACCGTGTGTAGAAGAAATGTAGTCACAAGCAGTACAGTACAACAGATATGAAAAGTGAGGTGGCACAAACTGAAGAAACATTGTGCTACTTGGAAGCTTAACATAGTCGTTTTCCCTCCCCTAAGAGTCTTCAAACGGAGTCGCAGGCTCTCTTTGAGGTGCTGTTTAGTGGTTTCCCCCCCCTCCAGACAAAGCACTGCCGAGTAGCATCAGGTTCACTATAACACAATGCTCCTCTCTGAGTCAATAGCCACATTGTCTGACTGGTGACCAGAGAGATAGACAGGAACACCACACGCACACAGATAAAAGGGCTGTACTAATAATAAATTGTTATTATGCAGTAAAATAACAGGCTGACTGACCTACCAAACGGGGAAAAAAAACAGCTGTTTTGTAATGGACCTGGGAAATGCAGAACTATTACCTAAGGGCAATTTTAAATTAGCAGAAGAAATCAAATCAAATGTTACTTGTCACATGCTTCGTAAACAACAGGTGTAGACGAACAGTGAAATGCTTAGGGGAGGGCTGTACGAAAGTAACGCGGGGTGAAAGTAACATGGCCATTTTCTCAGATGACACAGAAGCTAGAATGAGTAGTAAAGTCAGCACTTTGCTAAGGTGGAGGGTGAGCTCCCTGCAAAGAAACAGCCCCGCCTGACCATGTTTCGCAGAGTTATCAACAACATTTGGTTTTGAGCGATGGAAGTAAGATACTGACCCGGAAGTGTTTTTCAGTTGTAAAGTTGTGTTTAGTTGTTTAAGGTTCCAAACATATGCATTTTCTTACCCCATCTAGTGACTAAATAACAGCATATGTTTAACGTATCATGCTAGCTAGTCTTAGGTGTTAGCCTGGGAGAAGTTACAGGAGAGACAAAAGTAACATAATGTAAACTGATGACCTGGAATAAAATTAAGTAAATGTTTAAGCACAGGCCACATATTGCTTTTATGTTAGCAAATATCAACAAGGGACCGAATGTTACAAAATTAAATATGACATCATTAAAATGATGTCTTAATCAATCGACTTGGTAGATCAGTTTCTCACAAGCTTTTATCGACAGGTTAGTGGTTAAAAATATATTTTTGATTCTGGGGGTCAATTATGTTATGTCAAGCCATGGACATGTGATAAGCAAGATGAGTTTGCCGTTGGGAAGAGAATAAAGACGTTTATTCTATCAAGACACGAGGAGAGCACATGACAAGGACCGCTAGAGCGCACCTGATTGGTAGGGCTAAGCATGAATAGTAATTAAAAATGGTGAAAAACATCAACTACATTCCCATTTAAAGTGAGATGAGAAAATTGTTTAATATAGCTATAATGTAATCCATTTTAGTTTGATTCATATTGTAAGGCAAAAATATTGTGGTTGAGCAACATTGCGATGTTGACGCATGGTTCATTTTCATACATTTCAAACCTATAGCACTAATTATTCAAATAGACGGAAACATTAAATTATGGCTGATAGCACATGACTTGCCTAGTTAAATAAAAGGTTGAAAAAATAAATAATACAATTAAATTTGTTGAAAGCAAAGAGCATGAAAAACTAGAAACATGAAGTTAAGTCCGCCCTAACGCATGTACAAAGTAACGTTGCGGGAGTTCTGTTCTCGGTCCATTATCATAGAATTGAAGTTACATTTACTAAAAATAGGGTTGTTTGTCATAAAATATGGTGTAATTAGGAAAAAAAATAAAACTGTTACTTTTGTCCCAGTTCTCCCCTACTCATTCCTAACAATGCAGAGAAAATCAGAGAATTCATAACACGAGGAATGAATAGAGAATCAGTATTGCTTACTTGGCGTTATACAGTACACGGGTCAATCAGCCATAGCTAGTTAAATCTACTGTCTTTGAAAAAAAGGGATAGTGTCATGGAGACCACATAACACCATGTGAGGATGACAGATTAAAAGGATAGCTGCCTGCAGGTAAGGGAGAGGATATACGTCATCAATTTGGGTACCAGGCATGTCCGTATGTCGCCCAATGAGAGTCGAGTGTGGAGACGAATGGTCAGTCATCCTGATGAGCCCTTCCCGGCTAGCTAGTTTATATGCTGGGCTGGCTAGCTGGCAACAACAACAGCATGGCGCTGGTTAAAACTTGTAAAAGAAAGTTATGTTCATTTTGAAGGGCGAGGGAGAAATAAATTGTAGTATTGGTCACCATCTGGATGTCACCGTGACATGCCAATTAGCTGAAGTAACAAGCCGGTGTTAATGACCAGTGCAACGGTGTTGGGAGGTGCTTTTCTGACGTGAGTTGCATCCCACCCGGCTATTACATGTCTGCAGGCGGTATCTAACGTGGCCAATTTGTTCATTTTATTTAGAGTAGGATAGCAGCCTGCATGAGAAATCTCGTGTAATATTGGTAGTAACCATCTGGATGTTACCGTGATACAATCTACACTGCTCAATGGGGAGAGTTTGCGCTGCAAGCTGGGAACACAACACAGGGCACCGTGTCCTTCACTCCCGCTTGCCGCAGTAAGGAGATGAAAGTAGCTAGGATAGTGTCGCCAATATCAGGCCAGAGAGACAGCTAAAGCGCATGTATTGTAGGCTAGTGATTTGTACAACTAAGTCATTAACGTCTACATTTCCGTAAAATATAATTACTCTGATAGAAACGGAATGATTCTGAACACACTCCAAAGAAATTAAACAAATGTCTAACAGAAGTTTCTAGCCACAAGGACAAACTAGCTAGCTGGGAAGGGCCCATCAGGACGACTGACTGAACCGAATCCGTTCGTCTCCCCTCGACTATCGCTGCGCGACATACGTCATCAATTTGATATGCCATCAATTTGGGCACCAGGCGTGTCATCTAAACTCTGGAACTGATTGTGCCCCCCTCCCCCCATTACTAACTAAAACAAAAGTATGTCCCTTCTCTTAATTGTGTTAACAGCTTTCAGGCACATTTCAGGTCAAGAAGATTTAGTATTCTATGAGACTTTGGTTAATAACCTAGATCTGAGAAACAGATGAGAAAACAATGGAATAATCAGCACATTAAAAAAGAGAAGAGGAATGGAAGCTCCAGCACCCAGTTTTACAGCGGACAAGGCTGTGAGCCCTCAGCCGTGGTGGTGTGACTGCTGCGAGGGGAGAAACCTACGTGTGGGCCAGGGTGAGTGGGGGGGGTGGTGGGGGGTAGAGAGCGAAAGACAATACAATGCCTTGTCTGTGTGACCTGCTGATATTTCTGCGGTATCTTAGATCATAGTGCGATTTCAAAGGTCTCCGAGTCTCTCTCTGGGTGCCTAGCATTTCAGACACGGCTTTAACACCCTGGTGAAGGCAGACTGAGGGGCACAGGCCCTCTTTTATAGCCCCTGGAGAGGGTTCACAGGGGCGGCAGGGTAGCCTAGTGGTTAGAGCGTTGGACTAGTAACCGAAAGGTTGCAAGTTCAAATCCCCGAGCTGACAAGGTAAAAATCTGTCGTTCTGCCCCTGAACAAGGCAGGTAACCCACTGTTCCTAGGCCGTCATTGAAAATAAGAATTTGTTCTTAACTGACTTGCCTAGTTAAATAAAGGTAAAAATTTCAGCCAAAACTCAACGCTTTGGCTGAAAACCTCCCACTATGGCACAGAGGTTAACAAAAAATCCTCCCAGTCCAGTGAATTCATGGTTAAACCTGCCATGTGAGACTGTGTGTGGATATCCAAGACCTGACAGGTCCAGGTCCAAATTCTAACTTGTCTCTCAGGTCCAGGTCCTGTTTGATGGGAAAATCGGGTCTCGGGTCTATGTAACTACAGTCAATAGCACCTGACCACAGCTACCATAGCCTATAACATATTTATTTTACGCAGATAAGGTGAATTCATTGAATTATATAAGGCCTAGCCAACATATAAATAAATACCTATTTGTAAAACAGAAGAGCAACTTGGCTGATTAACATTATTTCACTCCTGTACAATCGGGTCTGGTCTAAACATTCGGGTCAGGTCCCATTTTTTTTTAAAGTTCTGGTCTGTTCGGGTCTGGATCTGTTTAGGTCCGGATCCAACTTCTTGGACCGGAGAAGACCTCTAATATGGTATCTAAAGAGAATGTTGAATCATTCTTTTAGTGTGGGACACAGTTTAAGTAGAGTATGACTGAGATTGGGGCAGGCATCACCTGCGAACCACGTGTCAAACTGCAGCGGCATGTTGCGGCTTGCAGCAGCAACCAGTGAGAGAGCACATTGCTGCGTTTGTGACTCAGAAGACAGCAGCTGCAGTGCAATTCAAATAGCAGAGGGTTTTCCTGCGAGGAATGAGAGAACCACTTGACAAGGGAAACACTGCCACTAGGAACTAAAGCTGAGAGACAGTGGACGGCCCTGGGTGTGTTCTGTGGGGCCATGTTTACTGTACACTGAGGAACATGGTTACTGTGTAATACTGTACCTCACTATACACCGTATGAGCGAAATGTTTTGCTTCGTAAGCCTCGTTTTCCCACTCCCGTGAGGACATGGGAAACGAAACTAAACAATCGTTTCAGGCTGCTGTATGAGACACGTTTGCGAAAGTGAAATGTGACGAAAACAATTGTTCCGCGCTGCGGCCGCTGTCAAGATGTTCCCAAACCAGCTGTGTGTTGCAGTGGTGTGCGCAGTGAGGTCCCCAGCTCATTGAGGGCTTTGATTTGGGCTCGCACGCAAAAGGCACATTCGACCACACCAACAGATGTGCTGCTGCATGTATGCTGCCCACATTAGGAATCACTTCCATGTGGCAAGCTATGACAAGACAAGGTGATACATTCTTTCACAGGCCCTGCAGTCTCCCACCATTCCACCACACACATACACCTACAAATGTCCTCTCCATCGAGTCATTTTTACCTGTTGTTGGATCCAATTCGCTCTCCTCTTTCTCTTTGCGCTCTCTCTCCTCTTTCCGTGCCCTTTTCCCCCCACTCTTTTTCCCTTTCTTCTCCTTCTTCCTGCCCTCCGACATGCTGTCAGTTGAAAGTGTAAATCCTCTCAGGAAGAAAAAAAATCGCTGACAAAAACAGGTAGTCCTGTGAGGAGCGTGTGACGCTAGACTCTAAGCTTGTCAGAGCGTCTCCCCTCCTATATAGACTCGCGCCAATCACCCACAGTAGGGAAACACCTACTTACAGCAAGGCAAAGAGAGCGAGAGAATGAAAGAGACGACCGAAGAGGGGAGAGAAAAGTACGGAGACCGCGCTGAGAAAGGGGAGGGTAGTAAGAGAGACCTAGGGGGTGAGCAGGGAGGCATTTCTCATTGCTGTATAGGCAATGAACAGTTCCCTGCTTAGAACTATCCGATAAACACAGCCTCTTCTAGGCCCTCAAGCTGGAGCCTTCCTCTCTCGCCCCTCTGCCCTACACTTGCGTGTTCACACGCGTAGGGGCTAACTAGACCCTACGTTAACCACTTCGACCATGCCAGCAACACTGTCCGCTTCAGGGCGAAGTGGAATCACATAAGGCACCACATTTTTTGAGTTTGCGCAATAAAAAAAAAAATATGCAGAGGCGTGCCTAATGATATGCCACGTGCATTTGTTTATGTCTGATTTCGTCATTTGACACGTGTATAAGATTAAATACCTCCCTGATTAAATGTTTAACTATTACTGAGGTGTACATCTTGTAAAACGAATTTCATGCTTGTTTAATTATTTAAAAGTAGAACATGAGTTGCATCATTCAGATCACCAGTGTCTCCCGAAGTTGATCGTTTTATTGATCCCCTCGCCACTGTCAGGAAGTCACCCTCGAGTTTCGTCAGCAACACGTGACAACAGAGGGCCCTCGGAGCGAGTTGATAGGGGCAAGGGGGTGGTTTGAGATTCACAGAGACCACAGAACAGAGGAGATGGCCCATATAGCAGGCCACCTGTAGCCTCCCCCAGCCCCAGATACCTCTAGCCTGGAGCATATCTGGTCTTTATGACTGACCCATGTACCCCTGGAGAGGGGCCAGTTAACCCCTCCCCCATGCTGTCCACCCAGCTCCCTTTGGGTCTGCCCTGTGCATGTTGGTGAGGGGGTCTCTACACAATAACATGCTCCCCAAACTCACATAATCTGGTTCTGATTTAGGTAATAAACACTGAAACCTAACAAGAGGATATGCATTAAAAACAATGAAAACTAGAAACGTCACAATGCATGACATATATGCATGCTCCTTACACACAAACATCAATTTCCTCTCCACACCTCTCACTCTCCCCCTTTCTGCCTCTCCCTTTCTCCTCCCTGTGTCCTCCTACCCTGCCGTGTTGTTAGCAAGCCCTAGCATGTCTGTGGTTGCGTCTCTCTGCCGGCGCATCGTCATCACCAACCTGAGGAGCGAGCTCTGTCTCTCTCTCACAATCACACACACACACACATGCAGTCTGTTTTACACATCCAGCAACACTGCACAGCAATCATACAGTATAAATTACTGCTGATATAGCGATGTAATTAAATCCAATAGCCTGAAAAATAAACGTTTTTCTGATCTCAGAAGCTTGAAGAACCACTCACACACGCCTGTCGGAGACAGACAGGTCGAGTGACGAATGAGGTGAGCCCCTCCCCTCATTAAAAAGAGCCACTCGCCCGCCCTCTGTTCATTCTCGAGCATGCCGAACTTCCGCACACTCTTGCGAGTAAGGGTATGCAGTGAGATATCTCACTCATGAGAACCGGGATTAAGTTCTCTTTCAGTTATTCAATTATTCATCTCACATGAAGTATATAGCCAACTCCCGTATCGCAGCATACAGGCACCAATGGTGAACTGACAGTGCATGTAGCTCATTCACTCGTTTTGTAGTAAAGCGATTTAAAAGGAGAGATATTTCATCCATGATTTCCAGTGGCTCAAAAGGCTCCTGTGAAATAGCCTCAAGCCCACTAATCCCATGATGGGACTAAATCAATCAATCAAGTTTATTTTATATAGCCCTTCGTACATCAGCTAATATCTCGAAGTGCTGTACAGAAACCCAGCCTAAAACCTCAAACAGCAAGCAATGCAGGTGTAGAAGCACGGTGGCTAGGAAAAACTCCCTAGAAAGGCCAAAACCTAGGAAGAAACCTAGAGAGGAACCAGGCTATGAGGGGTGGCCAGTCCTCTTCTGGCTGTGCCGGGTGGAGATTATAACAGAACATGGCCAAGATGTTCAAAATGTTCATAAATGACAAGCATGGTCAAATAATAATCAGGAATAAATGTCAGTTGGCTTTTCATAGCCGATAATTAAGAGTTGAAAACAGCAGGTCTGGGACAGGTAGGGGTTCCATAACCGCAGGCAGAACAGTTGAAACTGGGACAGCAGCAAGGCCAGGTGGACTGGGGACAGCAAGGAGTCATCATGCCCGGTAGTCCTGACGTATGGTCCTAGGGCTCAGGTCCTCCGAGAGAGAGAGAAAGAAAGAGAGAAGGAGAGAATTAGAGAGAGCCAAGATGTTACTAAAGGCTTCGGAACTGGACGTACGCGACGTTCCCCCTTCATGAAACGTATTTTCCCACTGTTATTGTCGAAGAATATATGACAGGCCAAGATAGTGATTAGATAGACCTTAAAGAGATTCTCCGGTACTTCTGTATACTTTTTAGTCAGTAGATCTGTTATCGCACTCACAAGCCAAAAGTGGTCCTTGAAAATTGCATAGTGCGTCACATACAGTATATGCAGATATGTGCACGATGCCATTGCTCTCGCTCTCTCACTGCTGTGTCCATTGAGCCTTTGGGACCTCCCTGCAACCTCATAGGATAATGCTGGGTAGGCTAGCTGTCACTCAATTGCGAACGGCTGAAGCTCATTGGCTAGAACTCGATTTGCTAGGGGACTGTAATTCTTCTCATAGATTATGTATGTCTGAACTACACATTGAAACATTCAGCCCAAAGCGGGAGGCTCAAAAAAATGCTTTCTGAGTCGCCAGAGAACCGAAGCATGTCTTTAACAGTGGGAAAGCCTTCCCTCAGTCAATAAGGTCCTGTAGAACACCTCTGACACAGAACATTGGTAAGGAATTATCTGTTTTTGGTCACACCACTTGTTTCCATATCGTGAATGTGAAGAAGGAGCCCTGGTGCTCAGTCTCAATGACTCCGAGCGGTAGGCCTGTCACATCCAGATTGAACCTTTCATGGGACAGGCCCAGAGGGCCATGGTTCCTAAGTGAGGGTGGAAAATCTCTCTGTTCGCTTGGGTCACAGGAGATGCCAGGGCTAGTCATACAGCAGAAAAAGGATCTCTGTTATCCGGAGCTTGCTTGGCCATCGAGGGGTTACCAAGATGAGGGATGAGCCTTCTTCCCTCACTCTGGCTAAAGTGGGGAGTAAAGCTAGCACGAAGAACAATGGGTAGTGCGCATTTTCTTGGGATGAAGAGATCTACGGATGCTTGACTGTATTTCCTCCAGATCTGTTTCACCACTTTTGGGGATGGAGTCTCCATTCCTTTTAAAGGGGATTCTCCCTGGATAATAAGTCTGATCCTACGTTTAGTACTCCCGGGACATGCGTTGCGAGTAGGGACAGTATGTGTGCCCTGCTCCACTGAATAATCCTGATGGATAGTCTGTAAGCACAGGGAGCAAGTGCCACCCTCGTGGTTGATGTAAGCCACCACAGTCGTATTGTCTGTTCTGATCAAGTCGTGACAATTCCAAAGGGAGGGTAGAAAGTGTTTCGGTGAAAGAAACACTGCCAGAAATTTGAGGTAATTTTATGTGAGCAATGCAGAGTTTATTGCATTCCCCTCGTGAACGGTGCCCCAGCCCGTGAGTGGCATGTCTGTCATCACCACCTTCCTCGTGCCACTACCCCTAGGGGTGCCAGAAACAAAGATTGAGGGGCTCTTCCAGTGACGAAGAGCCAAGAGACATGCAGAGGATACCTTTATCTGACAATTGTGGTGATGCCGTGTAGACATACGTTGGGCAGACACCCAGTACTGGAATTTTCTCATCCTCAGTGGGGAAAGAGGTACTACTGAAATGGTGACCGAGCGCCCTCTGTGGAAAGGGAGAGGCACTGTCGAAACGACCCAATTAGTTAATCTAAGAGTGTTGAATGATGAGAGACAATCCAGCATTATGCCTATATATTCTATTCTCTGTGTTAAACAGCTTTTTTTTCAGATTGATCTTGAACCCCAGCTTGGAGAGGGGGGTTACAAGGGAAGCAATGCCTCTTACTGCTTGCTCCCAGGATGGGGAGCAAAGCAGGTAACTGTCTATGTAGGTGGAGACTCTCAGCACCGTGATTCTCAGGGGTGTGAGGGCACAGCGTTACCCTGAAGAAAGCCGTACAAGTAGCATGTTTTTCAGTCTAGGAGTCTCTTTTGACCGCAGCAAGGTGAGGCGTAACCGGTCAGTTTAGCCAACGAAACGAGTGAACAGTTAAATGTACTACACAAGAGAGTAAGCTGGCAATTCCACCATAGATGGGAGAGCCAGTAGCAGCCGGCATCCCAGCATCGTTGGGTGCCAGCAACAAGAGTGAGGGAGTTTGAGTGCCTGCCTCAGTGGCCATCATACCTTGAAATCAGGGAGTCAAGGTTGGACCGTGGTCAAGCCAGTGTTACCCTTCCTACGTACCTAATAAGTGGAATAAGTCCTGCTAACCTAGTAGCACCTGCTGCGAATTAGCCTTGACAGGCGTGAGCTAGCTTAATAGGTGCCTCATGGCCAGTGTTGGGGGTACCGCATTTTGCAGAAACAAGTAATATAACAGTTCGTATTACTCCAATTGGAACAGTATTACAGTTACTGATCAAAGAAATAGGTTATTACGTTTGCTATCATTCCCTTCCTATTACAGTTATTGATCCAAATGAATATTTGTGATGATTATTCCCTCTGTTGAAGCAATGTAAAAAAATAAAAAAGAAAAGAATTGGAAAGAAAATCCCCACCCCAGATTCTAGTTGTTTCCGTCCTCTCACCAAGTTCCTGTTTACACACGCACACGCTACTACTAACTGCTTTAGTGAGGGAGATGAAACATGTGCTTTCTCAGTGTGGAAGTACTGCCACTACCTTGATTTGGTAGGACCAGTGTTGGGAAAAGCTACTCTCAAAATATAGTTTACCAAGCTACCAATTATTTTACAAAGAAAGAAGTTCAGCTACACTAAAGCGTCCCTTTAAAAACTATAGTTCACTGAACTAAAGTTACTTTGAAAAAGTAGCTCACTACATCCAAACTACTACGTGAAAAACAAACCATATGGCAGTCTGAAATGTCATATACTCCAAATTGCACAAACAGATCACTTTGGGGTCATATGTTAACAGAATGTGTATTTTAGCCTATTAAACACAACAACTAGGTTTCAAGTGAGAATTATAGACATGTTTGAAGCCAAAAAAGAAAGGAAATTATTGCACCCATATTTTATTAGATTTTGCAAAACAAATTGGTGTGTAGTTCCAGTAGTTAGATGGACTGCTACATGGCAAAAAGTCATGAACTACTGAAAACCTTATGTACATTTGAATTTAGTTCAACTACTTCCAATCTACTGCAGAATGTAGTTAAATTACTAGTTGAATTACATGTAGTTCATTACTCCACTACACTGGGTAATAGCCTAGCTAGTAAGCACAATGTTAGCCGGAGGAAGCTAGCACTTTGTTAGTTTTGCAGTGAAGCTAGGACAGTTGGTCTAGTCAATGTGGTACGGCGGGGTGTGGGCTGAGTTAACGAGAGAGAGCGCTAATAATTCTACCCTTTCCGGTGGTGAGCTACCCAGGTTAACTAAACCATGCAGCTAAGCTAGCCAAGTTTCAGTATCAAGCCGTGTGACGCTAGCTACCACAGGAGACAAAGGGAAGAAAAAACTGAAAAAAACTAACTTACCCGAATCAAAAACTATCCTTTCGATAGTCACCCATCACAGAAGATAAGAGCTGAAAAACCTGCGTACAGCGGCTGCGAATAAATGAACAGGAAAACAGATCAAGTCGTGCTGAGGAGAGCTTAGGTTATTTATAATAAGGGTTACATGGGGGAAAATATCAGACATATCTGAAATGAAAATGGATGGCCCTCCATTCAGCAAAATATTTTGGACCTAAACCCACCCTGAACACTTGAAAAAAAACTAGTGACCCTCTATATCCAAAACAATAATTGAAACAAAGTGGATAGCAGAGAACATGTCTACCATTTACCCTCACTTCTTGGATAGACCAGAGCCTTAGATATGCAGTTTTAGAAACTGTTCTTCATCCTGTCATTACATACCAAAGCAGGAGTTTTTTTTATAGCACACAGAGCTGCAAGCCAGAAGGTTGTGGGTTCACAGACCACAATGGACAAGAGTAAGGTTTGAAAGATCTCCTTTATAGTAAAAGAACGAATCTAGCATGGTATTTGCAGGTCCGAGAACAATCATCCTGTCATAAACATTTCATGCAATTCTACGTAATTTGACATATTTAGTGGAATCTTTTTTTAATACCACACAAATGACCGGAATTACATGCTAAGCATGGTCAGAGACATGGGCCTATGTGTTCATCTTATCATATTTCTACAATGCCAAATCAGTGTGTCTTGTTTGCAATGAAACTGTCAGTGTTTGCAAATAATACAATCTGAGGCGTCATTAGGAATCTGAACATGGTACTTTCCAAAGTTAGGCCTACTTTTCCACCCCAGACAGTGAGCGTTTAAGCAACAACAACAAACAATGTTCTAATGTACAGAAAGTTACAAAGGCTGACTTTGACAATGCTATCCCATATGCATCAGAGTCATGTCTTTCCTGGGTATTTTAGAGCTTGTTTCTAGCATAAAGCATCGTGGACCAAAGCGCTGTTATAGATCTATATAATTGGATCCATTTTAATTTCTTCAACATCTTAAGCTAACAAGGGGTAGACCTGTGCTTTTTGACATTTTCTTTAACTAAAGGTAGTTATATGGCAGACCCTCTCATACCCTCTCATACCCCCTCAATTGGAGTCTTGGTTTTAGCGCAAGATTTTTTGGACCAGGTCAAATAAAAAAATATTGCTGGAAGAAACCTTTGGTTAAGCAGCACAAACAAGTTGTTGATCAGAAAGAGCAGAGCAGACCGGGCTCAGGGTTGGAATATCGGTTGCAGTGTGTAATGCAGCCTAGTTTTATTTACACCATCCCAGCTATCTTAGAAATATAACTGTGCTCTGTGCTTCTCCGAGCATATACTTCATAGCCTATAGCATGTAGATCATTTGATTGACACCACACTAAATAGCCTATAGGCGCAATTTGATATTTCGTGCCCAGTGGAGAATCAGAGATTAGGGGCGGTATCGGGCACACATCGAGATATATAGCCTGATAAGCAACTAATTAAAAAAAATATATTGAAATGTCATCAATTACAAATTCCCTGACCCTCCCCTGGACTAGTTAAAAAAATATACTAAACCCTCCCTTGGACTAGATAAAAAAATACTAAACCCTCCCCTTGACTGAAATTTTAAAAGCATGCCCCTCCCCCATTTTCCTCCAGGTAACCATTCTGTACATTTCGATCTGTCCCTTAGAGTAGTACTTTTCATGAAGAACATAGGTGAGAATGATCAGATGGTGGGTGAGTGGCTCCTCATAATGAGGGGAGGGAATCACCTCATTCGCCACTGGACCTGTCTGTCTCCGATAGACGTGTGATTGGTTCTTCAAGCTTCTAATGAACGCAAGATATCGAAACAAATAATTGAAAGAGAACCACCCATGACTAAGCGAGGTTTTACATTGATGAGATTGGAAGGAGATTCTCGAGAGATATCGGGAAAAAATTCAGAGAATAGACCGTTTACTATAATATAAACTTGCGAACTTGTCATGTCTCGAACGCTACCTCTGGAGGTCGCTTAAGACACCCGCCCAGCAGTTGCCCCCTTCCAATTGCAGTAAAATCCGCTTACTTTAAAATTGGTGCTGTAGCTTTATGGGAATCTCAGAAGACAAGCAATCAACTGGCCAGTGAATTAGAAACTTTTTCAGTCGCATTTAGCTTTTTGTCATGTCATGATTTGCTTGATATTGCACATGCTTGTCAATTGTTGCATTATACAAGAGTGTAATATGGTTTTGTTGCATTAATCAAGAGTGTTATATGGTTTTGTTGCATTAATCAAGAGTGTTATATGGTAGATGCATAGTTCGCATGCTTAGCCTACTGGCTACTGGGCTACTGTGACATTTACGGTACATTTGAGCTGCAAAACCACCTTTACATACAATAAATGACTCTGGTCTGTGGAAGTATTGTACATTGACAACGTTAGGGCTACCCTGTAACCAACAGACTAGAACATCCAATGAAACTGGCTTAAGTTCAACTCAGCATGACTCATCTTCTGGTTTGGTATCAGGCCCCTCCCGGGGGGGGAGGTGGGGAAGAGGGGGCCGTTCGTCATGTCCCAACAAGTAGGCCCGCTCACCGCAAATCTCAACTCAGGGAACTTCAAACGCCAAATAGAGCCCAGGTGCCCAATGCCAACGTGGTCCAGTCCCTCTCTCTCTCTCTTTACCCCACACTTAGCATCGCTCCCTCTGTTTACATCTCCCTCTTCTCCTCCTCTCTTACAGTTTCTACGTGGTGATCTAATTTGTCAGCGGGGATGACAGAGCAAGCAGGACTTGAAGGGCTTCGTTGTGTCACGAATCAACCCCTTCCCTCTTCCTCCTCTCCCCTCCTCCTCTGTTGAGCAAGATGAGACTCGTTACCGTGCCTCTGCTGTCCTCTCTGACACTAGTGTCTGTGTGTATGTGTATCTGTGTGTGTGCGTCACAGTGTCAGTGTATAATGTAACAATACTAATGTAAAGTAATGCAGGTTACATTAGAAGGAAGTACCGGAGAATAAAATGACTCAGGCAAGAGGTGGGGTTTAGTTAAACAATCTCAGTGTTGTAAGTGTAGTGTGTTCTTTGATAAGGACATGTCTCAGCCATCTTGACAAAAATAGAAGGAAAACAAATACGCTACGGGACTAAATGTGTCACTGTTTTCCTCCCCACTATGTTTCTGCCATGACATGAAAATCCTGTGTTGTGAAATTGAAGGAGAGGAAGAATAACATGTGTGTAAATTGATGAGTTCTCTGCCCATGGCCCCCAACCTTTTCCTCTCTGCTCCCCATGAACTCTTGTTTTCAGGCAGGGCCACCACCGAGCAAATGGATGGAAGATTAAATAAGGGATAAGAGCAGTCCATCCTGCCTAAAATGGCTGCACTTATCCACGTGTGTGGGCGTGTGCCTGGGAGTGTGTACTAGCCTGGGGATGTTGTGGGTGTACCAGCCTCACTTTGAGGGCGCCTACTCTTCATCCTGTTTACAAACAAGAAAACGCGGCTATGTTTGACAGTGGAGGCTGGTGGGAGGAGCTATAGGAGGACGGCTCATTGTAATGGCTGGAATGGCACAAAAAGGAACGGAGTCAAAGATGTGGTTTCCATATGTTTGATGTGTTTCATACAGTTCCATTGATTCCATTCCACCCTTTACCATGAACCCATCCTCCTATAGCTCCTCCCACCAGCCACCACTGATGTATGATCACATACACACACACACACACACACATCTGCAGACTACTATGAGGAGACCTGCAGTATTAAATCTTTATCTGAGACTCTACAGACACAGGAGGCAGATGGTTAGAGTCCAAGATGTTTAATAACAATTCAAAAAAGGAATAGGCAAGAGAATGTTCATGGACAGGCAAAATGTCAAAACCAGTTCAGAGGTACAGAATGGCAGGCAGGCTCGAGGTCAGGGCAGGCAGAATGGTCAGGCAGGCGGGAATGGAGTCCAGAAAAACAGGCAAAGGTCAAAACTCGGGAGGACTAGTAAAAGAGAATAGAAAAGCAAGCGCACGTGACACCATGCTGGATGACTTGAACATACAAGACAAACTGGCACAGAGAGACAGGAAACACAGGGATAAATACACCAGAGAAAATAAGCGACACCTGGAGGGGGTGGAGACAATCACAAGGACAGGCGAAAGAGATCAGTGCGTGACAATCAGTTCATGTCAGTACAGCTCACAAAGACAGAGACCCAGTCACTAACTGCTCTACTAAGTAGAAAGGAAAGAAAGACAGATACTACACGCAGCTAAGTTTCTCTCTCTCGCACACACACACTAGCCTTTTGGGAACCTAAGTGAGATTTTGGTCCATTAAGCCTGGCTTGCAGTCTGCCTTCCAATTCATCCCAAAAGTGTTTGATGGGGTTGAGGTCAGGGCTCTGTGCAGGCCAGTCAACTTCTTCCACACCGATCTCAACAAACCATTTCTGTATGGATCACGCTTTGTGCATGGGGGCATCATGATGAAACAGGAAAGGGCCTTCCCAAAACTGTTGCCACAATGTTGGAAGCACAGAATCATCTAGAATGTCATTATATGCTGTAGCGTTAAAATTTCTCTTCACTGGGGCCTAGCCCGAACCGTGAAAAACAGCCCCAGAACATTGTTCCTCCTCCACCAAACTTTACAGTTGGCACTATGCATTCGGGCAGGTAGCGTTCTCCTGGCATCCACCAAACTCAGATTTGTCCGTCAGATTGCCAGATGGTGAAGTGTGATTCATCACTCCAGAGAACGAGTTTCCACTGCCCCAGACTCCAAGCTTTACACCACTCCAGCCAACGTTTGGCACTGAGCATGGTGATCTTAGGCTTGTGTGCCGCTGCTCGATCATGGAAACCCGTTTCATGAAGCTCCCGACGAACAGTTCTTGTGCTGAAGTTGCTTCCAGAGGCAGTTTGGAACTCGGGAGTGAGTGTTGCAACCGAGGACAGATGATTATTGCGCTACACGCTTCAGCACTCGGCGGTCACGTTCTGTGTGGCTTACCACTACTTGGTTCGGGTCCCCGTTTTGACTTCGTGGGAGATCTGTCGACGTGCCCTTGGTCACGACCCTTGACCCTGGTTGCTCCTGTGGGTTGCTCTGGATGGGAGTCTGTTAGATGACTGAACGTAATGTAAATGTTGAGCCGTTGTTGCTCCTAGACGTTTCCACTTCACAATAACAGCACTTACAGTTGACCGGGGCAGCTCTAGCAGGGCAGACATTTGACGAACTGACTTGTTGGAAAGGTGGCATCCTATGACGGTGCCACGTTGAAAGTCACTTCAGTAAGACCATTCTGTTGCCAATGTTTGTCTATGGAGATTGCATGGCTGTGTGCTCTATTTTATACACCTGTCAGCAACGGGTGTGGCTGAAATAGCCAAATCCACTAATTTGAAGGGGTGTCCACATACTTTTGGCCATATAGTGTATGTGATGGGATGTATAGACATTATGGACAGTATGTGTATATATAGTATATCTGAAGAATACGTAGGATAGAAAGGTATATGTACAGCAATAGTTGAATAGGATGGCCTTGACTAGAATACAGTATATACATATGAGATGGTTAAACAGTATGTAAACATTATTAAAATGACCAGTGTTCCATGTCTATGTACATAGGACAGCAGCCTCTAAGGTGAAGGGTTGAGTAACCGGGTGGTAGTGACTTCAGTTCAGGGCAGGGTACATGGTGGAGGCCGGCTAGTAGTGCCTATTTAACAGTTTGATGACCATGAGATAGAAGCTGTTTTTCAGTCTCTCGGTCCCAGCTTTGATGCACCTGTATTGACCTTGCCTTCTGGATGATGGCTCGGGTGGCTGAGGTCCTTGATGATCTCCTTGGCCTTCCTGTGACACCAGGCACTGTAGATGTCCTGGAGGGCAGGCAGTATGCCCCCGGTGATGCGTTGGGCAGTTGCCGTACCAGCCCGACAGGATGCTCTCACAAACTTTTACAGATGCAGAATTGAGAGTCTTGGGGGCCAAGCCAAATTTCTTCAGCCTCCTGAGGTTGAAGAGGCGCTGTTACGCCTTCTTCACCACACTGTCTGTGTGGGTGGACCATTTCAGATTGTCAGTGATGCTGTGTATGCGGAGTAACTTTAAGCTATTCAATTTCTCCACTTCGGCCGTGTTGATGTGGATGGGGGCGTGCTCCTTCTGAAGTCCACGATTAGCTCCTTTATTTTGTTGACGTTGAGGGAGAGGATATTTACCTGGCACAACTCTGACAGAGCCCTCACCTCTCTGTAGGCTGTCTCGTCATTGTTGGTAATCAGGCCTACCACTTTTATGTCGTCTGAAAATGTGATGATCGAGTTAGAGGCTGTACTCCCTGTCCATGCAGTCATAGGTGAACAGGAGGGGGATTAGTACATACCCTTGTTGGGCCCCTGTTTTGAGGATAAGTGTAGTGGAGGTGTTGTTGCCTACATTCACCACCTGGGGGCAGCCATTCAGGAAGTCCAGGACCAAGTTGCACAGGGCAGGGTTCAGACCCAGGGCCCCGAGCTTCATGATGAGCTTGGAGGGTACTATGGAGTTGAAGGCTGAGCTGTAGTCAATGAACTGCATTCTTACATAGGTATTCCTCTTATCCAGGTGGGATGGGGCATTGTGCAGTGCGATGGCGATTGGATCATCCGTGGATATATTGGGGCTGTATGCAAATTGCAGTGGGTCTAGAGTGTTGAATAAGGTGGAGGTGATATGATCCTTAACTAGCCTCTCAAATCACTTCATGATGACAGAAGTGATTGATACGGGGCGATAGTAATTTAGTTAATTTACCTTCGCTTTCTTGGGTACAGGAACAAGGGTGGACATGCAGACTGGGATAGGGAGATATTTCATATGTCCGTAAACATTCCGATTGATCAGAACAGCGTTGAATAGACCTAAGCACGAGTACTTCCTGTTTGAGTTTCTGATTTGCCAAAGTGGGGGAGGGCCTTGTATCCATCCCAGAAAGGAGAGTAACATTGGTCAAGAGTTTTTGAAGCGCCAGTACTACAGGCAATGTGTTGACAGAACTTCAATGTGTTGACAGAACTAGCATTTTTCCCCCTTTATTCAAGTCCCCAGCTACAATAGTTTCCAGTTTGCACAAAGTCCAGTGTAGTTCCTTTAGAGCCGTCATGGTATCGGCTTGAGGGGGAATATACACGGCTGTGACGATGACCAAAGAGAATTCTCTCGGGAGGTAAATGTGGTCGATTGTGACGTATTCTAGGTCGGGTGAACAAAATAACTTGAGTTCCTGTACGTTACCACAATGAGTAGTTAATCATGAAACATACACCTCCGCCTTTCGTCTTCCCGGAGAGTTCTTTATTCCTATCTGTGCGATGTACTGAGAACCCAGCTGGGTGTATGGATGGGGACAGTATATCTGGAGAGAGATATGATTCCGTGTAACAGAGTATGTTACAGTCCCTGATGTTTCACTGGAAGGAGATCCTCGCCCTGAGCTTGTCTACTTTATTGTCCAGGGACTGAACATTATTGAGTAATATACTCGGAAGTGGTGGATGGTGTGCACGCCTCCTGAGTCGGACTAAAAGTCAACTCCGAATAATTATTCTCTCCCGGCGGCGTCTTAGATAAGTTCAATCACCTTGGGGCGTACGAACAAAAGATCCAATTCAGGAAAGTCGTATTTCTGGTCAAAAAGCTGGTGAGTTACCGCCGCCCTGATATCTGAAAGTTATTTCTGGCTCTATGTAATAATTCAAGAAACGTTCTGGGCTAATAACGTGAGAAATAACACACACACAAAAAATACTGCAAAGTTGCTTAAGAGCCAGAAACACATGCCCATGTCTAACGGCGTCATCTTACTAATCTAAAAATTGTTAGCTGACATGGCTAATTGAGTGACTGTCAGTGACTGACATAAGAGAAACATTGCCGATTCACAACCAAGTTTGGGGGGCCAGCTAGCGGCCTGGAGCTCTAAGTGACCGCTTATGTTGCTTATGCCTGCAGCCGGCCCTGCAGCAGGGACACACACAGGCACTATAATAAGTATGATAAGTATGATAAGTATGATAATAAGTATGTACCATATTATGCATTTGATCGCAAAAAAAAAATACAACTTTTACATTACTGTGTAGTTTACCAATAATGGTCTGATGGTGAAGTGGACATACTTAGTATTCATATCCAGAAAGAAGAAAAGGTATCACCAAAATACATTTTAATAGAAAGTTAGCAAAAATAAATAAGATCTTGTTACCATGGAAAGGTAAATCCATGTCTATTTCTGTAAAAATCACCCTGATTAATTGCCTACACCGAACTTGTTTTTTAAAATTATATAAGCAAAAGATATTCACTTTATTTGAAATGGAAAGCCAGACAAAATTAAACGGGCCTATTTATATAACGAATATGAATTCGGAGGTGAAATTAATAAATATTAAAGCATTGAACCTCTCAATAAAGGCTTCAGTCATACAGAATTTGTACTTAAATCCAAACTGGTTCTTACAGCAGGTTAGTAATGGCTCACGCCATGTTCAAAAATTGCCTTTTTCGGGCCTCCCGGGTGGCGCAGTGGTCTAGAGCACTGCATCGCAGTGCTAACTGCGCCACCAGAGTCTCTGGGTTCGCCCCCAGGCTCTGTCGTAGCCGGCCGCGACCGGGAGGTCCGTGGGGCGACGCACAATTGGGCTAGCGTCGTCCGGGTAAGGGAGGGTTTGGCCGGTAGGGATTTCCTTGTCTCATCGCGCTCCAGCGACTCCTGTGGCGGGCTGGGCGCAGTGCGTGCTAACCAAGGGGGCCAGGTGCACGGTGTTTCCTCCGACACATTGGTGCGGCTGGCTTCCGGGTTGGAGGCGCGCTGTGTTAAAGAAGCAGTGCGGCTTGGTTGGGTTGTGCTTCGGAGGACGCATGACTTTCGACCTTCGTCTCTCCCGAGCCCGTACGGGAGTTGTAGCGATGAGACAAGATAGTAATTACTAGCGATTGGATACCACGAAAATTGGGGAGAAAAGGGGATAAAAAAAAAAAAACATTTTTTTTTTGCCTTTTTCCCTTTATTCAGATTAAAACCTCTCCCTTTTGGTTATTTGAAAATGAAATAATCTCCAGAATATCGCTATTTTTAAAACATGCTATGGAAAGCTGGTTGCATTTTCAGTTTAATCCACCAGAAAACAAATAACAAATATTACAACACATATTATGGTTAAAATCTCATTTAAAACATTAAAGAAATGTTTACAAATTTTATATTTGTTAATAATATCGTAAATACGACTGGTGGAGTTAGGTCACACACGCAGTTTACAAAAATACAGTGCATTCGGAAGGTTTTCAGACCCCTTGACTTTTTCCACATTTTGTTACGTTACAGCCTAATTCTAAAGTTGATCAAATATTTGTTTTCCCTTCGTCAAATATACACACAATACCCCATAATGACAAATCAAAAACAGGTTTTTAGAAATGTGTGCAAATGTATAAAAATTGTAAAACTGAAATATCACATTGACTTAAGTATTCAGACCCTTTACTCAGTACTTTGTTGAAACACCTTTGGCAGCGATTACAGCCTGGAGTCTTCTTGGGTATGACACTACAAGCTTGGCACACCTGTATTTGGGGAGTTTCTCCCATTTTTCTCTGCAGATCCTCTCAAGCTCTGTCAGGTTGGATGGAGAGCGTCGCTGCACAGCTATTTTCCGGTCTCTCCAGAGATGTTCGATCGGGTTCAAGTTCTGACTCCGGCTGGGCCACTCAAAGACATTCAGAGACTTGTCCCGAAGCCACTCCTGCGTTGTATTGGCTGTGTGCTTGGGGTCGTTGTCCTGTTGGAAGGTGAACCTTCGCCCCAGTCTGAGGTCCTGAGCACTCTGGAGCAGGTTTTCATCAAGGATCTCGCTGTACACTGTTCCGTTCATCTTTCCCTCGATCCTGACTAGTCTCCCAGTCCCTGCCGCTGAAAAACGTCCCCACAGCATGATGCTGCCACCACCATGCTTCACCGTAGGGATGGTGCCAGGTTTCCTCCAGACATGACGCTTGGCATTCAGGCCAAAGAGTTCAATCTTGGTTTCATAAGATCAGATCATTTTGTTTCTCATGGTCTGAGAGTCTTTAGGTTCCTTCTGGCAAACTCCAAGCGGGCTGTCATGTGCATTTTACTGAGGAGTGGTTTCCGTCTGGCCACTCTACCATAAAGGCCTGATTGGTGGAGTGCTGCAGAGATGGTTCTCCCATCACCACAGAGGAACTCTGGAGCTATGTCAGAGTGACCATCGGATTCTTGGTCACCTCCCTGGCCAAGGCCCTTCTCCCCAGTTTGGCCGGGCAGTCAAATCTTGGAAGAGTCTTTTTCCATTTAAGAATGATGGATGCCACTGTGTTTTTGGGGACCTTCAAGGCTGGAGAAATGTTTTGGTACCCTTTCCCAGATCCGTGCCTCGACACAATCCTGTCTCGGAGCTCTACGGACAATTCCTTCGACCTCATGGCTTGGTTTTTGTTCTGACATGCACTGTCAACTGTGGAACCTTATATAGACAGGTGTGTGCCTTTCCAAATCATGTCCAATCAATTGAATTTACCACAGGTGGACTCCAAGTTGTAGAAACATCTCAAGGATGATCAATGGAAACAGGATGCACCTGAGCTCAATTTTCGTGTCTCCTAGCAAAGGATCTGAATACTTATGTAAATAAGGCATTTGTGTTTTTTATTTTTAATACATTTGCAAGGATGTCTAACAACCTCTTTTCACTTCGTCATTTTGGGGTATTGTGTGTAGATTGATGGTGAATTTAAAAAAAAATCTATTTTAGATTAAAGCTGTAACGCGTTAAGGGTCTGAATACTTTCCAAATGCACGGTATATGGAAATGTCTGCTCTATTCAAAATTACAGCAAAATTGGAAGAGGCAAGTGGAAGGGGAGGAAGGTAAGGAACTTGTCTGTCGGCCCTACATTGATGACCAAAATTGGTTCAAGAAAACTGTGATAAATAAAAAAGTATATCAGGACCCAAAAATTGACAGCTGCACCATACAGGTTGCAAAATAGTTGGGAGGAGATTTTTGATGTACCGATTCCATGTCACATGGTTTATGAACTGATACTTAAAACAACGCTGTATTCAAAACGTTTCTTTCAATTTAAATAATTATACGAATGTCATGTTCCTGACCTATTTCTGTTAGTTTGTTGTATGTGTTAGTTGGTCAGGACGTGAGTTTGGGTGGGCATTCTATGTTTTCTGTTTCTATGTTGGTTTATGGGTTGCCTGGTATGGCTCTTAATTAGAGGCAGGTGTTTGGCGTTCCTCTAATTGAGAGTCATATTTAGGTAGGTTGTTTCACAGTGTTCGTTGTGGGTGGTTGTCTCCTGTGTCAGTGTTTGTCGCACCATAAGGGACTGTTCGGTTTGTTTGTTCCTCGTCATTTTATGTGTAGGCTATTTTCCCTGTTCGTGCGTTCTTCGTGTTTATGTGAGTTCGTCATCCAGGTCTGTCTACACCGTTTGTTGTTTTGTTAGTTTTAGTCAAGTTCGTGTTTTCGTGTTTTCTTTAATAAATCATGTCTTCACAATCCGCTGCATTTTGGTTCAATCCCTGCTCCTCCTCTTCGGATGAAGAGGAGGACCACCGTTACAACGAAATTATTGCAACCAATAGACTGTTGTGTATATGTGGGATACAACTACAAATGTTGGATACAAATTTTGCTGCAAAGAGACAGAACCATTAGATCTGTTGTTTTGGTAATGCCCATATATAGCTTGTTTTTGGTTGCAGGTTCAGAAATGGCTGAAGAATTGTAACATTTCCCTGGAGCTAACTCTGCAAACAGCACTGCTGGGTGATCTGAAAAGCCATAGTCCATTGATCAATAATATAATAATAGTTTTTGTAAAAATATTCATCTTTCATTTACAATCTGTAGAAACTATGAGAATAGAAAGGTTCAGAACCTGGTTTTCAAAGGAAGATAAGAGGGGTTGAGGATAGCTGAAGGTTGGACCTAAAAACCAAAAAAGATAACTAATGTAAAATATACATTGTCCGTAAAATGTATATATGTATAAGCTGGAAGTAGAAGCCTCAATATTGTTGTCAATTATTTTACTCCAATTAGGGGTGGGGTGGTAGGATTAGGATCAATTAATAAAGAAGGACAAAAATATGTTTTAAATATATATATATATATGGGGGATTGGAAATAATGCAGACAATTACATTAATAGAAGCCACAATCTATCTGCAATATTAATGCTGATCCACCCCCTAAACATAAAAAATAAAATAAAAAACACAGGCACACACAGAATACTCTGACCCTCTCTTCTACTCCATTAGGAAGCATCTGTTGTTTCTCAACAGTCAGGCCTCGGGGCAGTCCTAGGATCAGGCTCTGGTGGCGGGGCCGAGAGAGAGGGCTGGGTGGGGGTGGGGGGGGGTGGGGGGGTGCCTGATATTAAGAGTAAATAGAAATAATCTGGCTCGAACCCCAAAAAGTTCTGGCTTGGATTCCCTGGATGTCCCGCTCATAAACCCTGCACAGACCCCATCTCTGACGGCATCCTGGGCCAACATCCAGCCCCAACACCCATCCCCATCCCCACAGCCCCTCCTGCAGCCTGCTCTGCTCTCAGATCAGACCAGATAGCTGTCTTGTATGATGAAGCTGCGGAGCGCCCCTCCTTTCAGGGCCCCTCTTGCCTATACCTGCACATCGTCACACAGACAGCACGCCGCTCATCAGCACTTTTACCCTTTCACAAGCACACTGGTTTATCTTTCAAGACCTAATGGTTTAAAAACACCCATCACAGTGTTTACATCTGTCTGCTTTTCTGCAAGCAAAGTGTGTGGGGGTTGTGGGGGGTGCAGAATGGGGACTAGTCCCTGCTTTTAACACTTGTCTGTTGACTTGACTTTGAGAGGGGAAGCAAAGGGCAGCAGTGGGGAGAGGACACCGCAAAGAGAGGTAGGGGGTGGGAAAAATATAAAAAGATAGAGAGGGAGTATGTAAAGGATCAGGTAAAGCAGTGTAAGACACAGGCTTGACAAGCAAACAGTCTCGTTATCAGATAAAACAGTCCTAGCTGCTTCTTAGCCACCTGGGAACAATATATTTATCTGCTTGCTTAGATGACCACACACTGAGACATGGTCTTGTTAAACCACCGAACTACACAGGCAGGTAACTATGTAATTACCATTCTACAACCTGGATCAGCCAGCCTTTTGAAATTCAGGCCTTAGACTGACACGGGACATATATCTCCATGTCCCTAACAGTCTGGGGGATGCGGATGTTGTCTCTGTATCTGTGCAGCTGTGAATGACACAGTGAGGTTGAATGAGGTGGGGAGAGGCAGCCTGGTCTCATAGGCTAGACATACCATAGTAAATGTAAATCCAGGACACTCAAATTAGTATTATATGTTACGTTTGGTATGGTTACCTAAGACACATGGTTACTTTAAACGTTTACTGCAGTAGGCTAAATCAGGGTCACACAGAGTGATTATTGGTAGTCTTAAACAAATCTAATTTGAAACAAAAGTATACACCTCACACACAAGGTTATGGGCTTCAAAAAAAAGAAGACTTAAAATGTATTCTATTTTGAGTTTGCATCCCAATATTACACTTTATGTACATCACAGAAGGCTGAAATATAATCGTTTGACAGAAATTTTGGATGGGTCCGTTTTTTAAATAATCTTTATTAATTATGAAATTATGAAAAATATGAATAACATTCCACCCATGAAGCCAAAGAGGGGCGCTTTTAGTCATTGACTGCCAAAAAGGTTGGTCTGGTTGGATTGGTTAGTGTATAACACAAACGTTCGGCAACCCAAAGGTTGCAAGTTTGAATCTCATCAAGGACAACTTTAGCTAATTAGCAACTTTTCAACTACTTACTCCTTTTTAGCTGCTTTTTAACTACTTAGCATGTTAACTAACCCTTTCCTTAACCCTAACCCTTTTAGCTAACCCTTCCCCTAAACGTAACCCTTTAACCTACACTATATATACAATACCAGTCAAAAGTTTGGATACAGCTACTCATTCCAGGGTTTTATACCTTATTTCTACATTGTAGAATAATAGTGAAGACATCAAAACTATAAAATAACACATTTAGAATCATGTAGTAACCAAAAAAGTGTTAAACAAATCAAGATACGTTTTCTATTTGAGATTCTTCAAATTAGCCACCCTTGATGACAAGTTGCACACTCTGGGCATTCTCTCAACCAGCTTCATGAAGTAGTCACCTGGAATGCATTTCAATTAACAGGTGTGCCTTGTTAAAAGTACATTTGTGGAATTTCTTTCCTTAATGCTTTTGAGACAATCAGTTGTGTTGTGACAAGATAGGGGTGGTATACAGAAGATATCCCTATTTTGTAGAAGACCAAGTCCATATTATGGCAAGAACAGCTCAAATAAGCAAAGAGAATTGACAGTCCATCATTACATTAAGACATGATGGTCAGTCAATTCGGATAATTTCAAGCAATATTAAAAGTTTCTTCAAGTGCAGTCGCAAAAACCATCAAGCACTATGATGAAACTGGCTCTCATGAGGATCGCCACAGGAAAGGAAGACCCAGAGTTAGCTCTGCTGCAGAGGATGAGTTCATTAGAGTTACCAGTCTCAGAAATTGCAGCCCAAATAAATGCTTCACAGAGTTCAGACACATCTAAACATCAACTGTTCAGAGGAGACTGCATGAATCAGGCCTTCATGATGTAATTGCTGCAAAGAAACCACTACTAAAGGACACCAATAATAATAAGAGACTTGATTTGGCCAAGAAACACGAGCAATGGACATTAAACTGATGGAAATCTGTCCTTTGTCTAATGAGTCCAAATTTGAGAGGTGAAAGGATCACCTCCGCATGTGTGGTTCCCAATGTGAAACATGGAGGAGGATGGGTGATTGTGTGGGGGTGCTTTGCTGGTGACATTGTCTGTGATTTATTTAAAATTCAAGGCACACTTAACCAGCATGGCTACCACAGCATTCTGCAGCGATACGCCATCCCATCTGGTTTGCGCTTAGTGGGACTATCATTTGTTTTTCAACAGAACAGTGACCCAACACAACTCCAGGCTTGGTAAGGGCTATTTGACCAAGAAGGAGAGTGATGGGGTGCTGCATCAGATGACCTGGCCTCCACAATCACCTGACCTCAACCCAATAGAGATGGTTTGCGATGAGTTGGACCACAGAGTGAGGAAAAAGCAGCCAACAAGTGCTCAGCATATGTGGGAACTCCTTCAAGACTGTTGGAAAAGCATTCCAGGTGAAGCTGGTTGAGAGAATGCCAAAAGTCTGGAAAGCTGTCATCAAGGTAAAGAGTGGCTACTTTGAAGAATCTGAAATCTAAAATATATTTTGATTTGTTTTACACTTTTTTTGGTTACTACATGATTCCATATGTGTTACTTAGAGGTCGACCGATTATGATTTTTCAACGCCGATACTGATTATTGGAGGACCAAAAAAAGACGATACCGATTAATCAGCCGATTTAAAAAAATATATATATATTTGTAATAATGACAATTTCAATAATACTGAATAAACACTTATTTTAACTTAATATAATACATAAATAAATAATGAAACATGTTCAATTTGGTTTAAATATTGTGTTGAAGAAAGTTAAAGTGCAATATGTGCCATGTAAAAAAGCTAACGTTTAAGTTCCTTGCTCAGAACATGAGAACATTTGAAAGCTGGTGGATCCTTTTAACATGAGTCTTAAATATTCCCAGATAACTTCACTAGTGTAGGGAGCAGCATTCGGAATTTTGTATGAAAAGCGTGCCCAAATTAAACTGCCTGCTACTCAGGCCCAGAAGATAGGATATACATACAGTATAATTAGTAGATTTGGATAGAAAACACTCTAACGTTTCCAAAACTGTTAAAAATAATGTCTGTGGGTATAACAGAACTTATATGGCAGGCGAAAACCAGAGGAAAATCTAACCAGGAAGTACTATTATTTTGAAAGGCTGTTTTCCATTGAAAGCCTATCCACCATACAAAGACTTAGGACCCAGTTCACGATTTCTATGGCTTCCTCTACATGTGGCCAGTCTTTAGGCATTGTTTCAGGCTTTAAACTCTGAAAAATGAGGGAGATACAGCACTTTCAATCAGTGGCCAGTGGAAATTTCCATTCATCAGCCATGCGCCTGATCGGGAACGCGCCTTTCTTGTTTCTCCTTTCCTATTGACGAAGCTTTTGTCCTGTTGAAATATTATTGATTATTTATGACAAAAATTACCGGAGGATTGATTTTAAACATCGTTTGGAATGTTTCTACTAACTTTTATTGTACTTTAAAAAAAAAACTTTTAGTCTGGACTTAGTGCACGCACCTTAAGCATTCGGATTACTGGACAAAACGCGCAAACAAAAAGGAGGTATTTGGTCATAAAGAGGGACATTATCGAACAAAACAAACATTTATTGTCCAACATGGAGACCTGGGAGTGCCACCAGATGAAGATCAAAGGTAAGTGATTTATTTTAATGCTATTTCTGACTTTTTTGTGACACTCTCCGTGGCTGGAAAATGGCTGTATGGGTTTCCGTGGCTAGGTGCTGACCTAACATAATCGCAAAGTGTGCTTTCTCCGTAAAGCCTTTTTGAAATCTGACACAGCGGTTGCATTAAGGAGAAGTTTATCTTTATTCGTATGTTTAACACTTGTATCATTTATCAATGTTTATGATGAGTATTTCTGTAATTTGATGTGGCTCTCTGCACTTTCACCGGATGTTTATTTGAGACACTGCATTTCTGCCCATAACGCACCAATGTAAACTGAGATTTTTGGATATAAATATGAACTTTATCGAACAAAACATACATGTATTGTGTAACATGAAGTCCTATGAGTTCCATCTGATGAAGATCATGACTAGGTGCTGACCTAACATAATCGCATGGTGTTCTTTCGCAGTAAAGCCTTTTTGAAATCGGACACTGTGGTTGGATTTACAAGAAGTTTATCTTTAAAATGGTGGATAATACTTGTATGTTTGAGGAATTTTAATTATTGGATTTCTGTTGTTTTGAATTTGGCGCCCTGCAATTTCACTGGCTGTTGTCGAGGTGGGACGCTAGCGTTGGTTGTAGTTATTATAGGAATTATAGGACCACTTCTCTCTATACCATTTGTATTTCATATACCTTTGACTATTGGATGTTCTTATAGGCACTATAGTATTGCCAGCTTAATCTCGGGAGTTGATAGGCTTGAAGTCAAACAGCGCTGTGCTTCAAGCATTGCGAAGAGCTGCTGGCAAATGCAGTAAAGTGCTGTTTGAATGAATGCTTACGTGCCTGATTCTGCCTACCACCACACAGACATACTGCTCTATCAAATATCATATCACTTAATTATAATATTATAAACACACAGAAATACGAGCCTAAGGTCATTAATATGGTCAAATCCGGAAACTATCATTTCGAAAACAAAACCTTTATTCTTTCAGTGAAATACAGAACCATTCTGTATTTTATCGATCTGGTGGCATCCATTAGTCTAAATATTGCTGTTACATTGCACAACCTTCAATGTTATGTCATAATTATGTAAAATTCTGGCAAATTAATTACGGTCTTTGTTAGGAAGAAATGGTCTTCACACAGTTTGCAACGAGCCAGGCGTCCCAAACTGCAAGAGGAGTGACACAATTTCCCTAGTTAATATTGCATGCTAACATGAATTTCTTTTAAATAAATATGCAGGGTTAAAAATATATACTTGTGTATTGATTTTGTAAGAAAGGCATTGATGTTTATGGTTAGGTACATTGGTGCAACGACATTGCTTTTTTCACAAATGCGCTTGTTAAATCATCACCCGTTTGGCGAAGTAGGCTGTGATTTGATGATAAATTAACAGGCACCGCATTGATTATTTGCAACGCAGGACAAGCTAGTTAAACTAGTAATATCATCAACCATGTGTAGTTAACTAGTGATTATGTTAAGATTGATTGTTTTTTATAAGATAAGTTTAATGCTAGCTAGCAACTTACCTTGGCTCCTTGCTGCACTCGCGTAACAGGTGGTCAGCCTGCCACACAGTCTCCTCGTGGAGTGCAATGTAATCGGCGTCCAAAAATGATGAATACTGATTGTTATGAAAACTTGAAATCGGCCCTAATTATCGGCCACGTCGATGGCCGATTAATCGGTCGACCTCTAGTGTTACTTCATAGTTTTGATGTCTTCACTATTATTCTACAATGTAGAAAAAAGTACAAAAATAAAGACAAATGAGTCCAATCTTTTGACCGGTACCGTATATACAGTGGGGAGAAAAAGTATTTGATACACTGGCGATTTTGCAGGTTTTCCTACTTACAAAGCATGTAGAGGTCTGTCATTTTTATCATAGGTACACTTCAACTGAAGAAGAAGGGCTGTATGGAGGAGTGGGCCAAAATCCCTGCTGCAGTGTGTGCAAACCTGGTCAAGAACTACAGGAAGCGTATGATCTCTGTAATTGCAAACAAAGGTTTCTGTACCAAATATTAAGTTCTTCTTTTCTGATGTATCAAATACTTATGTCATGGAATAAAATGCAAATTAATTACTTAAAAATCATACTATGTGATTTTCTGGATTTTTGTTTTAGATTCCGTCTCTCCAGTTGAAGTGTACCTATGATAAAAATGACAGACCTGCAAAATAGGCAGTGTATCAAATACTTGTTCTCCCCATTGTATGTATTTTTTTAACATGTATTTAAACCCTTATTTTTGGCACAAACAGTCTAAGCCCTGTCTAAGCCATTGGAGGGGTAGGTTCTACTTAGCTATATATCATGTTTTAAGAAGGTCATACCAAGGATCATTTTGCTATTTGATTTAGAATGTTAAGACCGCTTGAAGTATACATTTTTTTTTTTTAAACAATCGTTTGATGAAAATGTGTATTTGGTCTTACTGCTATTAGTCCATACAAACGCATTGAATACAATAGATGGAACTACGGTCCCCAAAATGTATCTCAAGGAAGTTTGTTCTGAAGTGTCTGTTCTATATCCTAGAGATATAAGAAAGTTCAGGATATTTTTTTTACATGTATTTAAGTCCTTGTTTTTTGGCAGGAAACGGTCTCCATATATACCGGTACCTCTATTCATTTTTTCAACTGGTACCGGGGACCTTCAGACGAGTCTTGGCCGGTGGGAGTCCTTGTGCAAAACAACATGTACAGTTGAAGTCAGAAGTTTACAAACACTAAGTTGACTGTGTCTTTAAACAGCTTGGAAAATTCCAGAAAATTATGTCATGGCTTTAGAAGCTTCTAATAGGCTAATTGACATAATTTGAGTCAATTGGACGTGTACCTGTGGATGCATTTCAAGGCCTACCTTCAAACTCAGTGCCTCTTTGCTTGACATCATGGAAAAAAGGGGGAGGCTTGCAGGCTGAAGAACACCATCCCAACCGTGAAGCACGGGGGTGGCAGCATCATGTTGTGGGGGTACTTTGTTGCAGGAGGGACTGGTGCACTTCACAAAATAGATGGCATCATGAGGGAGGAAAATGATGTGGATATATTGAAGCAACATCTCAAGACATCAGTCAGGAAGTTAAAGCTTGGTCGCAAATGGGTCTTCCAAATGGACAATGACCCCAAGCATACTTTCAAATTTGTGGCAAAATGGCTTAAGGACAACAAAGTCAAGTTATTGGAGTGGCCATCACAAAGCCCTGACCTCAATCCTATAGAAAATCTGTGGGCAGAACTGAAAAAGCGTGTGCAAGCAAGAAGGCCTACAAACCTGACTCAGTTACACCAGCTCTGTCAGGAGGAATGGGCCAAAATTCACCCACTCTACTATTATTCTGACATTTCACATTCTTAAAATAAAGTGGTGATCCTAACTGACCTAAGCCAGGGAATTTTTACTCGGATTAAATGTCAGGAATTGTGAAAAACTGAGTTTAAATGTATTTGGCTAAGGTGTATGTAAACTTCCGACAATTTTGTGAGAAGTCCGATTTTCGGGATGTCTCATGGCCTGACAAACCTTTCACCGCAGATGCGGAAGTGCAACATAGGCAGATGTGGTGGATTGAGATGCATCCAGTGCAAACGCCCCCCCCCCAGATCTCTCTAGTTTAAAATGACAGATATTTATACGAAACTAACATAACATGCTAAATGGATTGTCGCGGATTTACATCCAGAATAATACGAAATGCTCTGAGACCAGGTTGGAAAAGAAGAGCTGCTGTCTGTCAGAATGCTGGCAAAGCAGCCCTGCAGGGGAGACACACACACACAACACAAATCAATGTGACTGACATCTGGAGGCCTCAGGAAAGGAAAGGGCTATTTCTCCCAAGGTCAGTTTCACCAAGGTCAGCTCAGATTCGGAGCTGCTGAGCAACAGCTGACATGATAGAGACGGAAACACAACCCAGACCAAGTTGACTCCTCCATTTATTATGCTGCAAACTGGTGAATGGATTCCAATCTAGCATGGCCATTTAGTGAGGGGAGCAAAAAGTGTGCGCTTCAGGAGAGAGGTGAAGAGTGAGTGAGAGAGCGGGAGAGCAAGAGAGACAGAAAGAGAGCGAGAGAGATGAGCAAAGAGGGAGCGAGAAAGAGAGAAGGAGCGCGCGAGAGAAAGAGCAAGCGAGCTAGAGAAGGAGAGAGTATTTAAGTGTTTAATTAGGAAACGTTCCTGGGTGGATTCGGCTCTTTGACGTTTCCGCAGCACACAGCTGTCACCATGGAAACCACACTCGGAGAGGCTAGAGAGAAGGGGAGTGAGAGGAGGAAGGGAGCGAGTGTGTGAGAAGTCAGCAGAATGGAGAGCGGAGAGAGAATGTGTATGCGAGAGATACAGGGACAGGGAAGGAGAGAGGAAGGGAAAGAGAGACCTATTGGGCGGTTGTAGTCTGACAACTGCACCACTTCATAACACAGCTGTCCATGAAGGAGAGGACGGAGAGGAAGAGAGAGGGAGCCTTGGCTGGGCTGTGCTGAGCCCGCTGGGAAACACTGCAGCAGCACCATCTCTGAGTGGGGGAGAGGAGAGACGACAAACACCAGCACTGGGCATGCTCCACTTTCAAGGCCAGCAAGAAAATGAGATTTCAGCTCTTTAGTCTCTTGGCTCACTCGGCTCTCTGCCTCCATCCCATCTTCCATCTGTCAGTTCAGTCTTTATAACTACATCATACCACTAGCCCTCTCCATCTCCTGGAAATGGCTCTATAATAAATGAAAATGGACTGATTGATCTATTAATTGATTGATCTAATGGTGGATTGATTGATGAAGACATGTCTCCCTCTTATGGCCCAGCGGCTGACTCGTCTAGTGACAGAGACTGGGCTGTAAGAGAAGAGATGGGCATAGCAACACAGCAGCCAATAGGGCGTGCTACTGCAATAACAGGGCAACAGAGCATCCACACACAAACACACACAGAGACACAGATTCTTGCGCAGCTAACCTTGTTCGGACATACAATTCATCCCATTCAAAATCCTATTTCCCTTAACAACTAACCCGTACCCTTACCCTAACCCTAACCTAAAAGCCTAACCCTTAAACTAACCCTAAATCTAATTCTAACCCTAACAGTAATTCTAACCTTAACCCAAAACCCCCTAGAAATAGCGTTTGACCTTGTGGGGACCAACAAAATGTCCCCAGTTGGTCAAATGTTTGTTTGTTTACTATCTTCTTGGTGACAGGGTGCTACACCTTACTGTAACTAGTGATAAGACACAGATGATATCACTGACTAGAGGTTTACGCCCCAGCCTCGCCTACCCATCTGCCTCTCTGGGGGTTTGATGGTCTGCCGGCCCAAGCCACACCTACCCTATTAGGGAAGGCACCCTCACCTCTTTCTGACAAATCACTGGATATTCACTGACCCCTCTATCAGTGCTCTGTCAGAACTACAGTGTGTGTGTGTGTGTGTGTGTGTGTGTGTGTGTGTGTGTGTGTGTGTGTGTGTGTGTGTGTGTGTGTGTGTGTGTGTGTGTGTGTGTGTGTGTGTGTGTGTGTGTGTGTGTAAGTCTGCGCGTTCGTGTGCATGCGTGCGTGCTTAAAAGTTGTGTATGTGGGTATGAGCGATTACTCGGTAAACCTTTTTTTTGTTTGGATGTGTACGGTTATGCTTTGACCACAGAATAAAGATATTCAAGAGGAGGATGTCAATTGCCAGTTAACATTTTGTTTTTGAATGATCATTTTCTGCTTGTTGAGGATGTTGACGTTAAACAGTTTGAGCCAGCAGTGCACTACTGTATGTGTGGGCAACTGTGGGTCTGCTTGACCAGACCGTAGTCTCAACGGTCCCCATTAATCCTTAGGAGTCTATTGATGCACCCGTGCGTCAATCTAAGTAACATAACAACACAAATAACTACAAGTGTCACGGGACTCATCTGAAGGTAACCCACATAAACCAATGGAAGTATAGAGGTCGTTTTGTGCCCCCAAAAATAAATGTGCCCAAAAAATATATATGTATATTTTGTGAGCTTTTTTATATCTTATAGGACAGACACTTCGAAACCTTACTCCTTTCATGATACATTTTTTATTGTCTTCTTGCCATTTATAAATATGTTATTCAAAGCATTTCTATGGGCTATAGTAGTAAAGGCTTAGACTTTTAGAGGTCCATAAACAGTGACTCTCTGTAAACTGTGTGTCAAGGACGGACAACGTCCCTGAAGTCTTCATTGCAATACATTTGCATTGTCAAGTAGCCCTGCCAACCGAACCGACATAGGACAATAATAGCCCGCCGCCACCGTGGCATTAAAATAAGTCTTAATCAAAGAGGCTCTATTATGAGAATGACTGTGATCTCCCTCTCAGCAAGAGTCACATCTATCCTTAGCTTGACAGTTGATGGCACCCCCCCCCCAAGAAAGAGAGATACAAAGGCCTGGCTACCTGTGTGTGTGTGGGGGGGCCGACTGTCGTTGTAATAGAAGCAGAAGGAGATCTACTCCTTTTCCTGCTTTCTCCCTCACTCACCAAGATAAACAGACTAACACTCTCCCACATACTCTCACAGTTTAGCAAACACACGCCCACATAGGCCAAGGCCTTCACACAAACACATATGTGGGCTCTCACCAGAGAGAAATACATGCTCCATCCAAGTACCCTCAGACCCGCACGGCTGTACACATCCTCTTACAGCCAAACGCAAAGACACTAACACACTCACGCTCATACATAGATGCATAGGAGGTCCGTCTATGTAAACACAATTAAACCTGTAATTACACACAGCCATAAATTCCTTGGACAAACTGGACATTTTTGATTTACAGTAAAAGTACAGCTGTAGTCCAGAATGTATTCTATTTTTCTGGCCGGAGAGTTCCCATTAGTCATGTTAATAATATGAAATCTGGACTGAATTTATCTACATGTCGGCGTATCACAGCCAAGGAGCTATAAAACTGGGAGTTATTTGAACTGACATTAGTGTCAAGTTGAGAAACATGGGAACAGGTCTAGTTCTTATCAGCCCCCCCCCCCCCCCCCCCCCCAGCTCCAAAACCACACACAGACGTCCGCTCTCCGCTTCGCATTCTTCACATCAAATCAAATTCCTCACGCGCTCTCAGCTCATCCTTAATCTCCAGAATGTGCTCGGAGAACAGCACAAACATGTCACAGTGAAGAAGCTGCAGAAAGCCTCACTCTCTCTCTCTCTCTCACTCTCTCTCTCTCACTCTCTCTCTCTCTCACTCTCTCTCTCTCTCGCTCTCTCTCTCTCTCTCTCCCCGCTCCTCTCCACCGAGAGAGAGAGAGAGCTCCTCACTCAAAATATTTGCATTTCTGCTTTTGCCTCTCTGAGCCCAGCTTTGCCTTATCGAGGGGTCTCTTGCTTATCTCTTTGTTTATTTTTCACCGATGCAGACCTTTCCTGTGTGGGCCAGGAGTATGATCTGGAGACATTGGCTTAGCGTGAAGGGGCCTTAGATACAGTGAACAGGGGGGTAAATAAGAGACCGGGGGTAGGAGTGTGGACGCTGACGAGGGTGCCAGGACACCCCGGTCCCGCTCTGCTCTGGGATCTGACAGACAAGGCTGACAGGAAGCCGGGGCTGCGGCTGGGCCGTCTCACAGCGACAGGCAGACAACAGTTTCCCATTTGCAGGCGCTCCAGAAACAGCACAGCACCATGCCCATATCAGCTACACCGAGGGACCAATCCACAGAGCCATGGACATGCCATCCAAACCAGCAGCACGGAGGCAAAGCAGCACGGAGACGGCACACTACTTTTCCCTCCGTTCATTCATAGCTGTATTGCCCATGTAGGCAGAATCTCTGGCCCTGCCAACAAGCGAGTGAGTCAGCATTGGGTTAGTTATGGGGAGCCTTAGAACCATACTGTTACTGTATCTAAAACAACGTACCCACCTGTTCCCTAGCCAGCTATATTTCAGCTCGGTTCAGTATAGTAGTGGAGAAAAGGTACATTTTCTCACAATATACCAGCAGAAAAATAACCAGAAACAGTGTTAATTGCGGCAACAGTCACCAGGTACACATCGGAAAGTAGTCAGACCCCTTCACTTTTTCCACATATTCTTACATTACAGCCTTATTCTAAAATGGATTGAATACTTTTTTTTCCTCATCAATCTACACACAATACCCCATAATGACAAGGCGAAAACAGGTTTTCAGAAATGTTTGCAAAAAAATAAAACATTTAAAAACAGACCCTTTGCTATGAGACTCAAAATTGAGGTCAGGTGCATCCTGTTTCCATTGATCATCCTTGAGATGTTTCTACAACTTGATTAGAGTCCACCTGTGGTAAATTCAATTGATTGGACATGATTTGGAAAGGCACACAACTGTCTATATAAGGTCCCACAGTTGACAGTGTATGTCAGAGCAAAAACCAAGCCATGAGGTCGAAGGAATTGTTTGTAGAGCTCCGAGACAGGATTGTGTCGAGGCACAGAGCAGGCAGCCCGGCCAAACTGAGCAATCGGGGGAGAAAGGCCTTGGTCAGGGAGGAGGCGAAGAACCCGATGGTCCCTCTAACAGAGCTCCAGAGTTCCTCTGTGGAGATGGGAGAACCTTCCAGAAGGAAAACCATCTCTGCAGCACTCCATCAATCAGGCCTTTATGGTAGAGTGGCCAGACGGAAGCCACTCCTCAGTAAAATGCACATGACAGCCTGCTTGGAGTTTGCTAAAAGGCACCTAAAGACTCTCGGACCATGAGAAACAAGATTCTCTGGTCTGATGGAACCAAGATTGAACTCTTTGGCCATGAAGCGTGGTGATGGCAACATCATGCTGTGGAGATGTTTTTCAGCAGCAGGGACTGGGAGACTAGTCAGGATCGAGGGAAAGTACAGAGAGATCCTTGATGAAAACCTGCTCCAGAGCGCTCAGGACCTCAGCCTGGGGCGAAGGTTCACCTTCCAACAGGACAAAGACATTAAGCATACAGCCAAGACAATGCAGGAGTGGCTTCGGAATAAGTCTCTGATTGTCCTTGAGTGGCCCAGCCAGAGCCCAAACTTGAACCAGATCAAACATCTCTGGAGAGACCTGAAAATATCTGACAGAGCTTGAGAGGATCTGCAGAGAAGAATGGGGAGAAACTTCCCAAATACTGGTGTGCCAAGCTTGTAGCGTCATACCCAAGACGACTCAAGGCTGTAATCGCTACCAAAGGTGCTTCAACAAAGTACTGAGTGAAGGGTCTGAATACTTGTGTAAATGTGATATATCAGTTTTTTATTTTAATAGATTTACAAAAATGACCAAAAAACAGTTTTTGCTTTGTCATTATGGGGCATTGTATGTAGATCGATGACAGAAGAAAACAATTGAATCCAGTTTAGAATAAGGCCGTAACATAACAAGGTGTGGAAAAAGTCAACAGGTCTGAATACTTCCCGAATGCACTGTACGTGATACGAGGCTCGTTTACTGTCAGTGGGGGCCGTTGAGGGGGTGAGAAGAAACATGCCTAGACAATGAGCAGCAAAAGGACACATCCCATGTGTGGCAAATACAGATGCAATCAAGAGGAAAGGGAAACAGACAGGGTTCACTCTGTGGATCCCCTGAAATAACTAACTCTGACTAGGTTACCATAGGTCTCTATAAGGGAAGTCATCCTGCCATTGAAAGCAATACGACCACACAGCCACCTATAGAACAGAGTGTTATTGATCTGTAGGCTCTGCTGCGCTGATAGGTGATGGGGTCAGTGTGTCAGTCTGGGGGTCAGCTAGAACACAGACACACAGACACACACACACACACACAGCAGCTCTGCTCTCTATCTTTCAACAACAAGCCGAGCAGGGACCAGACGGAAAGCGGGCCTGTTTGTGAAGGAAGATAAACACGGTGCTGCAGCCAGTCCAGTCCACTCCAGATTACAGCAGCTAAATAATGAGGTAGAGCCATGGGTGGAGGGAGAGAATAAAGAGAGGTGAAATGATACCGTAACCTCCTGCTCCCTGAAAGAAACACACTCTCACTCTTACTTGCTCATTTGACCTTTTCAAATAATATCTCTCATTGCATGTATATGAATTTCCCACTCAATTCAAAGGAATGTTCTGGCACAGTAGCTACAGACAGCGAGTGTGTGTGAGAATAACTGAACCCCAGGACTGAGAGGGAGGGAGGGAAAGAAAAATAAAGAAAAAGACAGGTTGAGGCTAGATAGAGAGGGCAAAGTATAGTAGGCATTGAGATGTCAGAGAGAAAAGAAAGAGAGCGAGAGCAGAGTTTCCAATTATGTCATTGTGGATTGAAACGCGCTATCGCTTTCTAAAAGACATAAACACCCAGGAATGCTTGCCCTGAATAGGAATTGTTCTGGGGTCCTGATTACGAAAACTCAAGGCTAGCTGTTGATATGCGCATACAAGTCTGTCTCTGTCTGCATGCCATTGTTTTGGCAGATATCTACGGAGAGATATGTTGATGCGAAACAGGCAAGGTGCTGTCAAGTCACGGATGTTGACAATTACTGCCAATAAACACAACAATGAAGATGTGAGCAATTAGCACCTACTCCTTGAGCCATGGCAGGTTTCGATACATTCAATAGCATCAATATGGTGGATATCACAAGACCAAGTTAGCAATTCCCCTATTCTGCAAAGAATATACCTTTCGTTTGTTTGCTTTATGCCTCCATAAAGAACAAGAGCTGCGCCTCCAGCTGGAAAGTGTCTCTTTCCCTGCTGCAAAGGGGAAACAGAGTTTCACCACTTCTAACAACAGTCATTCATTCATTTTCAAGCCGTTTCATGTCAATGCACACCTACAACATACCTGAGGAAACAAGCCCTCTCTCTGGCTATGTGGCGTGTGTGGGGTGAACATGGCCGGACACGTTCCTTAAACACACCGGGAAGCGCCCAGCGGGAGTGCCGGCAGCCTCTATCCTCCGCACGCTGCACACAAACACTGTTGCCCTTCCCATGGTCCTTTGTTCCTGTCGTTTTGTTGGAGTCAAGTTCCTGTCGTTGACACTCTCTGCTTCCTCTGAACGTCTATCATTACAAGTCAGGAGGACACACTCGGACACACAAACACACACACACACAGATGCATACACACACTTGCTTTCATGTCTGCACGGTTATACTAATGCATAAACAACCACTCAAATGTGAACAAACAAGTTCAAGTAAGCACCTTGACACAGACGCATATTAGCAAGTATACGCATACCCACAGGAAATGAAACAGTAGTATTCAAAGGATTAGCACATACTGTATACATGTGTGCATGCACACGCATCATGTGGATGAATGACCATAGGGGTTTTTCCTTCCTATTAGATTGATCAGATCATTACACAATATTGAGTGGGGGATGTCCTGAAAAGGGATCTGTGTTACTTGCAAAGGTTTACTACATATAGAAATCTAGTTTTCATAACTGGTTTCAGTGAATTGCAACATCTGATTCCATGTCTGTCCGCAATTGAACCGTCACAAGGAAGTCTGTATTTTTTTTATTTTTTTTTTGCATTGTCTGATTTTGTCAAGTCTGATATTCCCAATTAGTAGGCTATATGATTAGCATGATACGCCAAGACGTCTGACACAAATATTTAACTCACCTTACAGGACATTCAGGCTATGCTTATAACTTCCTTGATGCATTTCTACTCGAATTGAGAGAGAATATAGCGGTATTATCACTGTGGGGAAAACAAAACAGCAGCATACCACCCTGCATACCACTACTTGCTTGCTTCTGAAGCTAAGCAGGGTTGGTCCTGGTCAGGCCCTGGATGGGAGACCAGATGCTGCTGGAAGTGGTGTTGGAGGGCCAGTAGGAGGCACTCTTTCCTCTGGTCTAAAAAATATCCCAATGCCCCAGGGCAGTGATTGGGGACACTGCCCTGTGTAGGGTGCTGTCTTTCGGATGGGACGTTAAACGGGTGTCCTGACTCTCTGGGGTCATTAAAGATCCCATGGCACTTATCGTAAGAGTAGGGGTGTTAACCCCGGTGTCCTGGCTAAATTCCCAATCTGGCCCTCAAACCATCATGGTCACCTAATAATCCCCAGTTTACAATTGGCTCATTCATCCCCCTCCTCTCCCCTGTAACTATTCCCCAGGTCGTTGCTGCAAATGAGAACGTGTTCTTAGTCAACTTACCTGGTAAAATAACGGTGAAATAAAAATAAATAAAATAAAAAAACCAGACTCAAAATGAAAAAAATGCATCATTAAAAGGAAACATTTAATCTGTTTGGCAAAAACAATTTTCTGTGATTGCAGCTTGAGTGAAAGAGCTCAAATATGTTAAATATCGTGGTTCTGGTTTTGATAAGCCATTATGAGAGAAAGAGAAAAAGAGTGATGAAGTGCCTTGAAGCCGTTTGACCAGGAGAATACAGTAGAAAGCAGAAAGCCACACAGGCAGCAGAAATAACATCAGAGGCTGGAAGACAGAGAGGAGAGAGAGAGAGAGAGAGAGAGAGAGAGAGAGAGAGAGAGAGAGAGAGAGAGAGAAGAGAGAGAGAGAGAGGGGAGAAAGAGGAGAGAGAGAAAGAGAGAGAGAGAGAGAGAGAGAGAGAGAGAGAGAGAGAGAGAGAGGAGAAAGAGGAGAGGGGAGAGAGAGAGAGAGAACCAACTCAAAATGAAAAAATGCATTATTAAAGGAAACATTTAATCTGTTCGGCAAAAACAATTTTCTGTGATTGCAGCTTGAGTGAAAGAGCTCAAATATGTTAAATATTGTGGTTCTGGTTTTGATAAGCCATTATGAGAGAAAGAGAAAAAGAGTGATGAACTGCCTTGAAGCCGTTTGACCAGGAGAATACAGTAGAAAGCAGAAAGCCACACAGGCAGCAGAAATAACATCAGAGGCTGGAAGACAGAGAGGAGAGAGAGGAGAGAGAGGAGAGAGAGAGAGAAAGAGAGAGAGAGAAAGAGAGAGAGAGGGAAAGGGAAAGGAGAGGGGGGAGAGAGTGAGAGAGGAGAGAAAGGGGAGAGAGAGAGAGAGAGAGGGGAAAGCAGTGAGTGAGTCAGTTATGAAAGGTCACCTACTGTGCTGTCCTTTAGCTGCCTGTGAATCTGCCTGACACCTGACTGGCATCTATGGGGATGAGGTCTACTGCAGTGGGGAGGCAGGCGGGTGGCCGGGCACACAGAGTAACTGATGAATAGTTGATGAGCGGCTTCCGGGCAGAAAGTGCTGGCTGGGGTTAAATCAATTCTCTCAGCTACCTTCGTACTCAAACCTCCGGCCCCCAACAAATACACACACGTGCAACATGCATGCATGCGCACGAACGTACACGCACACACGCACAACGGCAATCAATCACAGAAACATGCTCTCTCTCATCCACTTACCTTAATCAATAACACTAGCTTAAATAGACTATAGATAAATGAATCAATATTCTGAAATGGCTACACTAAGTCACTATCACATAAAGTGACTACCACGTCAGCTACTTTTAATAGGCACCATAGCTGTACATGCAGTAGGAGTAAATACAGAGTCACCTCTGACTCCAAAGGAACATATTGTGAGACCTTCCACGCTGTGCTCACTTAGGTTGATTTGGATATTTGATTCAATATTTCCCTGGCTAGTTTGTGAAGGGAGGGACTGCAGCACAAGATAGCGGAGAATTACTGAATAATTAAAGAGTGAGGGTAAACTTCAGTTGCCTTCGGAAAGCAGCAGGAGACTGGCCAATTAGTCCAAGCAGCCTGGCAAATAAGCACAACCATAGGACACTGGCCAATGAGCTTCAAGCTACTGCTGGACATTGGCCAATCATTTCAGGCTGCTGGATGCAGCAAACACAAAATGAAGGGAAACTAACAGGTAAACATATCTTGGGCTACTGTAATAGAACTTCAAGGCTGTTGAGGGATCAACATGATTGACAGCTATTCTAATGCACAGCTGGAGTTGGATGACTGAAGGTTTAGCCAAAAACACACACGTACACAGGCCTAAGAAATGGCACGTTCTCACACAAACACAACCCTTGGTAAAATCCTCTCTCTGTGTTGCCTTCCATGAACAATATACAGTATACCCCCCCTAAAAAAATGAGTAAATTGAATATTCTGCCTCTAAAATAAATATATGTGTGATTGTGTAAGAGTACAAGCAGCCAACAGCCAGTGAGGTATGTCCTGTGGCCACAGCTGGATTGTACATTCAGGTTGGCTCTAGGGCACAGTTTTCCTTTTGTGTAGAGTAGAATTCAAATATGTGGGGCAGGGAAGAAAACAGCTTCACTGACATTCCAGCATGACTCAAAGAACTTTTTGGTCTGTTTCCCCCTGGCTGCCAAGAATCCTGATCATATACTGCCTCTATGTGGCGAATGCAATGCTTTCTTCATTGTCTGCTAAGAATGACTGAGTCGTGAAGAAGAAAAGCATAGGTAAAACATGTCAGCTGTCATCAACAACCGTGAGGTCATTTCCTGTTTGTTAAACTGCAAAATGTTGTCCATATGGACCTGTTATTCTCAATTGCCATTAGTATGTTCTACATGGACATACAGACTATAGAAAGTCTGCATCCCCTTAAACTTTGTTCACATTTCGCTGCCTTAAAATTACTTGCAGATGTAAATAATTTTCATTACCATTTTATTAACTCTTAGGGCAACATAGAGTGCCTTCGCAAAGTACCTTTGCCAAATTTGGACCTTTTCCACATTTTGTTACGTAACAGCCTTATTCTAAAATTGACTAAATTGTTTTTCTGAATCATCAATCTACACACAACACCCCATTCTGACAAAGCAAAAACTGTTTTTTCGAAATTTTGCGAATTTATAGAAATTTAACATTTACATACAGTTGAAGTCGGAAGTTTACATACACCTTAGCCAAATACATTCCAACTCAGTTTTTCACAATTCCTGACATTTAATCTTAGTAAAAAACTCCCTGTCTTAGGTCAGTTAGGATCACCACTTTATTTTAAGAATGTGAAATGTCAGAATAACAGTTGAGAGAATTATTTCAGCTTTTATTTATTTCATCACATTCCCAGTGGGTCAGAAGTTTACATGCACCCAATTAGTATTTGGTAGCATTGCATTTACATTGTTTACCTTGGGTCAAACGTTTCAGGTAGCCTTTCACAGGCTTCCCACAATAAGTTGGGTGAATTTTGGCCCATTCCTCCTGACAGAGCTGGTGTAACTGAATCAGGTTTGTAGTCCTCCTTGTTCGCACACGCTTTTTCAGTTCTGCCCACATATTTTCTATGGGATTGAGGTCAGGGCTTTGTGATGGACACTCCAATACCTTGACTTTGTTGTCCTTAAGTCATTTTGCCACAACTTTGGAAGTATGCTTGTGGTCATTGTCCATTTGGAAGACCCATTTGCGACTAAGCTTTAACATCCTGACTGATGTCTTGATATGTTGCTTCAAAATATCCACATCATTTCCCTCCCTCATGATGCCATCTATTTTGTGAAGTGCACCAGTCCCTCTATCAGCAAAGCACCCCCACAACATGATGCTGCCACCCCCGTGCTTCACGGTTGGGATGGTGTTCTTCGGCTTGCAAGCCTCCCCCTTTATCCTCCAAACATTATGGCCAAACAGTTCTATTTTTGTTTCATCAGACCAGAGGACATTTCTCCAAAAGTACAATCTTTGTCTCCATGTGCAATTGCAACCCGTAGTCTGGCTTTTTTTATGGCGGTTTTGGAGCAGTGGATTCTTCCTTGCTGAGTGGCCTTTCAGGTTATGTTGATATAGGACTCATTTTACTGTGGATATAAATACTTTTGTACCTGTTTCCTCCAGCATCTTCACAAGGTCCTTTGCTGTTGTTCTGGGATTGATTTTCACTTTTCGTACCAAAGTACGTTCATCTCTAGGAGACAGAATGTGTCTCCTTCCTGAGCGGTATGACAGCTGCATGGTCCAATGGTGTTTATACTTGCGCACTATTGCTTGTACAGATGAACGTGGTACCTTCAGGCGTTTGGAAATTGCTCCCAAGGATGAACCAGACTTTTTTTTCTGAGGTCTTGACTGATTTCTTTTGATTTTCCCATGATGTCAAACAAAGAGGCACTGAGTTTGAAGGTGGGCCTTGAAATACATCCACATGTACACCTCCAATTGACTCAGATGATGTCAATTAGCCTATCAGAAGCTTCTAAAGCCATGACATCATTTTCTGGAATTTTGCAAGCTGTTTAAAGGCACAGTCAATTTACTGTATGTGAACTTCTGACCCACTGGAATTGTGATGTAGTGACTTATAAGGAAAATAATCTGTCTGTAAACAATTGTTGGAAAAATTACTTGTGTCATGCACAAAGTAGATGTCCTAACCGACTTGCCAAAACTATAGTTTGTTAACAAGAAATTTGTGGAGTGGTTGAAAAATGAGTTCTTTTTTATTATTATTATTTTTTTAAATACATTTTACCTCCTTTTCTCCCCAATTTTTGTGGTATCCAATCGCTAGTAATTACTATCTTGTCTCATCGCTACAACTCCCGTACGGGCTCGGGAGAGACGAAGGTCGAAAGTCATGCGTCCTCCGAAGCACAACCCAACCAAGCCGCACTGCTTCTTAACACAGCGCGCCTCCAACCCGGAAGCCAACCCGGAAGCACCAATGTGTCGGAGGAAACACCGTGCACCCGCCCCCCTTGGTTAGCGCGCACTGCGCCCGGCCCGCCACAGGAGTTGCTGGAGCGCGATGAGACAAGGATATCCCTACCGGCCAAACCCTCCCTAACCCGGACGACGTTAGGCCAATTGTGCGTCGCCCCACGGACCCCCCGGTCGCGGCCGGCTGCGACAGAGCCTGGGCGCGAACCCAGAGACTCTGGTGGCACAGCTAGCACTGCGATGCAGGGCCCTAGACCACTGCTCCACCCGGGAGGCCCCGAAAAATGAGTTTTAATGACTCCAACCTAAGTGTATGTAAACTTTTGACTTCAACTGTAAGTATTCAGACCCTATACTCAGTACTTTGTTGAAGCACCTTTGGCAGTGATTACAGCCTTGAGTCTTCTTTGGTATGATGCTACAAGCTTGGCACACCTGTATTTGGGGAGTTTCTCCAATTATTCTCCGCAGATCCTCTCAAGCTCTGTCAGGTTGGATGGGGAGCGTCGCTGCACAGCTATTTTCAGCACTCTGGAACAGGTTTTCCTCATGGATCTCTCTGTACTTTGCTCTGTTCATCTTTCCCTCAATCCTGTCAAGTCTCCCAGTCTCTGCCACTGAAAAAGATCCCCACAGCATGATGCTGCTACCACCACCAAGTTTCTGTCTGGCCACTCTACCATAAAGATCTGATTGGTGGAGTGCTGCAGAGATGGTTGTCCTTCTGTAAGATTCTCCCATCTCCACAGAGGAACTCTAGAGCTCTGTCAGAGTGACTATCAGGTTCTTGATCACCTCTCTGACCAACGGCCCTTCTCTCCTGATTGCTCAGATTGGCCGGGCGGCCAGCTCTAGGAAGAGTCTTCCATTTAAGAATGATGGAGGCCACTGTGTTCTTGGGGACCTTCAGTGCTGCAGACATTTTTTGGTACCCTTCCCCAGATCCGTGCCTCGACACAATTCTGTCTCGGAGCTCTACGGACAATTCCTCGACCTCATGGCTTGGTTTTTGCTCTGACATGCACTGTCAACTGCGGGACCTTATATAGACAGGTGTGTGCCTTGCCAAATCATGTCCAATCAATTGAATTTACCACAGGTGGACTCTAGTCAAGTTGTAGAAACATCTCAAGGATGATCAATGGAAACAGGATGCACCTGAGCTTATGTAAATAAGGTATTTCTGTTTTATGTTTAATACATTTGTTTTCGCTTTGTCATTATGGGGTATTGTGTGTAGATTGCTGAGGGATTTTGTTTTTCTTCATCCATTTTAGAATAAGGCTGTAAATGTAACAAAATGTGGAAAAAGTCAATGGGTCTGAATACTTTCCGAAGGCACTGTATGTACCTATTTTTTGTCAACATTTCTCAGGCTCAGTAAATTTGGTTTAGGATCATTGATGAACAGCGGTATTTAAACCTTGCCTCTGATTTTCTTTGCAAACTTAAGTCAGGACTGAGACTAGACCTCTCAAGAACATTCAAATGCTCTTGGAAAGCCATTCTGTTTTGTCGTTTGCATAAATATAATATAATAAAGACTGTTTTCCTTTAACTTTTTACCTGGGCTTTGCTCCTTTCATTTTTCATTTGATCCTAACAAATTCCCCAGGTCCTGCCGGTGACAAGCATACCCAAAACATGATGCTGCCACCTTAATACTTAAAAATACAAAGGGATCAACAACATTGCATTCACTCCATATTACTGGCAAGCATGCCGAAGTGAAAAGAAAGTAGCCAGTGTTTAAAATCCACTTCAAATCATCCATTATGTTTGCAACAAGGCTCTTAATTAAGTATGGCTGCAAGACAACACAGCAAATAAATACACTTTTTGGCCAAAATTAAAAACGACAGTTTTGGGCGAAATCCAATACAAAACAACAAAGAGTGAAACCCTCTCTATTTTCAAGTATTGCGGTGGTAGCATCATGTTATGGGTATGATTGTCATCGGCAGGGACTGGGGAGTTTGTCCGGATCAAAAGAAATAGGAAAGGAGCAAAGGAGCATTCGACATAACAACTGTGATACATAAGAAGCTTAAAATAATAAATCCAATACAGTCAAAGGGATAGTGAAGTGCTACGAGAGGCTGGTCACGGCCCACATCAAGGCCAGCGAGCCAGACACACTGGACTCACTCCAATTTGCCTACCACTCCAACAGATCCACGGAAGACGCCATTTCCATCGCTATTCACACAGCCATAACACATCTGGACAAGAGGAGCTCCTATGTGAGAATTTGGTTCATTGACTACAGTTCAGCATTCAACACAATTGTTCCCTCCAAGCTCGACACCAAGCTCAGAGCCCTGAGTCTGGACACCACCCTCTGCAGTTGGATCCTGTACTTCCTGATGGGCAGACCACAGGCTGGGAGGATTGGCAAAAACACTCCCCCATGTGTGTGTCCTCTGTCCTCTGCTGTACTCCCTGTTCACCCACGACTGGGTGGCTTTCCACAACACCGACTCCATCATCAGGTTTGCTGACGACACCACAGTTGTATGCCTGATAACCAACAACGACGAGTCAGCCTATAGGGAGGAGGTAAGTGAACTGGCATTGTGATGTCATGACAACAACGGCAGCAAAACAAAGGAGCTGATTGTTGACTTCAGGAAGCAGAAGGGGGAACATGCCCGATCCACATCAACCGGACTGCAGTGGAGAGAGTCAGCAGTTTTAAGTTCCTCGTCGTCCACACCAGCGAGGACTTGACATGGACTAACAACACCACGCTCTTGTCAAGAGGGAGCAACAATGTCTCTACTTCCTAAGGCCGTGGAAGAAATTCGTCATGCTGCCATGGGTCCTCTCCGAATACTACCGCTGCACCATCAAGAGCGTCCTGACCGGTTGCATCACGGCCTGGTACACCCATGACCATAAGGCCCTCCAGCGGGTGGTGAAGACAGGCCTGTACATTACTGGGACCATGCTCTCACCCATCCAGGATATCTACTTGAAACGGTGCATGAGGAAGGCCTGCAGCGTCATCAAGGATCCCACACACCCCAGACACGAGTTGTTCTCTCCCTTATTGTCGGGCAGAGGGTATCGGAGCGTGAGGTCTGATACCAACAGGCTCAGAGGCAGTTTCTATCTACAAGTCATCAGACTGCTGAACACTTGAACTGGACTGACCACCTGCTCTGATTTTCCGCACCTTAGCGCACATACACTCACGCACACACGCACCCACACAGAAATACACACATCCACACACACACACATCACAACTGTTGCTACCAGACTTGTTATTATGATTAATACTGCACAATTTAAACACTTGCCCCCCCATCCCTCTTCCCCAAAACAAGTGTAAATATTGGCCTATAAAATGTGCCTTCCTGTATTATACTTATACTAAAATGTTTATTCTATTCTACTGAGTCATTTACTTTGCGTTCGTATTCTAATCTTTTATTATTTCTTATTGTTGCTGCGTTGTCGAGAAGAAACCTGCAAGTAAGCACTTCGTTGAACGGTGAAAACTTTAAACTTGATATGGAATTACTACAACGACTTGTTGCGGTCTGGCAGCGGAAGCCACAAGTTAGAAATGACATAGCTCTGCTAATGGATTCATCTAAATATCTCATATCAGAATTCACTCAGCCACAGCATTGCCTTTGTGGGCTGTCTGAAGCATTGTGGAAATGAATTCACAACTCGTCAATGACAAAGTGTTATGGAAGCTTGGCCTAGCATCACTCCTTATCCCTCATAACCCCAGAAGCTCTCTGATCCCACTGGGCCTGGACACACACTCCGTCTCACCATGGACTCACAGGACTGCTGTGGTGATGGGAAATCACTGTATATTCCACTAGAAACCAGGGATCATTACAGATATCATCTTTAGCCTTCACCAATGGTAGAAAACACGTCAGTGGCATTATCTAAAAACAACCACTATCCATAAACAACCCCTGTGTCTTCATGTGAACCCTGTTTCGTCGGAGCTCTTACTATGCCTTTGAACCTTTAATTACTCTCGACCTTTAATCAAAGGTCAAAGCACTCATTTGATGGTCTGGTTGGTACTCATTCACTATGGTTTCCTTTTGACTCATTCCATTACTAGTAATAGATTGTGTGGCTCCACGTCTATCAGTCAATGTGAGTAAGTGTAATTGCATGAGCGATCCAGGAAGAGGAGAGAGAGACCATTGAAAATAGCCCTGCCCTCTTTTCCCGTAGCTTGTGGTCTAGCAGTCGTACATCTGGCTGGTGACAGAGCCCTGGAGAGTAGAGGAAAGAGGCAGCGAGGCTCAGTGTATAAATACATCACCCAGGGAACACACACAACACCCTACACAAACATTGATCATCATGTGTGACCTGAATCAATAACAACTCCTTTCTGAGGATCCCACTGCTAAGTCAGCCCCCAGTCCATCACACAGCGGCCTTTCTGACATTCGCAAACCCCTGTTACCTTACAACTACAAACTTCAAAAAGTCTAAAATCCATTACTATGCAAATAATCTGCAAATAACGCAAATACGTAAATGCTATCTAATAATAACATGTCACAACAAGTTAATACATTGCTGTTACTAGTATATATTGTTACTATACAAGTATAAGAGCAACTCAACAGCACTTTGTGACATCTGCTGATGTAAAAAGGGCTTTAAATTAATATATTTGATTTGATTTGAATGTCCACTACAGGTAAGTGATTTATAAGATCCTCCTGTATTGCTTGTGGTATTATACAAAAACAGCCCAGATGTGAGCACAGGCACTCTGTGTATGATCTGAAGTGATGGAACAACATCCCATCTATCCAGCAGTAAGGAAGTTGGACAAAGAGATGCACCTGATGAAGCTGCTGTCTGCAGGCCTCCCAAACGGCAGCCAGGTACCAGTCTCTACCAAGAGAGGGCCTCATCCCAACCTATCAAAATCTATTTATATTCTATTAACCTTAGTGGTCTTCACACTACAGTTCCAGTAAAAAGTTTAGACACGCCTACTCATTCAAGGGCTTTTCTTTATTTGGACTATTTTCTACATTGTAGAAACGGTGAAATAACTATGAAATAACACATATGGAATCATGTAGCAACCAAAAAAGTGTTAAACAAATCAAAAAAGATTTTATATTTGAGATTCTTCAAAGTAGCCACCATTTGCCTTGATGACAGCTTTGCACACTCTTGGCATTCTCTCAACCAGCTTCATGAGGTAGTCCCCTGGAATGCTTATTAATTAACGGCTGTGCCTTGTTAAAAGTTAATATGTGGAATTTCTTTCCTTCTTAATGCATTTTAGCCAATCAGTTGTGTTGTGACAAGGTAGGGGTGGTATACAGAAGATATCCCTATTTGGCGAAAGACCAAGTCCATATTATGGCAAGAACATCTCAAATAAGCAAAGAGAAATGACAGTCCATCATTACTTTAAGACATGAAGGTCAGTCAATCCGGAAAATGTCAAGAACTTTGAAAGTATCTTCAAGTGCAGTTGTAAAAACCAAGTGCTATGATGAAACTGGTTCTCATGAGGATCGCCACAGGAAAGAAAGACCCAGAGTTAGCTCTGCTGCAGAGGATAAGTTCATTAGAGTTAACTGCACCTCAGATTGCAGCCCAAATAAATGCTTCACAGAGTTCAAGTAACAGACACATCTCAACATCAACTGTTCAGAGGAGACTGCGTGAATCAGGCCTTTATGGGTGAATTGCTGCAAAGAAACCACTACTAAAGGACACCAATAAGAAAAAGAGACTTGCTTGGGCCAAGAAAAACGAGCAATGGACATTAGACTGATGGAAATTTGTCCTTTGGTCTGATGAGTCCAAATATTTGATTTTTGGTTCCAACCGCCGTGTCTTTGCGAGATGCAGAGTAGGCGAACGGATGATCTCCGCATGTGTGGTTTCCAACGTGAAGCATGGCGGAGGAAGTGTGATGGTGTGGGGGTGCTTTGCTGGTGACACTCTCTGTGATTTATTTAGAATTCAAGGAACACTTAACCAGCATGGCTACCCCAGCATTCTGCAGAGATATGGCATCCCATCTGGTTTGCGCTTAGTGGGACTATCATTTGTTTCTCAACAGGACAATGACCCAACACACATCCAGGCTGTGTAAGGGCTATTTGACCAGGAAGGAGAGTGATGGAGTGCAGCATCAGATGACCTGGCCTCCACAATCACCCGACCTCAACCCAATTGAGATGATTGGGATGAGTTGAACCACAGGAAAAGCATCCAACAAGTGCTCAGCATATGTGGGAACTCCTTCAAGACTGTTGGAAAAGCATTCCAGGTGAAGCTGGTTGAGAGAATGCCAAGAGCGTGTAAAGCCGTCATCAAGGAAAAGGGTGGCTACTTTGAAGAATCTCAAATATAAAATACATTTGGATTTATTTAACACATTTTTGGTGACTACGTGATTCCATATGTGTAATTTAATAGTTGTGATGTCTTCACTATTATTCTACAATGTAGAAAATAGTCCAAATAAAGAAAAACCCTTGAATGAGTAGGTGTGTCCAAACTTTTGACTGGTACTGTATATCCTGACAACACTAAAAATCTACCTCTAACCTCAGATTCCCATTGCAGTCATACCAATCCATAAAGCCTACCTGTTTGAATATCAGATCATATCTGTTCCTGATGTTATTTGTGTGTTGTGCCATATAGCTGTGCTCTGTGCCAAAGTGCTCTATCAGTTCACTGCTGTACAGAGCCATGGGCAAATCCATGCCTCCCACCTCACTGCAGCTGTGACCTGTCAGCAGTGGGAGTAGATACTTGCCTCCAGTGCCATACCAACACTATTTTGCAGTTGTGTTCTTCTTCCTATCATATGTGCTGGTACTTATTTATGCAATGTTTGTCTGGATATGAAATGCATGCTATGCAGAAAGACAGCAAACACTCACACACAGAGTTACAACCAAGGATAAGCACAGAGCAAAATCCCAAGTAGAGACACACATACACACACACACACACACACACACACACACGACTCATACACAGACAAATACATAGGCTAGAGGGTGCTAATATGTAGGTCTCCTCCATGGGGTCTATGAGTAGACAAAAAGCTAGAGCCCCCCGCCACACTAACTGCAACTACAGTCTTACAATCTAGGCTGAGCCATAAGGGACTGTCAAAAAACACTATTCTTATCCCAAAATGTGAGCTAAAAAGGCAGACGTGACACATTTTAAATACCAGTCAGTCAGTGTGCCCGTGCTATACTTCTGTCTGACTGCCTGTCAACCCAGAGAGGAACAAAGTCAACCCCTGCTACAACAGCCACTCTGGAGCCTCCTAACAGACCTCAGAACAGTTCTAAGACAAATCACATCAAATAAGAGCACAATAGTCTTATTAATACCTTCTGAGCTACAGTTTGGTCCTGTATAAACTCTCTCGTCGTATTTAAAACCAAACTGCCAACTCAAGAGGAAATGTATGTGAGAAATGTTCCGAAATAGCAACCCTCAGTCACTTTGGTAGAAACTGCAGTCCCTCCTTGTTAGTAGCACAATCCACCCATCAACCAATCAAGTGAGGAACAAGGTGTGCCTCATTCGAGCTGGAACAGAGAGATGCTGCTAAATGCTGAACCTGGCGTGTCACAACTTTAACTCAAGACATTCAACTTAAAATGTCCTGCTCAACAACGCAGTGCCCACCCCCCGCTATAGTATTAATGGCATGGCAATACATCATCTACATCAACATCAAGCTCTATATTCAGAAATCTTCGCACGATTCCCATTTTCTCCAGTCTTAAGCTTAAGCTGGAGTTTAAATGTGCATGTTGCTAATGTCCAGGAGCTGTAAGCTAGTGAATTGCATTTAGAACTGAAACCACGCTGCAAGTCACCTGAGTAAGAGTATAAAACTACGGACCATTAAATTGTCAGGTGTAGCTCCATTCCCGGTGGTATTATGAAGCAGTGGGGGCTGCTGAGGGGAGGACAGCTCCTATCAATGACTGGAAAGGCGCAAATGGAATGGCATCAAACTCATGAAAACCATGTGTTTGATGTATTTTATACCATTCCACTGATTCCGCTCCAGCCATTACCATGAGCCTGTCCTCCCCATTTCAGGTGCCACCAACCTCCTGTGATATGAAGATCCTTCGTGATTTGAGTGATCACGTGAAAGGTTGTCAGGCTCATCCCATTTAGGCCTTCGGCAACTCTGCTGGCGCCAAAGAATCAGCAAGAGACAGCAACTCTGGTCAGTTGCTGGCGCCAAAGAATCAGCACCATGGACAGGGGTTTAAGTTGCTATTTTGCCAGTCAGTGTCACAATTCGTTATTGTAGCTGAAACATTCGACGAGAGCATAACTCAGAAGAGCACCAGACAGACTGACCACACATAGGAATGAGATCACTTCCATGAGGGGAAATTCAGCCATTTCCTCGAGGTCAATGAAGTCGGGGAGAGTCTGATCTTAATTTGATTCTGGCTGCACGTTGCCGTCTTACACATAGAGCATATGCAACGTTGCGTACGCTGCTCAAAACGTGGTAAGAAAGATCGAACATTGTACATCCAATTGACCTATTTCTCTCGATGGCTGAGCCTAGTATCCTACTACCGCTGCTTTACTTCCGGGATGTGAACATAGAAGGTGAGGACCAGGGCCCATAAAAATGACAGCCCCTGCTTGTGCGAAAATCAATTTCACCCCCTGACCATAGCAGTTTGCTTCCTTAATACGCAGAGAGCAGCATAGTGTGACGTTGATGGCGAAGTAGGCTACAGGTTCGATGCATCCTAACTTGGGTTGAAAGGGATCCACTGCCGGCACGGTTGTTCTGAAGGCCCAGAACAGAAGCGGAAAGCACCCAGGGTGCCTCACCATAGATGTTCATGGAAATATGAAACATATTGAATTGACATGTAGGCTACTACTGCCACTTTAAGAAACGTGACTGTACGTATGCATTTTGCAAATCATATTATAATTTTTGGGGGGGCATGAAGGACAGATTGCCACGAGAATCAATATACACGTGTGTGCGTGCATGTGTATATGCGTGTTTATGTGTGTGCGCCTAGGCCTACTGCATCGAAACTCGCATTGATGCAACGCCAGCTGCACCGCGGGTAATTCATTGTTTTAATCAACCAAATGATCCACGCCTTGCGTTTCTGAAATCAAAGATGTAAAGTGTGTGTGTGTGTGTGTGCGTGTGTGTGTCAATGGCATCATGAAGCCTATTCATACCTCTAGCCTAAATGTTTCTATATTCGAATATTGCAGCAGAGATGCCCCATGAGCACCCTTTACCATCTGTTACTCACTCTCAAACATGAAATCACTATTCCACATGTAGCTAGACATATTGACAGGGGAAGAACGTATGGCCAGTTACAGCTGAAGGAAGTACAGTCATAATCATTTGATATGCTTTGCCAGGTTCGACTTCACTGGCAAGATGAAAGAATAAACTTACCGCAGTTTTCACACAATATCTTCCCAACATCTTTTTTTAGATTCTTCCCACTAGTATCTAGGGGAGCATACGATGCCTTGAAAACCAAGGGATCCTCGGTTGGGTCCATGAAAAAAATGTACTTGTGATTCTTTATCACTGTGGTGCACGGAGCCTCCGATCCGAATTCCCCCACGGTGACGAGCTGCTCCCGTCCCAGACCCCCGCTGTTCCGCGGCCACACGTCCAGCACTTTGACACTCACACCGTACGGCTCCGCTGAGACGTTCAGAGGCGCGGACTGCACCTTGCCCTCGATCACCACAGCGGATTTGTAAGCCTGGTCCTGCAGGGAATTCAAACTCGGGGAGTAGCAGGCGAAGGAGACCCCGATGACCAGCATGGATAAATGTACTGAATCAAGCCTCATGCCGCCTGCTTTGGCTCGGTGGTGGCTGATCGCGTTGCGGCAGGGCTCTCTGGGCTGCGGGGCGATGGCGGTGGAGCTGGGTTGAAGGAAGAGACAGCAAATAGGCTCCAGTAGCACGGCGGCGCGGCAGACCTTGCGTAAGTGTCCATGCCATCGGGATCCGCTGCTTTTTCCAATAATTTTGCAATGTGGAAATACCAGCTAGGAACCGGAAACCGCGTAATGAGGCTGGGTTTAAAATCCCATCACTGCATTCGGCTAAAAATACATTCTAAAATGCAAGGGATTCATGGATTCTCCCCATCAGAAGATTCTCATATGCTGCCATAGTAGCCTATCCGCAAGACGACGCCAGTCTATCTTTGCCCAAAATTGCAGTGGTCGGGTGGGCGCCGTGCTCAGCACTGATGGTTTTCTTTATCATTCGCCGCAGAGAAAATACGCCAAATGCTGCAGTGAACAATTCGTTTTATAGTCCACTTGCAAAAAAATGCATACGATTCATGCCCCTAACGAAACAGTGTTTTGTTCCACGGTTAATAAACCGCCGTTTCCCACAGCCCGTCTCTCTCCGCCTCCCCCACTTACCAGAGACGGAGAGAAATATGCCGATTGCGAAGGGCTCCACCACAAAAAGGATATTTAAGATTGGAGCGCTATGATATAGCCTAACCCGACACCAAAGCTCGGTCACCACACTCCCCCAAACGCCAACAAATGACAATCACTTCATGCTCTTCCCCATCACCAAACTGGTTTCACGTTCAAATTTAATAATGAAATAAAACAGAAAAATGCCTCACGCGTCCCGTTTTCAAATTGCGTATTACAGTCGGCATAGGCCTATTCCTCAGGAAAAAAATATATAAAAGATCGCTTGAAAAAGCAACTGCAGTCCGTTCAGCAGATAGAAAGGGGTTTCGTCTGCGATGACTAACGCTGTGAACGCGCGATTCAAAGCCTCAGATTCTTCAACAGACTGTTTCGAATGAGTTTTGCGTCTCATTCCATTATGAAGTCATGCCCTGCCTTCGGGCCACATTCGTCGTTCTGCCTCTGAAAAAAAAACAGATGCTGAGGCGCTGCATCAAATCCATACAACTAAAAACAGCTGCGAATGGGCTTTAAAGACAGGAGAACACACAGCTGTCTTTCATGCATGGACAGACACTTGGTGCATATTCAAATATTGTTGTGTGGGCTGTCAATGAGACATGCGTAATGGCATGGAGAGAAAATACTCAATGGGAATTGATTATATATAGCCTACACATTCAGATGAGAAATAATGTTCGACTTGTTTGAAGTGAATATGTCAACTAAGTTATAGGTCAATATTGTGTTGGGCTTAATTTGAATGCGGAGAAAACCACTGGACACGAAGCTGAATGCTTTCACGAAGGGCGACATCTGTTGACCAACAAACATTCCCCAGAGCAGGTGAGGAACGTGAGGTCATATTCTGAAATGCTCGCCTCGAATGTGACCCTTGTTTTAGCGTCATACTCAATACAGACAGAGACAAAAACTGACAGACAGATATTTGCAACACAGCCTAAAACATGCAGGAGGTTGACTAAAAACATCGAAGGAAAACTTCTCCCAGCCTCCCCACTGGGCACACACTGGTTGAATCAACGTTGTTTCCATGTCATTTCAATGAAATGACGTTGAACCAACGTGGAATAGACGTTGAAATTATGTCTGATCCCAGTGGGCAAGTCTGTCTTTCTTATCCCTCCTTCAGAAACTCTCATGCACACCGTTGACAAAGTTTGACACAGGTTCTACAACAAATAGGCCAACGAACGAAAGGCTAGATGAGCATGGGAAATGGCCCATGAGCTTTTGGGCTTCACATGGAATGCACGAGATAGGCGAGCAGGATGGCGCTGTCCACGGTGCTGAAACCGCATCCCGTCCAAATGGAGATGCAATTTACCTGCACTTTCATGAGGCTCTTTGAAGTGGTCTCTTCAGTTGTTGTCTTATATATTTAATATACTAATTAAAAATACATTTCCCTTGCAATTTAAATGTAACCACCACCCAGAATAGTCTTACATTAAACCGCCCGTGTAGGCTAATTAACTTCTAGGAAAATGTGATACTTGCCCCCCACACAAAATAATATAAGGAATGTAATGTCTCTGACTTTCAGGATAAACAGGTAGGTTTTATCTTACGATCAACTAAAGAGAACCTACAACCTCACCCAAGTTACATTATTAGGCCCACGTGATTCAGATATGCGCAGGGAAACGATGCCATCCTTTATTTTACCCCAGAAGAGCAAATTACACATCTAGGCCTACAAAGTTTTCAATTAATAAACATGTGTTCAATTAATTTAAAAGGTTTGTTCAATGAATTACGATGTATATTGTTTCCGATTAAATTGACCTAAGGACTAAATGCCTTCTGAAGTGGAGGGATCGATTTGGTATAAGAAGCAACGCCAGCTTGTGGTTCTCTTCAGACATGTATCGAGAAGGTATTAGCGGGTTTGAGAAATCTTAAACTGCAATATCTAAAGATAAACAGTGCGAGGCGCACGCCTCTTACAGTTCACCCAGTAACTGAGCGTGCTGACATCATAGGACAAGCGTGCGGCGTTAAACTTGTAGGCTACGTACATCCCTCTCCATGCCACGACTCGCTGTTTCTTTCCATCTTGTGAAGCGGCGAATCCCGTGAGGTAGCACCACTGTATAGCGTTGACAGTAGGACTACAAGGAGTTATTCACCTTTTAATTTGTCGTGTCTGTCTGCTACGAGACTACGCCGAAGCTGTTCAGGCGCTCTGCCTGCAGACTAAGCGGGGTAAGATATGCCTGTCCTTGTTGCACGTTAATAGGTCTGTGACGATGGGAAGAGGACGACGGGTTTATTTACATGTCATTGGGTTCATTACTGCAATCCTCTCACTTGATCGGTGCCCCCCGGTTTGCAAGCGATTTCCCTCAGCAGTGGACATTTGGCAGCCTTAACCTTAACATGATGGACGAGGTTTCCGATAATATCGAAAGTGTTGCCAATCAAGCCATGTTGACAACCGGCACTGCAGTGAATCGACAGCAGCGTATAAGACATGTCTGCAGAAGCCTATGGAGACTGTCAACTTATATAGCGCCCTCGGGTTTGAGTCATACATTCTTAGAAAAAAAGGTGATATCTAGCATCTAAAATGGTTCTTCGGCTGTACCCAAAGGAGAACCCCTTGTGGTGAATTCTTTTGAATTCAATCACTTTTTGATAGCACCCCTTTTGATTTGAAAAAACCCTTCCATACATTGTAGAAGGGCTCAGAAAGTTACCTGAATGCCAAAACATTCAAGAGACAAAGGTGCTCAAAGTTGACATGTTTTGCATACCCCACCATACCATCCCATCCCACTGGGCACAGACGTCAATTCAACGTCATTTAATTGAAATAACGTGTAAACAACGTTGATCCCCAACTTGAGTGTGCCCAGTGGGAAGAGGCATCCATGTCTTCATCACTGGAAAAAAATAAAGAGTTGAGATGTATATAATTTAAAAGCTTACAAACAGGGTTGTCAAACTTTTTTTTTATAATTTCGAGGAAAAAAGTTGAATAGAAAATGTGACATTTTATTTTACCTTTCACGTCAGTTTGACCCATCTAAGAACTCGTAAATATTCGCCTATGTTGTAGCTTAGAGCCTATTTTACACAATTCAGAGGTTTTTGTGTTGTGCCCGACACAGTTTAAGGGTGGGTGTCATGTTTTGGCTGATAAATGTATTAAAATGGGAATAACATTGAACTGTCAACTTACAAATGGTACCACGAAGATGGTTGACGGTCCACACATCAGAGAATGTTGACTTGAATGTGAATATCTGTTTTAAATTATACCGACAGTCCTCCATGGGAAACCTATTCAAATCATAGAAATATAGATAATAAATGGTCATGTCTATTCTATGTTGACATTCAACGTGGGTGGATCAGCGGCCAATATTTATGGTAGTAATTAGATGTAAACATTTCAACACAATTGACATTTCGATAGTGTAACCTACAAGCTAAATTGCAGTGGTCTGAAGAGAGACAATTCATAGAATGGACCTATTTCTATGATTTGAAAGGTATTCAAGAGCATGTCGAGTCCCAACAGATGGCGGGAACAACACAAAAACCTCCGAGGATGTAAAGTAGGATCTAAGCTAAAACGAATGTGAATATGAAAAACATCTGCGTTTACGCGTTTTTAGATAATTTACGTTAAAAAGGTTCCAAATGTACGAATAAAAAATAAATCTAGAAATTATTACATATTTTGACAGCACTGTTTGTAAGCTTTTAAATGATATTAAAACTCAACTGTTTATCTTTTCCAGTGATGAAGACATGGATGTCTCATGGTATGGTGCATGAGATATGCAAAATGGGTCAACTTTGAGCACCTTTATCTCCTGAACGTCATGACATTAAGGTCTACAAAGTCACATTCAAACCACTTCTTCGATGGGCAAACATGTATGGAAAGTTGTGTTTAAATCAAAAGGGATGGTACCAAAAAGTGCTTCAATTCAAATGGATTTACCCTTTGAAGAACCCTTTTTGGTTCCAAGTAGAACCCTTTTGGTTCCAGGTAGGACCCTTTCCACAGAGGGCTCTACATGGAACCCAAAATGGTTCTACATGGAACCAAAAAGGGTTCTCATATGGGGACGTCTGAATAACCGTTTTGGAACCCTTTCTTCTAAGAGTGTAGCATAGGTTACCCCTTGTTCTAGAGTATTCAAACTTTGCTTTTGATCGTGTGTTTTGGAATAAGCATCCTGGGCCAAATGAGCCAAAAGATCAAAGAATGTGTATGAACTGATCATTTCCTTCTATAATATCGACAAATGATCCAAAACGAACACACAAAATTAAACGTACATATACCAGCATATGAAAATGCAAATGTGACTCCAGGGAAGGTGGGACAAACTTTTCAAACTGCATTTTAGAGATGCTTTACTTCATGAAACATGCATGTATATCGCCTTCAGACTAAATTAGTATAATATTTGCTACTGAGTGAGGAAATGCAGAACATTCCTCGATTTTCAGAGGTGGATCTGCTCTCTGTGTTTTTCTGCTTCTTTCACCATTGTGCTCATGAAGATAAGTCCTCCTGTTGTGGGGATGGTCAAACGCGTGAATCCAAATAATAACATATCAAGGGACCATTGAACCAATGTTCTTGTCCATCACAGTTCAAAATCTTTGGACTCATGAAGAAGACAAGTTAAGAAAAATTATTTTGCCCATGAGAACATTCTTATGACAAGTGGAAGCAGAACACCAACCTAATATTTAAAGAAGTGTGTGTGTGTGTGTGTGTGAGAGAGAGAGAGCGAGAGAGAGAGAGAGAGAAAAAGCTGCCATGCCAAAGGAGGATGCACAAAATACAAACTTAGGGGAAAATAAATAACACCTGAATGTTCTTAAACTCTTGTTGGCTCAGTACAAAATCAGCTACACATTTTCATCTTACCTGAGCACAATATAGTCTGATGTGTGCATCCCAAACGAGGCAGTGGGATAGTCGAAGGATAGGAATCACATACAATAAATACAAAAATGCTGTGACCAAATTCTCACAGGCCTCTGCACTGATGGAGGAGGGAGAGAGAAGCTAGACACGATCATATATCCATGGAATTATATTGTTGTTAAATAACTTGCCTATAGGTAGGACGAACGTTTTCTGGGTGCTATTAAGTTGCAAATGAGACTGAAGCAATACACAGTGTTTTTCAGCAACATCATGACCGTTTCCTTTTCGATATAAGTTTCCCTTCGGTCCACTTCTTAAAGCATTGAACGTATACAATATCACCTTTCACGTAAACCTTTGAGTCTTGTTGACACATTTGTAAACAATTTGTAGGCTATGATAACGTTTTTAAACTTGGTGTCTCAGATAGGCCTATCCATTTTTTTCAACAAATGTCCCATAATATACTATTACTTTCCTCGAGCAACTGTGACAATGTTCATTTAATAGGGCTATTTTCCACTTTCACAAATAAATGAATAGGCACACAAAATCTGTCCAGCAATGTGGAAAAAAATAACCAATGTATTTGGGCTGCATGAAGCCAAATGAAAAACACTTTAAAGCAACGTCTATTCAGGAATAATACTATTTTCACTGTGATGACACAAGACCAGCTAAGCCACTGCAATCATTTTTGTTAACTAAACAATTACAAATAGGCTACATTAAGGTGCATCTACCGCTCGTGTCAACGTCACTTTTCAAATGAAAATATTTGTCTCGTTGACAATAGGCCTACAGTGCTCAGACACCCAGGTTTCAGTTTTCAAAGGAATTGTGTCAGAGTAGGCTACAGGCCTATAGTTCCCACCGGCATTCAGGTATATATTGCCAAAATGATCCTTTCCAGAACGATCAATGTATATCATTCGATGGCCTGCATGTGGGCTAGAATAGAAAATGGAAGTATTGAATCTGTTTATTTCTTGATAGATTTTCGGTAGTTCCATAGGCCTGAAAGAGTGAATAAAGCCAGCGCACGAGACACCGTATTTGCAATTTCCTCCTTCCTCGGGTGAACATCAACATCCTGCATATCAAACGAAGATGTGTGTCATAGATTAACGTATTAAATTACATCTGAATAAGAAGGAACTTAACAATCAAATTAGCATCTCATCATCGACCTATTAGATCAATTTAATTCCTTCCAATTGTTTTTGTCCCATAATAGTTACACTTATTTGTATGCGTGTTCTTCTATTCCAATACACATTTATTTGACCGCAACGTTAATCGCTAATACTTTAGCATTTTTGGGGGGGACAAATACACAGTTTAACACTTCCCTTACACGCTGACAATGGTAATAGCTATTTTTCACCAATGATGCAGCCATTTAAAAAGGAATGTACATTTGTTAAAGTTTAAAGACAATAGAGAATAACATTATTCAGCAAACATAATTATGTGGGATTAAACATTTGTATTCGATTACACACGACATATTGTTACTTTTGTTCAATAAAACATGCTATTTTACATAGGCTAACGAATGGACTAGATATAATTGCACCTTTTTTAATTCCCAAAAGTTAGAAGACAATTAGCCTGTAAATAGATGCGTTATTTAGATAACATCCGAAAAACACAATTCTGAAGGCTGTTCATTTGGACGGATGGATTTAATTTTACGACTAGGATAATAATAAGCTAATTAATAGGCTATAGGCCTACACATCTAGTTTTTGGCTACCAGTTTAACCACTTCCATTTAAAAAATAAAATAATAATAATGTTGTAATGTCAATTATCATATTTAAATATGTAAATTTGACATGTTAAGTTGAATTAAAATATAAACAAAATGAATGAAGTGATTTGTGCAGTTTGGAGCTCGTGAGATCACTAGGCCTACTATTTTCGTATTCAACCAAGAGAATTGGCTTTAATTTACAAAATAATCATCAGATAAATGTAGACCTAGGCCTATAGACCTGAGAATCGATTATGTATCACAAAAGTGCACAATCATGACATGTAGCCCATATTCTAGTAGGCCTAACAAATACTCTATTTGGTAGACCTACTCTCTATTTGGTAGGCCTAACAAAACGAATGGTAACGGTTCTCTAAGAAGACTACATAGACAGGAGTATGACAGAAAGACGCACCATGACTGCGTGTCTGTCTAGGCTTAAATTGAATCATATCATCCCAAGGTCGAAACAGGAAAGGTTGTTTAGGACAACTGTACATACAAACGAAAATAAATAAGCCAAACCGAGACACTTAAATCAACAGACCGTTTTATTAAACCTAGCAGCCGTAGGATTTGTGGTCTTTTTTTTAGGCCATTAGCGACCTGTGGCCTGTGCAGACAACGTTCTTGTATTTTGTTTCCAAATGGGGGTTTCTCTCACAATACTTGTAATAGAGAAGCGGCACAGGTTTCCGAATCAAGGCTTTCAGATGGTAACAGTGAAGGTCAATTAGTAGGCCTACATTGGATAGACTAACAAGGCGTGAAATATAATTGGTGTGAAACCCAATAGATAAGTATAATAGACGGTGCAGGGTATTTGCACGCCGCACGGGCAACCCTAACGCTTGTAGCCCAATGTAAAATGTTGCCTTGAACGTGAGCCTCTGGACTGGATTAAAGCCACCATAAACTGTTAGCATTCTATGTATGGCTTGTGTGAAACAGAGTTCTTCGTTTTTATTTCACCCCTTTTTCACACTGCTTTGACCCCATCTTTTCCCATTTCCCATTGCATCATAAAAACAGAGCTAGGCATACACACAACACATTCACAAACATAACAGTGCCGTAACCTAGTAATAACCCGTTCTTGAGGAATAATAGGGCTACGTGTTTTCCATTAGCAAAGGTAAGCCATTTTTTACGCATACGGTTTAACGCGTTAATGTTTTACGCAGACGATTCAAGTAAAATACGAAGTTTTACTGCTCTTCTGGATTGCACTTCATCCAATTTGATAGTCAAAATAATAACTTCGATTTCAGTTTTGAAGTAGGAAGCTTGCATCACAAAGAATAGCCTGAGTATTTAAACGGTGATGAAAATAGGCTATTCCTGTATTAATGCGTCACGATTGTATTTAGGCCTAAAGGATAATATAGAATTTCCACTTTGAGGCCGTCTCGATAGATATTCTTCTTGTATTTCCCTCTGTGTAGATCTCGCGAGAGTGGTGGCGTGGCTGGCTGACTGTGGGGTTGCAGTAGACAGAGGGAGAAGGCAGGCAGGCAGCATCATGGCGGACAGAGACAGTGGAAGTGAGCAGGGAGGAGCAGCCACGGGCCCGGGCGTCGGTTCCATGCACCCAGTGACAGGAGGGGCGGGCTCGGCTTCCGGGCTGCAGCACGAGACGCAAGAGCTGGCGTCGAAACGGGTTGACATTCAAAACAAACGTTTCTACCTGGACGTGAAGCAGAACGCAAAAGGCCGCTTCTTGAAGATAGCCGAAGTCGGGGCCGGGGGAAACAAGAGCCGCCTCACTCTCTCCATGTCAGTGGCAGTAGAGTTCCGTGACTACTTAGGGGACTTCATCGAACATTATGCCCAATTAGGTCCGAGCAATCCGGACATCGCACAGGATGAGCCGAGGCGAGCACTTAAAAGCGAATTCTTGGTTCGGGAGAATCGGAAGTACTACATGGATCTGAAAGAGAACCAGAGAGGCCGGTTTCTGAGGATTCGACAGACCGTGAACCGGGGGCCCGGTTTGGGATCCACGCAAGGCCAAACGATTGCTCTTCCTGCCCAGGGACTTATTGAGTTTCGTGACGCTTTGGCTAAACTCATTGACGACTACGGAGTAGATGACGAACCTGCGGAGTTGCCCGAAGGGACCTCCTTGACAGTGGACAACAAACGCTTTTTCTTCGACGTGGGCTCCAATAAGTACGGAGTGTTCATGAGGGTAAGCGAGGTGAAGCCAACATACCGCAACTCTATCACCGTGCCCTACAAAGTGTGGTCCAAATTTGGGAATACGTTCTGTAAATACGCGGAGGAGATGAAGAAGATCCAGGAGAAACAGCGGGAGAAAAGGGCATGTGAGATGCAGCAGCAAGAGGAGATGCATGCTGATGATGCGGACGAGGATTGATATAGCGCAAAAACATGCAAAAAAAAAAAAAAAAAAAAGTAATCAAAATAACAAAAAGAGAAATTATAATAAACTTTACTGTAAAAAGAAAGAGATCTAAAGATTTAACTGTAATTGTTTAACTCCAAGGGAGCACCACCCACAAAAAAGAAACCTACACAAACTGACAGTTATGACATGTTGTCACCCATCGCTGGATGTTACCCACTTACCCACCATTAATACAGTAAGCGGCTGCTAAACAAAGTAATAACATTATATATGAACCGTGTTTCCTACTTGATGACAGATGATAAAGAACTGCGTGTTTATTTCCCTTATTAACCAATAACTTTTGTACACGTTAAAGCTATTATAAAAAAGTGTTTGCAATTTTCAAATGGAATTATTGCCGAGTTATAGAAAGTCCTTTTCATGTGAGCTAATGACTTCAGCACAAATCAGATATTTGAGTTTATTTTTTATTTTTAACCAAAATGTAAAACCCTTTTAAACTTTTAAAGGGGTGTCATTGTGTACTTGCCACCCTATTTACCTTTACCTGTGAGTAGAGATGTGTTTACACAAATCATACATGTATGAGGGCTAGGCCTGCATAGGAATTTTGTTTAGATGTCATGCAGTCTGAAAAAGGTACAGAGGCAATGTCATGCAAGGGGAAAGTGGTCACTCTTTTGTGCAATGCATTGCATCAAGCTCGGAACACATTGAACCGGTCAATGGAACTCGACATGAATACCGTCAAAAGGATTATTACTGTTGTAACTTCAATTTGAAATTGAAATTGTCGTCATGCGGATTGGTATACTATAGACTACCTTTGTGTCTCGTTGTCATGCGATGTGTTTAAAAAAAAAAGAAGAAAAAAAAAAGGTACTCGTCCTAGAATAAGTGCAGTGGTAACATGCAGCAAATGACATGACAAGTGCTCGAGAACAGCACATTTGTAATATAGAGCACTCAACCCTGCTAGCACCACCGAATTGGCTTCGTGGTCTATTGAGTGCTAAGAAGAAAAAGTAAAGCATGGTTTTGTGAATCTGAAATGTACGTTAATGTCAGCACTTATGGAACAGAAGTTTTCAGTTTGGGGAATTTGACTCACAAAAAGGAACAGAAAATATCAGTCAACCAATAGGATGCCAAGGTGCCAATGAGTGTTATTGCTGCATGTTTACCTGTACAAAGCCGAATGTTGGTTTTCCAACATTGTGGCTCAAGGACCTCTCTCCAAGCTGGTTTTCATCCCTGCCAATGCTCAACTCTTTAGCTTGAATGCTAGTATGACTCTGGATATCGCATCGAGTTTCATAAACCGTGTCAGTTGTTTCCAAAGAGACGGACAATAATCAGACCATGACAAATTTACCGTAGTATTCAGTGAAAAGATCACCTGGCAGAATGGAGTGAGAAGCAGCAGGCCTAACTGTCCTTGAGCCCCCCTGGTTGGAGCTACTGGTATTAATGATACCCAAATGGGTGTGTCCTCTTCGGCATATAAACAACCCGGTGCCTTACACACTCCGCATGCTTACATGCTGGCCTGGTGCTTTGGATCACGACCTGGTCCCCCCCCCCCCCCCCCCCCCTTTCTGCGACCTTCCTTCCCCAACCTCTCCCGTCCCCAAGCCGTCCAGGTATCGGCCTACATGTAAGCATGGAAGGGGGTGGTCACCTAGAAGACGATGCGGAGAAACCTGCTCTTCACAGGCCCAAGCCCGGTGAGGTGGACCGGAGAGCAGTGGCTGATTGGAAACATCACCGTGGACTGGATTCAGAACGCTTGTTGGAGCCCCCCCTTTTTGATATTTTCTGTGTGTAGTTCTACGACTTGGGCAGTAATGTGTCATTTGTAAGTTGCTAAAGACCTCAATTACAGGGGAGTAGTAAGCATGTCTTATTTTGTTTTAGTTTTTAGTTTGAACTTTTCAATGTTATTCCACATTATTTGTAATTTTGAATGTTTTTTTTTTTTGTTGCTCACAGAGGATATTTTATTTTTTATTTTCAGTGCAACATTTCATTACTGTGTGCAATATCCTATGTGCCAATGGTGGCAATATATGTATATCAATTAAATATATGATTAATATTTGAAAGCATGTGGCTGAATTCCATGTTTATTTCTCTTCAAGGTTTTATTTGCCTTTATCTGCACTTAAAGGTCTGGGAGGAGAAATCTATCTATCAAAGCAAAGTGTAACTCTGCCTGATGAGGGGCACAACCAACGCCATAACGTTCACACTAACTAACATGCTAAGGATGAGGAATAGTGTTGTCTGTCTCGTGGGCCTCTATCATCTCTCCCTCTGGCTTGGGAAGAGTGAAGTGATGGGGTAGGCTGATTGTAGGGGCTGAGTTTGGGTGAAAAGGGGAAGTAGCATGCAGCAATGTTTCCTGATTTGCTTTCAAATTGGTGCTTTGGTACCAGTACGATACTTATGAAGGTGTGTGGTTAACTCCTGTCTTCAGTGGTTGTTTGTAGCACATTGCTTCCCTAACTGGATGGAATGTCTGACCAATAATTTGTTAGAAATGATCTTTTTTTCTCTCTCTTACGTTGCTTCCCTTTTCAAAGAGGATTATGGGTTAACTCATTCGGTGGTGATGCATCGAATATCATTTATGTACATTTTACAAATTTGAATACAGTTTTAATAAATTCTAATTGACCCACATCTGACAAATGTATCTTCAATATGTATGTGCTTTTTCTCATGAGGTTCTCTCCTGTAAGAGATGGCAATGTAGGATTGCCAAACCGGGCAGGGTTTTTCTACTCGCTGTCTATTTGGTTTATGGACATTGGTAACCTCCAGAAACACTGCAGCTCTTCCATCAGATAATACTGTATCATGTGGCCTATTTCATGTTTGTGATTGATTTACTTACGATGTAAAAATTGGTTATACGGTCGGCAGTGCTTTTTTTGACATGCATTTTGTGTTTGATCCTAGAAGGATTCTGTCTTTTTTTTGTTTTGCCAAACTAGGGCTTAGACACACACACACTCACAGCTCAACGTTCTACCACCTTGTGTAGCAGCTCATTGGGTCTTATGTTTCCATGTCATGAGCTCACAATGGACTTGTGGACACTGTAACCACCTGATTAGACTGTTAGGACTTTGACATACAGTATTTGCAATCTGCATACAACTCAAATGTGTGTGCGGACCTCCCAAATGCGATTTGAAGTGCGAAGGGTGCATAAATCTATAGATGTTTGAAGATATTTGTCACTGCTGGACTACTAGAGCAACCACCACCTGCACTGCCAGTGGAGAGACTAAAATATTCGACTGATTTCATATTTTTAGAGTTGTGAGAAGCTTCAGGACTAGCAATGATTATGTATTATAAAACACTACTTCTAAAGAAAGGGCATCACAAGGTTATGATTACTCTTTTACAATCCCCAGTGTTAAAGACTGTTTGTTCAAGATCTTCACTACGTGCATAGGTTCGCATTTGACGCAGGCTACCCATGGACATCCGAGCTTGAAGGTCAAGCACATTCCTTTCTGGCTGGTGTTCGAACAGAAGGAGACCTGCTATTTGAGATGCAAAGGCAATGTAAACATTGAAATGTAATGCTAAGAAATGTACGGGTCACAGGAGGTTGCTGGCACCTTAATTGGGGAGGATGGGCTTGTGGTAATGGCTGGAGTGAAATTAATGGAATGGTAGCAAATACACCAACACACAGTTTCCATGAGTTTGATGCCATTCGCTCCGTTCCAGGCATTATTATGAGTTGTCCTCCCCTCAGCACTTAGATCTGAAGTCAAAACATTGCAGTCTGGCTTAATCCATAATTTCCTCTCCATGTTGTCCTCTCATTTGATGCTCCTATCTGCATGTTTGTCCCAAAGTAATTCAATATTATCACTTTGTCCTGCCATGTTATTGAATTTTAGGAACATCGGATCCCAACGTTCTAGAATGTAAACACCAGAAAGCAATATTATCTGTACCAGCTTCCACTGCTGTACCAGCTGTACCAGCTTCCACTGGTACAGGTATGCATTTACATTGCCTGTTTAGCCAAATTCATTATTCATAGACCCAAAATGGCCACATGGCCTATTTTTAGGAGGGCAAACTCAGCACTGCTACAGTGGCAATATATATGATTCTTACGATGACAAATTCCTTCAAGTCTACTGCAGCATACTACAGAGTGATATATGTTGTGTGTTGTGCTGGCACTAGTCAGCTTGTGCTTTTGGCCAGCATGTGTCTCTATCTAACCAATCCACAATCTTCATAGTGACATGGGTGTCTCGTGTCTGGTGACTCACTTTTTTGAACCAATTGGTATCAGAAGTGCAAGGAGGCCATTGAAGTGTCCCATCGGGACAGCACGATGGACTTGCGGAGACATGCTCAGTACAGCACTGACCTCGACAAGACAAGAGGCCTGAGCTTCTTGGTTTAGTGTTTAAGCTGTCGGACTGACAGCCTCAGGGCCCTGCCCGGGTGCAACTCCCAATCTGGCTACCTCCTACAATATTTCCTACAATATCATAAGGACAAATGGAAAGTGTAGATGAATTGCAAAGCCTTGCCCTCATAACTCAATTTCAACTGCATCAAAATAGTCATTCCACGTCCCTTTTTGCCGGGTGAGGGAAATGAACCAATGCTGCCCAAACGCTCAGTCGGGTGGAAATATGCCTCGCTTGAGATACGGTTTTGGAAACAATTGGAATTTAACTTTCATATGAGCGGGAAATAATTGTGAATAAAATGGTCCAATCGAAATGCAATCGCAAGGTGAGAGGATGTGTAGTAACAAATGATATGTATTAACCCTAGATGCCTGACAGGGGGCGCTGTTTATAAGCCACCATGCAGCGCAGCCATTTTGGTAGCTATAGAATAGTGTTAATTTTGGCACTGTTTTTTAAAGATTTTGTCTTAGTCATTATGACTAACATATCATTCATTCTTAGTCACATTTGTCATTTGAATAATGATTTAGTCTAGTTAAAATGACAAACAGTGGGTCATTTGCATCAACTAAATGCCCTTTCATTTTATTCACATTACATTTGTATTCCCTCATTAACCTATAGTAAACATAAATCACTGACTTCCATGTGCACAAACATACATAACCTTGTCTTACCAACATATTAACTATAATTCCTATAATAACATATCCTATTCTCTTCCCAACAGCAGAAATATGACAAACACTAGCTATGTTTCCAACCAATTGGCAACAGATTCTCATGCAAAATATTCTAAAATGTGCATAAATCAAATATCAGCATTTTCCTACCAGAGATGTGTTTCCATCAAATTGACTTGTTGAGGGTAAGTCTGTGCGTGATGACGATGTGCACATAAAAATTACTTTTGCAGTTGAATTCCCATGTATTGAATACAAAATACAAGGGTTTCCATCGGATTCTCAACTCTACTGGTGGTTTTGTCAACAAACAAAAAATTGCGTTATATAGCAAATGAGTCCACTCTGGTATTGTTAGTAAAACGTTTACTGTTGACAGGAGAACAAGAGGAGACAATAGGACGAGGTGGATAATTTTATAATAAGGCAGTTTAATTACATGTAAAGATATCTTAGTAAAATCTTGCAGCAAGGCTCTTTCAGTCTGACTCCTAGTGAATCGTCCGGAAAAGAGGGAGTTTCCAGAATTGTTCAGTACTATATAGACAACAAGCAAAGTAGGTAGATCTGCGAGTCCGGCCTTCCGATTGGTCGATCTGGGTCTTGGGTAGTCCTGATCAGGCCTGGTGTCCACGTTCCATTGGTTCCTGAGAGTTCTTTGTCCTGAGGTCCAACCATGGGTTGGGTGTGTCTGTGTGATTGTCATGGGGGAGGGGAATTGTGGGTGCCGTGTATATGTCCTATGTGTCCAGCATATGTCCAAGAGAAAGAGGGGGTGTGTATGTTGTGTCAACTTATAGGTAATGTTGAGAAGTTGTTAAAACAAGTTACCAATATCTAATACAATTTCTTACAAATCCCCCTCTTCACGTCTCACAAGAGACGTGACATAAAAGTATATAAAAGACAAAACTAAAGGATAAAATTTGTCAGAAGACAAATTTTTAATTCCCTCTCTTCACGTCTCACAAGAGACGTGACATAAAAGTATGGAAAGACAAAGCTAAGGGATAAAATTTGTCAGAAGACAAATTTTTGATTCCCTCTCTTCACGTCTCACAAGAGACGTGACATAAAAGTATAAAAAGACAAAGCTAAGGGATAAAATTTGTCAGAAGACAAATTTTTGATTCCCTCTCTTCACGTCTCACAAGAGACGTGACATAAAAGTATAAAAAGACAAAGCTAAGGGATAAAATTTGTCAGAAGACAAATTTTTGATTCCCTCTCTTCACGTCTCACAAGAGACGTGACATAAAAGTATAAAAAGACAAAGCTAAGGGATAAAATTTGTCAGAAGACAAATTTTTGATTCCCTCTCTTCACGTCTCACAAGAGACGTGACATAAT